>NC_134858.1:55768294-56068294 GCF_049852395.1 Peromyscus maniculatus bairdii | reverse complement strand
TATTATGACAGATGTTCTTTCAACACATGCAGGCTCTTAACATAAAAAGTTTATATGTTAACCTATGTAGAGGACCAGACTGGAAGGGGCCATTTATGTAAAGCTCAAGAAAATGAACATAAAATAGTAAACTAAGCAAGCTTAGGTAATAAAATTGAGTTGGGTACTGAGTCTGTGGAAATGTGGAAATCTAAATTTCTTTTCTATTGTCAATTTATTTGGAAGTTCGTGGGAATTTTATTTTTTCCTTTAAAACCTCTGTCTGTCCATCTTCAAAGCTGGTGATACTTGCTCTTATTTCCTCTTCCCCTGTGCTTGGCCTGTCAGCGGACTCCTCTGATAAAATGCCTAATGACCAAGGTAAATGAGAAGACAGTCTCTCTCGCTCTCATTTCTCTCTTTTGTGACCTATTATTAGCGTTTTGTTACATTTTCCCCTGGAAATTAGTACCATGTGCTAAAAACACACATACTTATTGGCCAAAGTGGAGTTGAGTCCATGTTTGTCGCCCTTGGGATATTTGAAAAGCTGAGGGATTCATTTAGAAGCCAAATCCACTGGTGGAAGAAAACTGAGTTGAGATGCTAATGTTATAAACAGGTTAAGGTGTTAAGATGCTAATGTTATAAACAGTGGTAAGCGTTTGAGGCGTAAAGTGACCAGTATACTAACCTTCCTTATTTGTAGCTTTTAGGAGAAGTTAATATCAAATTCAACAAATATGTATACATAAATCTTGTTAAATAGGTGCTTATCTGTAACCAAGAATTTATTCTTTTTGCAATATGTTAATTTATAGCTCTTTATTTCTTCTCTCAAATAATATGACTATTTTATAAAAGGATTAAAAAGTATAAGGCATGAACACTTAGGAAGCATGAGCCTTGATGTCACCAGTCTTGAAATCATCGGTCAGCACTTTTTTCATTGTACTTGCTCTGGTGGCATGGTAGCTGTACTTTGTGGTTTTTATCTCTGAGAATTTCCATACTGCAAAAGAATGCTAAAAGTAAATTTGATAATTGCTTTCATAGTTTAAGAGTAGAAATCAGAAATACAGGATTTTTGGATCTTGGTCAATGCAAGGAAGAGTCAGAGCTTGAAGTATTGAGTTCATGACTTTGGACATGTGTTTGTATTCAGTAACCTGGGAGAAAACTGTAGGCATAGTTTTTTGTGAGTATAGAAGCATGAGATTTCAAAGATCATTACATTGTGTATACAGAGAATGTAAATGTGCTCTTCTCTTTCCCTTCACTTGGTAACTATTATGCAACACTTTGGTGTTCATGCCTCTGGTATTCAAAATTTTTTCCTGTTGGTATTTTGGTTACTAGATTTACCCTTTGAGTATCTTGTTTATTCTTTAAATGTTAAAGAAAATATTGGGAAATATAGGAATATAAGCCAACTAATAATCTTGGCAGAGCATGTTCAGTGGCAATTTTTTCTTTTAACATGATGCAGTGCTCTGGAAGGTTTAATTTAAATGTAGCCTACATAATGATCCTGAACATTTAACTCTGAAGAACCTTAAAATGCTAAGTATCTCTACCAATTAGATTTTGCCTGAGGTCATAACATGTAGAACAACTGGAATCTTGATGTGTAGTGTGTGTTGCTTGGGAGAAATGATAGCCTCAGAAGTAAGAGGATAAAGTAATAAGTATGAACAATGGAAAAGGGGTCAGGGACTAAATTAAATTAGAATATGTCCTAGAAATCCTGAGACTATACCAGAGGAGCCAAGAACTTCTTTTCCTTTCTTATATAAGGTTTTGGCTTCCTAGAACATATCAAACATATTTAGCCTCTAGATTTATCCTATTAAATGAACTACTTACACAACCTTAGATTTGGGTTTCTTTTGTTTCTTTTAAACTGTGGTAATTTATAAGAGGAAAGAGGAATTGACATTAATGGTAAAGTTTTACAGAAATAAATTTAGTTTATGTACTTCTAGTCAAGCTTTATTTATGAATATACCTCTCAAAAATGTTTACTAGAGTTCCATGTACTCTGCCTCCATAAAGGGAAGAGTATATTCTTCCCTGAATTTATTATGTTTGTAATAGTTAACATTTATGGATCATTTATTATACACCAAGCAGTATTCACAGTGTTTCATGGTCTTAAAATTACATTTTAGCCTCACAGTAGCTAATTAAAGTAGATACTTTTAGTATCCCTGCTTTAACTTAAGGAAACAGAGGCACAAAAGACTAATTAAATAACTTGCCCAATATCTAAGTACTGCTGTGTAGTGGAGCTGGTGTTCAATCTCTTAGACATTGTGTGCTATTAAATGGAAGGAGCAGCTTTTGTTTGTCATTCTTGAGGGCCCCTTTTCAAGAGCTTGCTGCTCAAAACTTCTGGCTACTAACTTTGAATTGAGGAATTCCTTTACTTCATGGAGGAAGGGCTTCCCCTAGGCAGTTTTGCCATAAATGTGAAGAAAGAGACTGAAAACCAAGAATAAGGATTATCAAACAAAAACCTGGTGTTTCTGTCTCCTGAGGTCTGCTGCTGGGGAGACCCTAGGCCCGAGTCAGCAGCCTCACTTACTTGAACCTGTGACTGTGAGATCAGAGGACAGTGACCTATGTAAGCAACTAGAAGGAAGGCTTGTTTTTTTCTGTTTTTAATGCTTAGGTAACAGAAAAGGAAGTGAGAATATGAACCTCTGCTTACCTTCCTGCTGTTGCTTAGGTTAACTTTATACTTGGAAGGGCAACTTCATAATCTGAAAAATATAGCCAGAACAGTACTGACACTAGCCAGGTTAGATCCACATCACCAAGTCCTTGGGTGAATACAGTTGTTTGGTACAAGCATCAGCCTCACTTATTCCCTTGGCTCCTTTTGTTGTAAAAGAAGCTACTTCTACCACATGTCCTCTCTGAGCATCACTTCCTGGGCTAGAGAAATGGGGGCTGGGGGTCCCCCACTTCTGAACAGCAGAGTGGTAATCTGCTCATGGCCTAGAAACAGAGGCATCTGTCTTCTAGATACTTCCTTGCACAGAAAGCTGTTTCTGTTTACCTTGGCACACAAACTGTTTTTGCCCATTATTTGTGTTGTTTCATTTTGTTATAGAGTAGACTGAAATGTTTTGTTTTTAGAAAATATTTATTAGCTGTAAAGTGGACTGTCACACCAACATGTTAGGTCGTTATTGACATGATTTCTTCTGCTTCAGCCTTAGGATCGACAGGAAAAGGAAGCCGACTGCCAGACCTAGGATCTGACTACAAACCTCCAATGAGTGGTAAAGCCCTCTTGAAGGCTTTTTCAGCTTGCTGTGCACATTATGCAGTCTTGCTTAAATTTTCAAATATGTTTTATAGCTTCAATGTTGGGTTATTGCATGTTAATGTAGTTTATTTTATTTAGCAGAGTTAGCATTGGCCATTTTGTGGCAAATGTTGCTGAATTACTGGAAGTCTATTCATCATAGAATCTTGTTTTTCCACACAGCTGGCTGGAGACAAGATAGATTCCTAAACAAACGATCTGTCTCCTATTACCTCTAGAAAAAAAAAAGTTAGACTTTACAAAATTAGCCCTCTGGTAGGATTAGCCATTACCTGTCACGAGCCAGAGAACTGCTTCAGAATCTCAACATCTCCCTTACTGTACTGTTTTTTGGTTTGGGAATTCTGGGGGGGGGGGGGGGGAGTCCTACTTTTCTACCATTCTATAAGCTACTAACCTCAATTGATTAGCACTTCCTTCTTGGTGCTGGAGACATAGTTAAGAGCACTGGCTGCTCTTGCAGAAGATCTGGGTTCAATTCCCAGCATTCACGTGCTAGCTCACAACTGTCTGTAACTCTAGTCCCAAGGGATCTGCCATCCTCTTCTAGACTCGGTCCTGTGTGAATGTGGTGTACAGACACACATGCAGGCAAAACACCCATACACATAAAATATAATTTTGTTTCCTAAAAAGACACTTCCTTATCCACAGAATGTTACTCGTCATTTCTGAGTTACTTTCACACTTCAACTTACCTCTGCTCCTCTACCCTGGGAATTAGGGAGAACAGATTGCATTATTCCCAGTATATAGAATCTGGATCAGTGGGGTGTCTGAGGCCACCCACTAATTCTGGCATAAAACCAGAATTCAGACCTCTCTCTTCTGATTGTGCTTTTTTCACTGGCCCATGCAGCCTAAAATTCAGGGAATTCTATACCAGCTACAAGAGTCCAGAGGGCAAAATGTCAAAAACGTAGTCACTAGAATTGATTTTCACTGTCTCATCACTTTTACCTCATAGACACATGAGACTATAATGAATAACTTCTTACGCTCCAGATTGCTATCTGTCTAATGTCCATACTTCAGGGAAATCAGCTGACTTTTAGAAGACTCAGGCAAACTTGAATGGTTCAAGAAGTTTTAATGCTATCCTGGTTTAGAGATTTCTCCCTTGTGCGTTTGTTGCATGTTGGACTATAGACAGTATAGTGTCAAGGCTGTGAGAAAGTAATTTTCTTTGTCTTTTATTTCATTTATATATTCATTTGTTACATTGTATTTTGAAGGTTCAGACTCTATGGCACACTATAGGAGGAAGAAAGTAAAATAACACTTGATAAGCCGGGTGGCGATGGCACATGCCTTTAATCCCAGCACTCGGGAAGCAGAGCCAGGCGGATCTCTGTGAGTTCAAGGCCAGCCTGGGCTTCAGAGTGAGTTCCAGGACAGGCACCAAAACTACACAGAGAAACCCTGTATTGAGAAAAACAAAACAAAAAAAGAAAGAAAAAAAAAGAATCTAGCTCAGTATTTCTGTTGATAGCAATGTTAGGTTAACAGTATGGCTAATTCTATTAACTCTAGTACTGTAGTCTTTCCCAAATAGAAAAAAATGTTATCTCATTGAAGGTCAGTATGTATAGTTTAAGTTGTCTGCTTAGCTTTTTCTCAGAAATGAAGGATAAAAATGATTGAACCAAATGTAAAAGAATAAGCTCTTAAGCCATTCTAAATCAACCTCAGATTTAGCACTGTACTTAGATGTCTATAAAATCATAGAATCAAAGTTGGAAGGTCAGATAATCCAGTATGGTCAGAAGGGATTCCCACACAATGAAAAAAGGTTTGGTTTAGGAATCGAGCACTCCTAGACTGGCTGGCTGGCAGGCCCTGGGGTCTGCCTGTCCCCGCCCCACAAGTACTGAGGCTGTCATTGTACTCCATTGTGCCTAGTTTTTATGTGGGTGCCAGGGGTTTCAGGTCAAAGCACTGAGTCTGTCTCCCATGACAAACCCACTGAGCAGTCCCCCAGCCTTCTTGTTAACACTTCCTTCTACAACCTCCCACTTCTTAAGTACTTTGTTTCTGGTTGATTGGTTGGTTAGTTTTTGAGACAGAATCTCATTCTATAACTCTGGTGTGAGCCTAGAATTCTCTGTGTGACCCAAACTGGACTCAGTTTACTGCAGTCTTCAAAGTGTTGGTATTACAGACATGTGCCACCACACAGTCTAACAAAAATCCTAGTGCCAGGCAAGGGACACCTCTTCCATACGTTTTCTGAGCCTTTGGGGTTGGGGACTAAGAGTTGATAAAGGTGTTTCATCTCTAGCTGAGCGTTCACAATTACTTATTTTTAGCACTTTGAATAGTAACACATTTATTTCTGCATTGACTTGTAGACACTGCAGAGGTTAGCCCACCAAAGTTGGGAGGAACACAAATCTATGAATATGCCTCAGGGTCCTTCCACTTCCTGTTCCCTCTCACTAGAGCAACAGTACTCAACCTGTGGATCATAACCCCACAGGGGTCACATATCAGATATCCTAAATACCAAATATTTTACATTGCAGTTCATAACAGTAGCAAAATTGCAGTTATGAAGTAGCAATGACACAATTTTATGGTTTGGGGTCACCACAACATGAGGAACTGTGTTAAAGAGTCACAGCATTAGGAAGGTTGAAAACCACTGCTGTGGTGTGTCTTCCCTCAGGCCTTTGTATGATGAGATCCTTCTTATCTAATTAGAAGCTCAAAAGCCATTTCTAAGAAAAGCTTCTTTTTAAAAAAAATTCATTTAATACAGTTATACAGATGAAAACAAGTTGAACTTAGAGTCCATATCGTGTGTTCTAGAAGCTGTTTTCTGCATGGTGTGTCTACTCGGTCACTGTTTACAGGGATGTGCAGGTGCAGGCTCCAGGCCTTGCTTCTCCACCATTGGGAAAGAGACCTTATACTTGAGACAGAGCCGCATTAAATTCAGAAAAGCTTTTCAGCAGCTTAGTCTAAGTCAGCCACACAGTCACTTTGCAGTGTAGCCCTCCCCACTTTTCATAGCATTCTTAGCCAGTGGTTTCTTTCTGTTTACTGTTTGTGCCAACCTCCCACCCCCAGCGTTCACATATTTGCTAGCCACTGTTGCATCTTGAATACCTACAGTCATAAGTGGCACATAGTAATTACTCAGTAAATAATGCATATTTCTAGACCTGCTTCTTGCAGAAGTTGAATAAGAAAAGGGTATTGTCTGTATGCTTATGACAAAGATTATCTTTCAGATAGTGATTTTGTAATTTCAGACATCTATATGTTAAGGAAAATTTTTTACTTTATATGAATATGTATTTTATATGATTTTGAAAAAATCCTCAAAGGATTTAGAAATCATGTGTGAGTGTGTGTGTGTGTGTGTGTGTGTGTTGTGTGTACATGTTACATGTATGTACGCAAAGGCCCAAGTTATGTCTACATTTTAAGACAGAGTCTCTCACTGGCCTGCAACTCACAAAGTGGACTACTAGGCTGACTGACCCTGAACTGACTCTGCCTCCCAGAGCTCCACTTGCCTTGCTTCCCCGGCACTGATATTATAAGCTCGTGTCACCATGCCCAGCGTTTTGGGGTTTTTTTTT
Source organism: Peromyscus maniculatus bairdii (assembly GCF_049852395.1). Taxonomy (NCBI): domain Eukaryota; kingdom Metazoa; phylum Chordata; class Mammalia; order Rodentia; family Cricetidae; genus Peromyscus; species Peromyscus maniculatus. The sequence goes on along the minus strand of NC_134858.1, from coordinate 56,061,388 downwards.
GTTTGTTTGTTTGTTTTTTGGTTTTTTTGTTTTTGTTTTTTTCCCCAGAGGTTCTGGGGATGGAACCCGGGAACTCACACTTGCAAGACAAACATCTTACGTACTGAGCTATCTCCGCAGCTCAACATGGGACTTTTGTAAGATGTGCAAGACACCAGAGAGGCAAGGCCTCTGACATACTTGTCAGAATGTATCTGAACCTTTGAGCTTTGAAAGCTCTACAGTGTTGGTACCCTTGAAGGTTTCATTGAATGCTTGAAGGTTTCATTGAATGCTTGAAGGTTTCATTGAATGCTGTTCTTTGAGCAAACCTCTGTGCTGATCCCTGTGTGGGGAGCAGACTCTCATATCCCTAGGAACTTAGAATCTAGAAATAGTTTCCTTGAGTGGCACATTATGTGGTACTGTGTTAACAGGTATGAAGGAAGTTCCATGAAATACCTTGGAATGGTTTGATAGCCTGATTGAATGTATATTTTTTAATCGCCTAACAAATTAACCATTTTTCCTGTGCAGGCAGCAACAGCCCTCATGGGAGCCCCACCTCTCCCCTAGACAGCAATATGCTGCTGGTCATCATTGTCTCTGTTGGTGTCATCACCATTGTGGTGGTTGTGATCATCGCTGTCTTCTGTACCCGGCGCACCACCTCTCACCAGAAGAAGTAAGGGTCCCTTAAGTGTAACCTATAAACTTGTAGAATATCTTTTTTTGGCTTTTTGTTTGTTTTTCTTCTTATATGTTGCTTATGTTTTTAGAGTGATACAAAGAGTTAAAAACCATAAAGTACATGAAAAGCCACTTTAAATGCAGCCATGCCCCTCCTCGTTGGAATGTCTCAGGGATCATGTATATTATGATAGGTCCCACAAGATTTTAATGGAGCTGAAATATTCCTGCCATCTACTGAACACAAAGTTAAAGAGGCAAGAGAAAAAGAACCCATGAGAGGAGGAGGAAAAAGAACTACCAAGAAGTTTTGTTAAGTTTAACAGGCTTTTGCGAGCCTCAACAAGCTCCTTACAAAGTTTGAAAACTGGGAAGCCTGCTCAACAGTTAAGAACATGTACAGCTTTCGTAGCAGACTCAGGTTCTGTTCCCAGCACCAACTATAGCCATCTGTAACTCCAGCTTAAAGGAATCTGACACCCTCTTCTGGTCTCTACACAAGTGTACGCATAATTAAAAATAAAAAGTTTGAAAATATCTTTCCCTGTCCCAGGCCAAAAAGTTTGCATCTACAAGCAGAAATGTTCATGGTGTGCTGTTTATAAATTTAAAAAAAAAAATCTATTGAAGGAAGGAAATAAACCAAACAGCCCACTATAGCCATTTCTGAGTAGAGAGACCTGATCAGGAAGTGGAGCAAGTCCTCAGAAGGGATTCTAGAAGAAGGCACTGTCAATCATAATATGTATGTAACATACGTACTATTTTCCCCAAAGACCTTCCAGTAGGACAAGATATGAACATACAAGACAGTGGCATCAAAGATCTGAATCTGTGAACAGTCTAGGCTGCTATCTATGTTTGTGTCCTACTGTTTTGTTGTTATTTTAGTTTTGTGTATGTCTGTCTATATGTAGGTATATGCACATGAGTGCAGGGGCCAGACATCAGATCTCTCTGGAACTGGAGTTACATAGGTGGTTGTGAGCCAACCCACAGTTGTACTGGGAAGCAAATTCAAGTCCTCTTCAAGAACAGTTTATTCTCTTAACTTCTGAGCCTTCTTTCTAGCTATGTGTCTTAATTTCTAACAAAAATAACAGCAGAAATGTTTAAAAAACTAAAAAATAGCTGGGTGGTGGTGGCGCACGCCTTTAATCCCAGCACTTGGGAGGCAGAGGCAGGCGGATCTCTTGTGAGTTCAAGACCAGCCTGGTCTACAGAGAGAGTTCCAGGAAAGGCGCAAAGCTACACAGAGAAACCCTGTCTCGAAAAAACAAAAACAAAAAAACCTAAAACATAAAGGCTGAGAACGTGGTTCAGTGAGTAAAGTGCTTATAATGCAAGCATGAGAACCTGAGTTCAATATCCAGAATCTACTTTATAAAAACCAAACTCAGTAGTATGCATCACTAACTCCAGTAGTGTGGTGACAAATGGATTCCTCAAGCTTGTTGACCAGACAGCCTTGCCAGTCTGTGAGTGCTGAGTTTAGTGATAGACCCTGTTTCAAAAAAATATGGTATAAGAGTAATAGAGGAAGACACCAGATGTCAGTCTGTGGTCTCCATACACACTTGGACACATGCATGAAAACAAATGAGAAGTAAAACATTGAGTTGATAAAAATAGAATGTTTAATAGGATGAAGAAAAAAAATCTATTTTTTACCACAAAAGCCAGAAAGCACATCTGTGTATGTACACAGCAAGTAAAACACCTAGAGTTTCTGAACAGACCTACCACAGGCTATTTCACAGCCTGTGTGTCAGCCAAGGTGTGAGAAACTATGAGCCTAATATAAATATTATAGCCTTTTTTTTTTTGAGACAAGGTCTCACTATATAGTCTTTACTGGCCTATAACCTGTTGTATAGACCAGGCTGGCTTTGAACTCAGAGAGATCTACCTGTTCCTGCCTCTTGTGCTGGGATTAAAGGCATGTGCCACCATGTCCAGCTAATGTATTTGTTTCCCATACATAGGACAGGTAATAAGCTACCCAGTAACTGCTATTTGAACGACTTTATGTCAAATAGGTTATGTGATATTTTAAATCTCTCTTGTCAAATAGCTTTCTATAGTTTACATTGCATACCTTTTCCAAGAGAAGGAGGGCTCCTTTTATATATGCCTCTCATCCACATTTGATTATGGAAAACTGTTTTTCTTAAAAGTCTGAAAGACAGCTTTTTTAGAACATTTCTGCAGGTTTCTGTATTTGTTACTTCATTTATCTATCATTATGAACTTGCTCCTATAGCTAATGTTAGTATTTTGGGGATCTTTAATAGTATATAAAGAGCAAAGTTGATACACACAGAGACAGACAGACAGACAGACAGACAGACAGACACACACACACACACACACACACACACACACACACACACACACACACAAGACAAAGAGTTCCAGGGTACTTTAGAAGGAGTTAAAATTCAAAGTAGATAAAAATAGGAGTGTCTTCAGATTGAAACTAGGAAAATAGGTTCTGTATTTTGTATTTGAATCTGCAAGTCCAACAGATTGGGGTGCCTTTGTTTAAAATCATTGCATCAACTCTTCATAGAGCTGCCCCCCTACCCCCCTTGAGCTGCTTCTGAGTGTTCTATTAGCCATTGAAAATATAAATGAGCCTTTCTTGTTCCATTTCTCCCTCTTTAATACTTGAAGTACCTCCTGGTCAGGTAGTGGCTTTTATAGCAATTTACAGTGTCAACATCAATAGAGAAGGTAGAGTTTAGGCCCCCGTTGTTTCTTAACACATTCTCTTTAGTCCCCTGACTCTTCACAGATGACCCAAGATTCTACTTCAAGAAGATAGAAGCTGTCAGATGATGTATTGTTGTGTTTTGTATTTCTACATCAAAATACCCAAGGGTAGGCACTTTGTAAAGAGGTTTATTTGTTTCAAGTTTCTGGGGACTAAAGGATCCAAATAGCATGGTTCTGACATGCTGGTGAGAGTCCCTTGCTATAGGATACCAAAGAAAACGAAAACAGTTATATGCAAAAGAAGATGCCAGAAATGAGTGCTAGACTCCATCACAACAGCCTGTTCTTTAGGAACTAATCGAGTCCTGTGAGAACTACTTAATCTCCTCGAAGGAGATATCCCATTGACTTAATTCTTTCCCACTAGGTTTCATCTTTTAAAGATTCCATTACCTCTTATTACCACTAATGAGGTTTCCAGCACATAATTTTGGGGGGACAAACCACATCCAAACTGTAGGAGATGAGTGAGCTACCTCTTTGTATCACCATCTAACCAAAGTATTTTGAGGCAAGGTTTTACAGCAAGCTGGCCTCAAAACCATAACATTTATTTCAAACCCTCCAAACTACTGACATCACAGGTATGTGCCACACTGTGCCCAGTGAATTTTCAGGTTTTCAGATTTGGAATGCTTAATTTATGATACAGTGATCCTATAAGATCACATCACCTAGTAGCAGAGCAGCCATTTCAGTTTGTAAAAGTATACTCTGTGATTCACCAAACAGAATGAAGAATTTATTTCTGAGACAGTATCTCCATCTTAGTCATGTGTGACTACCAAATAATTGCTGCACAAATGGTTTTTATACTGTATTGCTTCAAGAATAATGACAAGGAAAAGTTAACATATTCAGTGAAATTTAAAAGCCATATATTTTCATTCTGAAGTTGGTTGAATCTGAGAATATGGAACACAGATATGAGGGTCCACTGTACTTGTTTATATTAGCTTGGAGTCTTTGTTTTTTTTTCTTCACTACATGTTGAAGCTTTAGTCCTTTCTAATGTCTTTTCTGTCCCACACATTCCCTCAGAGCCCTCTCTTCTCCAAGCGCCTCCACATGATCTCATGTTCCTCTGTGGTTTCATTTACTATATGCCTCCCAGAAACGATTGCTGTTTACAGCCAGGCCTCTTTCTTCTGAGTGTCAGGTGGACACACCTTGTCGCTTCTTTCACATTTCTTCTTTAAACTCGGCATGTAGCTGGGATATGAATATGCCTGCTTCTCGAGGCTCCTGTGTTTGAACACTTGGTCCATAGATAGAGGCTCTATTATGAAGGTTATGGAACCGTTGGGGTATGGATCCTTGTTGGAGGAAGTGTTCCCTAGGAATCAGCCTTGAGGATTTGCAGCCCAGCCCCAATTCTTGTGCACTTTCTTGCTTCCTGACTACAGGTACAGTGGGACCAGCAACCCCCTGCTGCTGTGCCTTCTAGCCATGGTGGAATATACCCCTTCGAACTGTAAATCCTCTCTTCCTTAAGTTGCTTCATGCCAGATAGTTTATTATAGCAATGAAAAAAGTAACTAATATACACATGTCCAAACGAATTCCTAGTATTTGCAGTGAAACTTCTTCTAGTCCACTATTCCCAGTGTAAGTGGCCTGAATCAGAAGCCTTGGCCTCACCATTTACTTCTTTTCCTTCTTTATTTGATCCCAGTTTGTGTTCACTCCTAAGTCCTGTTATTCTTGACTCCTAAAATATGCCTTTCAGATCTGCCTCTTCTATCCCTGCTGTCACAGGCCAACATTGATGGACTCTCCATCCAGCTTCTGCCTCACAAACCCTCTTCACGACATGGTAGGGATAAAGGTTTAACTCAAGATTGACCTTCTTACTCTTTTGCTTAAAACCATTAAATTATTTCTCCTTTCCTATATTGCCACTCCACTTCCGGGCTTTGACATAAGCTGGTTTCACCACCTGGAATACACATGCTGTCCCCATTATGTCTCAGCATAAAAGTCACTTCTTCTGCACATTTTCCCAGTCTACCTGAACTCCAACTAGTAAGACTAACACTTGACATTTCGGTAAACTCAGAGCATTTAAAAATAGTTTGATGCCTATTTTCTCACTTGACCAGAAGTGCTAAGGGCATAGCAGTGTAGCACAGGATCTGACAGGAACAAGGTGCCTGGTAATGTGCTTGTTGAATGGGAAAGTGAGTGAATGAGGGAAGGAAGAAACTGCAGCATAATGGAGACTGTTAGTACATTCTTGACTCCACATACTCAATAGTCATTGTGGGTCCCCTAGAAAATGACTCCTTCCTTCTCTATTAGGCATTGATTTTTACCTTTTCTTGTTGTATTTTTACTTCTTGTTGTCTCTCCTCTGTCTAGTGGAAACTTCTAGAGGAACCTTATGCTTTAGAGGTTTCATTTTTAAATGCTATCTCAGTCTCTTAATCTAAAAAAAAGACAATATTCAAATATGCTCTGGCATAGTATCCAAATAATATATGAACAAGCAGAGCCACATTTACCATTTCCAGAAGTAAACTTCTTGTCTCCGATCTTTGTTGTTGTTGCTGTTTGTTTCCATTTCTGCCTTTGTTTACAGCATCTCTCAGGAAGGTTTGTTGCTGTTTAATTTTGGATTGGGGTATTTTTTGTTTTGATTGGGGATTGCATTTAGGACTCTCAATGCTAACATACACTTTGCTTCTCAGCTGTGTTTCCAGTTCCTTTTTTTTTTTTTTCTACTTTTTATTTTGAGAGTAAATCTTGCTAAGTTGCATAGGCTGGCCTTGAACTAGCCCAGGCAGGTCTTGACTATTTTATATTCCTGCCTCTGCCTCCCAATAGTTGGGTTTATAGGGCAGTACCACCACACCAACAGAAAATCGGTTTTAATCACACAGTGTTTTGTACTTTTTAAGGACTACTCTTAATTCTATGCCTAGGAAACGAGCTGCCTGCAAATCAGTGAATGGCTCCCATAAGTATAAGGGCAACTGCAAAGATGTGAAACCCCCAGATCTATGGATCCATCATGAGAGACTGGAGTTGAAGCCTATTGACAAGTCTCCAGATCCAAACCCTGTCATGACTGATACTCCAATCCCTCGAAATTCTCAAGATATCACACCTGTCGACAATTCCATGGATAGCAATATCCATCAAAGGCGGAATTCATACAGAGGTACCATTTCCACTTCTTAAGGTTGCCTGAATTTGGCAATTCCAGTAAGAGGTTAGCTTTAAAGAAACGTGTATCTTGGGATTTTTTTTTCAGCATTTGATGCACAATAGCTAGCTGTTATAGAAAGGGAGAGGTCATGTATCTTTAAAAGCAGCCTTCTAGATCTTTTTAAGTCTCATCAGGCTTCAGTCTCGCATTTGATCCACCTAATTCATGCATGTGCTTTGGACTGTGTCCTTTCCATTGGACTTTAGCTGTCACTGCGGAGTTCAGAACCTTTGTGGTAAGGATGCTTGCTTCTACGCACCTTACTGAAGTACAGTGTATACCATCATGCCATCCTTTTTTAATCTCAGCAGCAATTTGCATGATGCTGTAAATGTAAATTCCTTGGCTTGGTACATTGTTTGTGAATCCCAAACCCTCCGCTGTAAATGTGTTCCTCTTGAAGCTGCCCAGAGGCCTAGGGCATACGCTTGCTACTAACCTCCATACTTTATATCTAGGGCATGAGTCAGAAGACAGCATGTCTACACTGGCTGGAAGGAGGGGAATGAGACCAAAAATGATGATGCCTTTTGACTCTCAGCCACCTCAGCGTAAGTGGAAGCTTCTCTTTTTCCCCTAGTACTGCCAGTCTTCCAGGTCATGGTAGGAAATAGCTATGAGCAATCTCTTTAACTGCTCTTGATTCCAAGACAAAGATCAACTGCCAATGTTGTGGCACCTTACAGGAAGAAATACTAAAGTATTGTCATATTTCATAATAAATGTTATTCTTGAGCTAGAGAAGATGGCTCAGTGCTTAAGAACACTGGCTACTCTTCCAAAAGACCCAGGTTTGATTCTCAACGCCAACATGGTGGCTCAAACTGTCTGCAACTCCAGTTCCAGGGAAACCTGACACCCTCTTCTGGCCTTCACAGACACCAGCCATGTACATGGTGCACAGACATACATGCGGGCAAAATATCCATACACGTAAAAATAAAAATTAAATATTCTTGAGAGTAACATTTTTAAGTTATAGGTAAATAGATTCAAAAGCCAACTTCCCAGCTAGCAAGATGGCTCAGAGGAGAGAGATGTTACCTGCAGGCCTAAAAACCTGAATTGGTTCTCTGCTTCCCATGATCCGGTAGCAAGAGAAAAACCAACTCTCAAGAATTGTCCTCTGACCTCTACAGCTGCGTGGTAGCACATAACACTCTGTAGCACATACATACCTGCACACACACAAGATCATTTTAAAAAATAATAATTTCTGTACTCTCCCAGGAGTAGGGAAGTGTCTGCTCTCCCTAAAAGCACAGGCATGTCCACAGGAGAGACAGGAATGCATCTCTTGAGACTGCGACTGGGCTTTGCCAAAAGTCATGCATGTGCTTTAGGCCTCCTGCACATAATCAGTATCGATAAGCATCTGTGGGGGTTTAACTTTTTTATTTAGTGGACTTTATAAAGTTGTTTCAAAATTGCAGCATGGAGTTTTTAAAATATTTTCCTCTGTTGACCCATGCTTCATTTTGTTAAGCGTATGTGTTGTTAGAACTCCTTTCATAACAATTGAAATTAAAAATAAGTTAAATGTTACTATTGAGAATCAAAAGAGAGGAATGTGCTGAAGAGACAGCTTAGTAGTTAGAGCAGAGGACCCAAGTTCAGGTCCCAGCACTCATTTCAGGTAGCTCGCAACCACCTATAATTCCAACTTTAGAGGGATCTTTCACCTCTAGCCTCCATGAACATTGCACTCATATGCACAAATCAACATACAGAAACACATATAACTTAAAATAATAAAATTAATCTTTTTGAAAAATCAGAAAGTGCCAAGCATGGTGGTAAATACCTGTAACCCCGCACTTGCGGGGCTGAGCCAGAATTGAATTCAAGGGCAGCCTGGGCTGTGAGCCAGACCCTGTCTCCAAATCAGGGAAAGATAATGAGATAAGTCGTCATTTTCAGTCTACGTATCCTTTCCCTTGCCTCTGGTTCAAGATGGAAAGGCCTTTCAGATTAGTTGGCAATGTGGGTCTTACAGTTGAGAGAGTGCTTAGCCACATTTCTGCCAACAAATGATGAGATTAAATAGCTCTTGAGTGTCTACACAGGCACTGGTGCCATGGAATTCTCTACTTGGAAAAGCTCTCATCCACACTTCTGATGGAACCTCCAAGCATGCCTATCTGTCTTCCCTCACTCACACATGCCTCACAGTGTACAGTCAGAAAAGACACTAGATTGTAAAAGTAGATCAGCTCCGAAAGAATAAGGCTCTGTTTCATCAATAAGCACTTTTTACACCAAGTAACTTAAGTTCATTGTCCATAACAGAAAGAATGGCTTAAACTTGGAAGCATACAGGGAAAAAAACATAGTTTCTCTATTTTAATAGGTTCCCTATGTGGGTACCCCCAGTTTAAAAAACACACAAAAAAAAAGAACAAATTAATCTATTTCCCTTGTTTTTATTTTTTACTTATAAGAAGATAGTAATTTGAGTGTTCTAAGATCTCAGTTTCTGCCTGAACTGGCTTATTTCTAAAGCTTAGGAAATGGAACTCTTACTAGATGAATTAAATATGTTAAAGAAAAAAAGATACAATTCCAGTTGCAATCTTTTTCTCTCTGTTTGCTTGTTTTGGGTGATTGGTTGGTTTGGTTCGGTGAAGAAGGAATATGTATGACTACACAGTACTATGTAATTTGTGTCCGAACAATTAGGTAGTCGTTAGACTCTTTCACTCAAGGATCTACAGTCAGGTGCTGGGTACAGGTGGGGCTTTATTTAGAAGAGCCTTTTTGAAACCTACCTGACAGCCGTGCCCCTGGCATCCTCATACCTAGGTCTGAAAAGGCTGAGCAAAGCTAGATGGGCTTGCTGGCATCGGGATGAGATCAGATCCACACCCTCCACAAACCCCTCAAGTTCTGATTCAACTAACTTCATTCTACATCAACACATTCACTCTTTTATTTATGTATTTGGAAACACTCGAAATAGCTTTTCAGAGAAAACAAAATCCATTCTGGTTTTCTTTCACCATCTGTCCCTAGAATGCTTTCAAATTGCATTTCCTAAGTCAAGCTTGATTTTACTCCTTCACCCTAGCCTGAATTTTGGAAAATGTTGATTTTGATGCATCTCACTTTGAAAACTACTTCTCTTGCCCCAGGGGAGATCTTGATCTAAGACTAATGATCACCCTTCTCAGCCAACTTTTCTGATTGTAATTTATTCCCATGGACCTGCTAGAGCCACTGGAGAAGAAATGCATCTAGTTCATGGTCTGGGGTTTCTCTTTCCAAGGTGATAGCCCCACAAAGATCTGTAGAGATCCCACATAACAGAAGATGTTTCAATGGTTTCCAAAGAGCTCGTTCAGTCTATTAGGAAAACCTTGCTTAGGAAAGGGGATAGGGGAATCCCTGTTTCTTGTCTACCCTACCTACATGTTTGCCTGTTTGGGCAGTGTATAGCTAGTTATCTTGATCATAAATGTTCTCCAGCTGCTCTAAGGAATACCTAAGAAAGTTGTATTTCCTGATGCTAAGTGTATTGTTTTTTTCCTGTTTATATCTCAGGTTAATCAGGAAGCTTCATTAAAGAGGCTTCATAGGAAGTTACATGTGGAATCTATACAGAACTTTCTATTCTTTACCTAACTTGAAAGAAAAAGGAAACTAGGAATATCCATTTATAACTTAAAATGCTAATGGGTGTAGCTGAGCCCCCAGGCTGAATGTACTAATAAATGGTGCTGTACAATTATAATTCATACTTTTATTACTAGATAGAGGTATGATGGTTAAAATTTTTATTTACATTCCTTTTAAAATATTAAAGTTGTCCAGGCAGTGGTGGTGCACGCCTTTAATCCCAGCACTCGGGAGGCAGAGGCAGGCGGATCTCTGTGAGTTCGAGGCCAGCCTGGTCTCCAAAGCGAGTTCCAGGAAAGGCGCAACGCTACACAGAGAAACCCTGTCTCGAAAAACCAAAAAAAAAAAAAAAAAAAAAAAAAATTAAAGTTGATTAAGGATCTATTTATTTATTAATACCCATTAATTAAGAGTGAAATGAGAATATGCTCAAAGGAGTTAGGTACTAATGTTATTTTAGCAGGACAGAAAAAAATAATAGAAACATTATTTGCTTGTGGGCTTATATTTTATGACATACTCAAATAGATATTGTAATAGTCGTGTGATTCATGTTTATAATAAAATAATTCAGAAATGCAGATAAGGCAAAGAAAAAAATACTCCCTTAATCCTGACCCCTGTTCCCCGAAAAACTACCACTGTTAATATATCCCAACTGTCTTATTATGTACAGATATAGAATATGCCTAGAAGTGTGTTCATTTGTTAATAAGTCAAATATAAAATTAATGGCTGATTGTCCAGCCACCTGCCACCAAAAAGCCAAAGTAAAGATTTGGTTAAGTGGGAGGTGGGAAAGGGTGACTTTTGTATGTGTCTGTGCAAGCATGTTAAGCATCTCTCTGTCTTGTGTTCATTCACAGCTGTGATTAGTGCCCATCCCATCCATTCCCTCGATAACCCTCACCATCATTTCCACTCCAGCAGCCTCGCTTCTCCAGCCCGCAGTCATCTCTACCACCCAAGCAGCCCATGGCCCATTGGCACATCCATGTCCCTTTCAGACAGGGCCAATTCCACAGGTGAGAGATGAGGATCAAGCCCAGATGTTGCAAGCCTTCCAGGAGTTGGCAAGTGGAAATGGGGAAGGACTTGCCCTATATAGAAATTTCCAGTGTTACTTGTTTATCATAACATTTCTATGATGGTTTCAGATTTGTTTCTGTAAAATCAACTGTATTTTTCTCCCTACGTACTCAGTGCAAGGTGTCATCTTAGTAAAACGCAGAGGTAACTTGAATTGCATAAGCTTCTCTTCTTCCAACAAGCCTTCCACCTTAACTTTGTCCCTTTTTGCAACTTCTTTTTTTTTTTTTTTTAATTCCACAATTTGAAAGGGAAGTGTATTCAGAGTGGCTTTTAGAAACCAGTGGTTGCCTTAGTCTCAGTCACTCTAATGTTAGGGATGTCTGTAGGACAGTCTTTAGGTGCAGGTTACTGCCCTAGGAACCAAAGTAAGGACAACATCCAGAAGGCAGCAGAGCCACCTTAGGTTGCCCAGTAGACTGAAAATTGGGGGTTGGGGGTGGGGTGCACATATCTCTAAAATATAAGAAAGTGGAATGACAGTCTTCTGTGTCCTCAATGCTTTGCTAGACAAACATGTCCTCATTTGGAATTCTGAAGACACAGCTTCATGAGACAGTTTTAAGGAAGAAAGAATGAAAATGAGAAGGAGACAGCAAAAAGAATATAAACTGTTGCTGCTCATTGACTACAAATTAATTTCTAGTTTTAAGCTTCAAATCCTAGTAACATCTTACGATTTTTCATAATTTGAAATTTGCCTATTAGTAGTTATTACTGGTAAAAGCCAAATGTTGGCGGTTCTGAGAAATGAGGAAAATTCTAGTGAGCTCCATTTTTTAAAGAGCCTCAAAACTCAGTATTTAGAAGTCTGAGTCACCACTGCTAGCATCTCCCAGTCCTCAAATTTTGATCAGTCATTATTAATAGGCACAGAATAGCAAATGAAGGTCAGAGCTTTCAGGGCTAGCTACAGGACTGGCTAATAGCTCTCAGTGTTGTACACTGGGTTTGGATGATGCTTGAACCCATTCCTAAACTTGGCCTGCCTACTATCTCCTTCCAAATCTGGATTTCAGATCTACATTAGAACTATATAATTATTCTAGCTAGCTGCATGGGAACCAAAGTCTGTCTTGCAAACACAATGTCATTGAACAGTAAGTGCCAGAGTCAACTTTTCAAACCAACCCTGCTCTGAGGAAGATAGTTTTGTGCCCAGCCGCACTTACCATCTTGAAGGCTAAGGAATCTGACCCCCACAGTCCTCACATAAGGAACTGCATGAGTGTATGGCTAGCTCTCCTGGCCTGGTTATCCTTCTTCTCCTTTGTCCTGGACCGGAAGTGGCTGGGAGTTATAGAGAAGACTGAAAGTTCCCACTGAGCTCTCGTCCAAGTACTCTACTCTTGTTGGTAAAGTTCTCTTCTATATATGCTGAGACAGACAGAGACCTGGGAGGATAAAGTGATAGATTCATTAAACACTATCCAGATGTGATCAAGTTCTCCTGCTTTAGAGTTCCCCAAGACTTTATGTCAGTAGAACTTAAACTGCTATTTTCATAGCCTTGGGTTTGAAACTTTGGGTTTGAGCAGAACTGGAGCCCGGCCAAATAGTCCCTGCTCTAGGGACATTTGCCACTACTTGCCATGAAGAGAGCACTTTCTGTTTGACTGTTGTGAACTGTGTGTGTTTTAAACAACTCTGAAAGGTAAAGAATTAGACTCTTCGCCAAAGCAGAGATTTTACTGAGCCCAGTATTTTAGTTAAAGCTTGGTGTCTTAGTAGGTCCAAATAACACTATACAGTGTCAAGGAGCATCCTCCCTAGAGAAAGCAGTGTTCCGGTGCCCTTGGGAGTGTGCATGGCAACCCCAATCTGTGGCAGTAGCTAGGGCTTTGACTCATACAAGTAACTGAGCTTTCCCTTTTCACCTTCCTGCCATCTCTTTGTTAAAGATAATTGAGGCAGTTAGGCCTTTGTACACAGAGCTGACCTATCTATAATCTTGTCTATTACCTGGTGATATGGTCAGGACTTAGACCCATTCTCTCTCACAGCCTCTTATTTTCCTTCCTAACCAGCTTCTACCTGGGCCTAGGTCACAGATGGTGACCAGCAGCTCCCTAACCATAGTGAGGATGGCTTGAGCAGGCTGAGAAGTGGCATCCTTAGCACAGCCTTCAGAGGATGAGAAGTGTCCAACCCTGGCGAGATTGTTACAGCCCACATAGGGTAGGGCGGGAGGCAGCACATGTGCATTCATCCTCACCTCTGGGACCCAGAATCTTTTAAGTTAAAGAGGTGGTCTGTCCTGTCTCCTGAGAGCCCAAGGAAACAGATTGATTGCTTTTTCACAAAGGCAAGGGAGTTTTATTTAGATTTACTTATTTGTTAGATTGCTGCAGATGGCTTACGTGTTCTTAAGGCTGAGAACTCATAAAAGGTAGAAAAGGCCTTCAGACTATCTGCTGCAGCCTGTTGCCCAGGCTAATTTCCCACCTCTCTTCTGGGTGAGATGGTGGTCTGCCCTTTCACATTATATGAAAACCTTCCAGTCCCTGGCATTGCTGCTTCTGCTTTGCAGGGCGGTACAAGTGGCATTAGGTGCAGAAAGGCAAAAACTGTCTAGAGCTTCAGAACCTAAGCCTGGGAGTCAAAACAGGGATTCAAACTCTGCTCTCTTGGGCCTGTCTGAGGGTAACCTGCTTATTTACCCTCCCAGTACCTCTCAAGTTACTCTGAGGAATAAATATAAAGTACTTAGTGTAGAATAAGCACTCAGTGGTCTACAAAAAGATCCTCTGTTGTTCAGGCACCATGTTCAGCTCTTTTTTATACATCTCATTTAATACTTAGTGATTTATGTGTTTGTCTCCATGTTTTATAGATGAAGAAACTAAGACTCAGCAATTCAGTGATGTTGTCAAATTCACTCATCTCGTATTCCCAAAGTAGAGTATAGGACTGGCTGACTCCAGAGCTGGTGCTCGTATTCCCAAAGTAGAGTATAGGACTGGCTGACTCCAGAGCTGGTGCTTCTCCTGCCCCACTCTGCTGCCTTCAGGACCCTTCTCCCTCTTTGTACCTTCTGAGATTATTGCCTTGTTCTTCCTGAGTATCCCCTTCTCCAGGCTCACCCTCCCTTATTCCTTTGGCTAAACATACCGTTCATTTGACAAAATCTCCAGCTGGATGCAGACCTCTAGGCTACTGGGAAGCTTTATTGTATGCCAAAGCCATTCACATTGGTGATGGCCATGGAGTGCCTGAGCATTGGCCTCACCTGCAGATACCACCAAACCCTTTCTGGTATAGTCACTTCCTGCTGGGTATGATCCAGCCTTTATTACTAGACATGGTTGTCCATGAAAGGCTAGTTTCTAAGACTATCAATCAGTGAATGAAATTTGAAAATTTGTATATAATAGTCTTAGGAGCCATCACATGAACTCCATAGTAAGTACTTTAAATCTACAAACTTAGAACTACCTAAGTATGTAAGTAAAAAAAACAAAACAAAACAAAACAGCTGATTGAAACACGATTGTTTTAGAATTTTTAGATTAATTCATCATCCCTAGCCTTGTCAGTAGTCCTGATCCATGTGTCTGTCTTTGGATTAGCACTAGTTTCTTCAAATGCTTGTTGAACAGGTTCAGGGAATCCCAGGAAGTGCCGAAAACACGTATTTAATAGTAAAGAAATACTAACACTTATGCTTTCCTGCTGTAGAGTCTGTTCGAAACACCCCCAGCACGGACACCATGCCGGCCTCCTCATCTCAGACATGCTGCACTGATCATCAGGATCCTGAAGGTGCTACCAGCTCCTCTTACTTGGCCAGCTCCCAAGAGGAAGACTCAGGCCAAAGCCTTCCCACAGCCCACGTTCGCCCTTCTCACCCACTGAAGAGCTTTGCTGTGCCAGCAATCCCACCCCCGGGACCTCCTATCTATGACCCTGCACTGCCAAGCACACCATTACTGTCCCAGCAAGGTGAGTGAGGAGAGCAGCACTCTTTGGAAGGACCCTTTGGCTCAGGTTCGGGATAGAAGTCTCTCTCCACATGGCGTTTGTTAAGAAGAACAAAGCAAATACCCTCCAAGGTTTTCCTAGCAACTTAAGAGAAGCTGTGTGTCATTGCCCCCTTTTGGGGGGGAATGTGTACAAGCCACAGCATACTATTTTGGTGAGCAAGAGCTGAACTTGTGAACTGTTTTCCATGTGGAATCCTTGGTATTAAAATCCAGGGACATAGATTTGGGCAACAGAGCTGGTCTGTCTGGGCCCCTGAAGTCATCTTATTCTAAAAGATGCTGCAGGCTAAAGAAGGGCCAGGGAGGTCAGGGCTCAAAACCAGGAGTCTCAAGATAGGGAGCGCTCATTTGCCACTCCTCACAGCTCAGCAGTAGACTGGCCATTGCTTATTACGGTTTGTTTCTGAATAAGTCTGTGGTTCTCAAATTCTTTAGTCTCAAAGCCTCTTCATCTTAAAAGCTACAGAGAACACAAAAGACCCCTTTCTGCATATGGAGCATGTCAGTATTTAGCATTGGGAATTAAAAAAGAAGACATTTTTCAGTATTTAAGTCATTTAAAAGATAAATAGCACATTTGGGGGGAACCAATGTCATTTTCTTACAGTTTCTCTAAGATAGTTAGTGTCTGATTTGACGGAAAGCAGCTGGATTCTCATGTCTGCTCCTGCATCCAATCTGCTGGAATGCGTTGTTAAAAATCTGCCCTCACAGATACATAGTTGGCAATCAGCAATGTACTTTTGTAATCTTTCAGATACTTATGGACATTCCTTTTTGAAAAGAAGGACTTCTGTATTGCTCAGACTGGTCTAGAATTTTTAATCCTCCTGTCTCAGTGTCAGGATTTCAGACACATACCACCAAACCCAGTCTGGGTATTTTCTGATACAGTGGGAAACTCAACAAGCTATAGTTCCTTGAAGGTTGGTTTATAGTGTGCAATCTGTATCTACCCGTGGACTCCACACTCCATTCCTGGTTTGCGTTAATCTAGCTTGCACTTTGGATGTATAATGCTAAAACAACACATTGGACATTTGGAAGGTACTTCAGAAAATCCTCCAAATATTCACACATTTGTTGTCTATAAAAAGCTTTCCCAATCAGATGATAGAAACAAGTTTTCAAAATGGTAATTTTCACTAAAAACTTAACATTGGCAGTATCCATCATTTTCCTTAAGTTCATAGCTCACTTCTTTCCATTTCTAGGAAATAGCTGAATGACCCATTTGTCAGTCATCTTTGAATTAAAAGTTTTGTTGTTACATGATAGAACTTCAACTCGCAGTCAATCTGTCATGGTGCCCTTCTTGAAGATGGTGCCATATGTGGTGTACAACAGAAACATTTGCTTTTGGTTACACACAGCGTTTAAAAGGCATGTAGTTGAGAGTTAAGGTTTAATAAAAACAAATAATTTTTACTGCATCATTAAGGATAAAAAGCTGACTTTTTAAATATAAGAGTATGCCCCTGGATGAGTTCACAGTTTATTGCTGCTGCCTTCATTTCTAAGGCTCTAACAGTTTAGCCTGTGTTGCTGTGTACCCTTAAAAAAAATACAAAACAGTAAAAAGGCAAATGTTACCCTGAGTGGCATAATGAATGGCTTTGACTCCCAGGCATTCTGTGAAGAGTCTGGGGGTCACCAGACTTTGAAAACCACTGGGTGAGGATGTTAGTTTTCTAAAGGCAGTGGGATGTTTTCTCTGGCCTCCTGGATGCCCTGTTGCCTTCTTCCTTCGATCGTGCTCCAGTAACTTTTCAGAGCAGGACTCCTGTCTGTGCCAGTATGCTTCCTTCACATTGAAACAACATTCAGACTTCTGGTGGACTTCTGAGGTCTAGGGGGTGCAACCTTAGCCACAACCTGATCATGCCCTTTACCCCTCAGCTCTGAACCATCACATTCACTCAGTAAAAACAGCCTCCATCGGGACTTTAGGAAGGAGCCGGCCTCCTATGCCAGTGGTTGTTCCCAGTGCCCCTGAAGTACAGGAGACCACCAGGATGCTAGAAGACTCTGAGAGTGTAAGTTCATGGGGCCCTCCCTTTGCCAGGATGTCCCAAGGAGACTACTTGCATGCTATTGGCTGACTGTACTTTTTTGTGGACTCAGGTCTTTTGCCACCCATAGGTCTAAAGCAAATTTAATCACTCATTGAGTAGGTGTCCTTAGAGCATCTCTACATCTGTGGGAATGTGCTATGAGTTTGGGTTGATTTCATACCTATCTGGATAGGTCTTAAAGTACCTTATCATCCCATTACAGTTGGTCATACACATCTTTCAGTTCTGTTCCTTCTGCTTGGTCCCTTCTTGTTGTGAACCACACATGTTCTTTCACCCTTGACCTCCACTCTGTGCCTTTACTGAGAAGAATGCTGGGAGAGGAAGTACCTAAGATTGTTTTCAAATCCCAATAAACACATCTGCATTTCTAGATATGGGATTCTCTAAAGAGAATACTTAAGCCCAGAGATGCAGGGAACCCAAACTGTATTGGTCTGGCAGAAATCTAGAAGAGAAAAGCAATAATGCCTCTGTCTTGTGAGGTCATTGTGGGTTGACGAGTGTGTGTATGTGGGGAGAAAGGCATTGTGAATTGTCAAGAAATGCTGTCTTGCTTAATGGCCTTGAGTATATCCTGCTGCTTCTGACTTCTGAGCCAGCCTGGTTTCAGTAGGCCAGCTTCCCAGGGAACTTTTGGCAGGGCCACTTAGTACTCTGGGCTGTCCTTTCTGGACAGCTCTTCAGATCATTCCCAGTAATGGTGTTCTCCCTTCTGTAGAGCTATGAACCAGATGAGCTGACCAAAGAGATGGCCCACCTGGAAGGACTAATGAAGGACCTAAATGCCATCACAACAGCTTGATGACCTTCGCCTGGACATGACTCCAAACCTGAGTCTAGAAGTCTTGGAACTTAACCTTGAAAACAAGGAATTGTACAGAGTACGAGAGGACAGCACTTGAGAACAGGAGCCAGCAGACCAGCCAGTGCCTCCACATGGGGCTGGCTCCAGGCACAGCCACCTGCCTTCTCCTGGTCAGCCTGGATGATGCTTTTGTTGAGGCAGCTTCCCTTTGCCTGCTGATAGTCTGCAGGACTGGGCACCATGGGCCAAAATTTTGTGTCCAGGGAAGAGGCAAGAAGTGCAACCTGCCTTTCACTTTGTGGTCAGTGGCTGTGTCTTCGTGCTGCAGCTGCATCACGTTTATGGAGTGTAGACAATGGCATTTATGTACAATGTTGTGTCCTATTTTATTTTACCTTCAAGAAAACACTATCAGAAGCCAAGGAGTCCGTGATGTTCTCCACAAGCAGTTGACATTTGACCGCTGGTTCCAGTTACTTACGGAAAGTCATTGACAGTGTGGTTGTTTGACACCATTGACAGGGCTTGGCTTGTTTGGGGGGTTGTTTTTATTTTTTTAATTCTGAGACATTGCATCCTCTGCCAGCTGTTAATCCATCACTTTGAGGGGGGTGGGGACATTGCATTGCTGTTTGTAAGCTTTTTTATTATTTTTTTATTGTAATTATTAAAAGCCTGACTTTCTCCTCTCATCACTGTGAGATTACAGATCTATTTGAATGAAATGTAACATTGAAAAGACTTGTTCGTTGCTTTCTGTGCAGATTCAGTATTGGGGTGGGGTTGGGTACTGGGACTAGGAAATGGAGGGGCTGCTGAGGTCCTGTGAATGTTTTCATTGTACTTTGTTCCAGAAGCCTGCAGAGAATGGAAGCAGCATCTTTAGCGTCCTTTCCTCCTGGCATGTCCATCTCAGTGTCACTGCATAGCAACTGGAGTTTGTTTGGGTCAATTCTTGTACAGTAGAGGGTTTTGATGATTTAGCTGCCATGGTGTCTTGGTCATGTCCTGTTTGGAGTGTCCACACTGAGGCCCCCGGTGATGTTTTGCATTGCTTGAGTGATGCCAAGTAGAGCCAGCGCCTGGCTGCTCTGAGAAGTCGAAGCACAGGGTGGAGACCCTTGCGCTGCTGTCGTTGGTTCTATTTGGAAGGGTAGAAGCTAAGGAAGGACCCTGGTTTTCTCTTCCAGACAGGACTCCTGCTTCTCTGGTGCCGGTCCTCAGCCGGGCAGCTCTCATCTCTGCACTGCAGAGGCTCCTGAAAGCGTCAACCAGGATGAGGCCGGATGGTGTGGTGCCCCACGCCACACGTGTTTCTGAACATGATTCTGCAAGGATCAGAGGACAGAGATAGTGGAGAGAGGGTCAGTGGAAGCAGTTGCCTCCCCTGTCCCAGCAACTCAGCCAAACCCCAGTTAGAATGAGGCAGTGGAGGATTCTAGGTGTGCTGAGGGCTCAGCCACACACAAAAGCCTTTGCTTTGCAGAGTTGTCTCTTTTTTTTTAAAGAAATGAAAAGCTGGGGTGTCTATTTGTTTTTGTTTTTTTAATGTTAATATATAATGGAAAGTATAAGACTAACCCTCAGGCATCTTCCCCCACAAATCCCTGGAAGACAGTATAGAACGTAAATCAGGCTTGGGTTTTATAGCCAGTGAGATTACCCAGACCACCAGTGGCTGCCCCAGCCTAACTGCCCTTTGAGCATGGGTTATTTTACCCTTTTTACTTTTCAGTAAGGTGAACTCTTTGTATGATTTGGAGGGGTGGGGGGCAATGACCTATCCCCTGCTGCTTTTCTAGCTGTCACAGGAGGGCACCAGGAAGGGTTCCGGGACATTGGTGTGCTTTGGCTGTCCTACAGAAAGCAGCCAGAGCGTTCTGGCCACCTGGAGGCTAGAGTCCTCAGAAACTGTCTAGCCTTTGCCCACAGAACATGTTAGAGGTTTAGGGCGTTCCTTCCCATTAACCCCAACACTTCTGTTACCTCAGGGCCTTGGTACCTGGATACTGCCACAGAATTGCCGTGGGGTGGGGGAGGGACATATTTTTTAAAAAAGTAACTTAAAAGTTGGGGGATTTTTTTAAATTCAGAAAATGCAAAGCTATTCTGTATTACACCATTTCACAATTTAATACATGTCTTCTATTTTCCGTGATTCTGGAAACTAAACCATGTGTGTCTTGTGTCATAGTTGATCTGTGGCTCAGCAGCTTCCTTCGGGAGGGTGTGGAACAAACGTGTCTGTTGGCTTCCTGTCTGTTCGAGGGGCCCGGAGGACTGCTGGGACTTGGTTCTGTACACACTTGTTTGGCCTTTTCTGTAGTTGATGCTGTAAAACTCTATGGCTTTTTAAAAACAATTTCATGTTTTTATTTAGTATTGGAAATCCAATACACTTTTTTAATCCAATCAAACTGTGGTCTGGTCAAAAAGTTCTTTCCCTTAAAACTACTTTAGGGGCTCCTGTTCCTAGCCTCTAGTAACCTCCCTGTGGTTCTCACTCACTGCTATAAAGACAGGAGTTGGAACAGTGATCTGGAGAGGGGTGGCAAGTGATCCAGCCCCAAAGATGTGTCTTGTTCCTGTCACCTTCCCACTGTTGCTGCCCTGAGGGACTAGGAAGCCTGAGGAATGACAAATGGCAGCCAAGCCACCCTGAGGCACACAGCACCGGCTGAGCTGCTTTTCCTCTGCTGGAGGGGCTGCATTCCCTGTGTGAGATTCCTCAGGGTTCCAGGCCTGAATAGTGATGGCCTCAGCAGCCACAGGCCCCCTGCCATCTGTTAGCTTGCAACAGAGCAAGGGCTAGATAAAGTGTCCCTCCGCCCCTGTGTCCATCTGCTCTGCCACCAGCCTGTACTTGGAGACCTAGATAGTGCCCACTGCCTCCATTAGTGGCGCTGGACTGGCCTCAGGATAAAGTCTGAGCCCCCAGAGTTCCAAGAATGCTTGTCTGCCCTCACTTCTGGTCCAGACAGTCAAGCAGGTACCAGATGCACTGCTGTGCCAGCATGAGAAAGCTGCTTGTGAGATTGCATGCCTCCTCCACAAGCATCCTTTCCAGACACATCCATCACCTGAGCTATCCCCTCTGCATCCCTAGATGGCACTCTTGGCACATTTTCCAGTGATGGCTCTGTGAGTCTTTCTGCAGGCATGTGGTCTCAATACTGACAAGAATTTCTCACTGCTTTCTGACTGCCTCGGGCTAGATTCAGCCTCTGACAACAGCAGATGCCTGTCTCTTGGGTGAGTGGACAAACAGCTCTAAAGATAAGGTCTGGGGCCTGCTGAAAGGTTTCTCCCAAAGCCCCTCCCTGTCTTTTAGGGACCACAGTCAGTCCTTAGTGTTGTGGTACCTGGACCCTCCCACTTGAGCACCATGGCCCCTTTGGAGTCCTGGAGTGCCCTTGAAAGATAAGCTGTCTACCTTGCAGAGTCCTAAGAAATAATGCCACAACAACTAACTTTGTTCTGAGAAGTAAAATGAGGTTGCTCACAAGATCACAAGACTGGCTCCAAGTTGAACAGCATGAACAAGGCTCTGCAAAGAGAAGGAAGGAAGGGAGGGAAGGAGGGAGGGAGGGAGGGAGGGAGGGAGGGAGGGAGGGAGGGAGGGAGGGAGGAAGGAAGGAAGGAAGGAAGGAAGGAAGGAAGGAAGGAAGGAAGGAAGGAAGGAAGGAAGGAAGGAAGGAACTTACCTGATCTTCCCTGACCCCCATCAGTCATCTACTCACAGTTTTGGCAACCTTCAAATAAGCCACCAAATGGTTGGGTGTGGCCTTGTAGACAAGCTGTGAGCCAAGAAGAGCCACCCCTGACTACACAAAAGATCCCAACAAGAAGTGCCGTGCTTGTAACCTTGGTGAGAAGAAATACTGGGGTACTGGGGGAAGAAGTATGAGATATTAATTGAAGGGAGACGCTCTAGTTTTCATTCTGCTGCTATAATAAAAACACTGACCAAAAGCAACTTCAGGGAGGAGAGGGCTTATTGGGCTTACAATTCCTAGTCACAGTCCATCACAAGAGAAGTCTAAGCAGGCCTGCTTGCTATTTCAAGCAAGGAACTCACTTCACCTCCAGAGAAGTGAAGAAGCATGAAGGATGCTGCTTGCTGGCTGGCTCACCGGCCAGCCTATCCTCAGCTAGTTCTGTATACAGTTCAGGATCACCTGCCGAGGGACCATGCCAACCCGCAGTTAGCTGGGCCTTCCTATATCAATACGACAGTCCCCCATGGACTGCCCACTGGCCAATCTGATCTAGGCAATTCCTCCTCCTAGAAGCTTTCATCTCGGATGACTCCAGGCCATGTCAAGTTGACAGTTAAAATCAACAAGGGCATAAAATAATACTTTAAACCCTTTGTGCTATGTAATATTGGAGTGAAATGCTATTTAAATCTATCATTAGGGGCTGGAGAGATGGCTCAGCAGTTAAGAGCACAGTTAGGAGGACCCAGATTCAATTCCCAGCACCCATATAGAAGCTCACAGCTGTCTGTAACTCCAGTTCCAGGGCACCCACAACCCTCATACAGATAGACATGCAGGCAAAATACCAATGCACATAAATTTTAAAAAATCTTAAGCCCAGTGGATGATGTTCATGTTAAGGTGTTGCTTACCAAACTTTCATTTGGGAAATGAAAAATTTAGAGCTGAGTAGTTGCTCCATTTTAGAGGAAGAATAACTTGAAGTTTTCTTAATTGTGGGTGGGATGGGCCTGGAAAGCTATACCTTTAAGAAGATTGGGGATGGTGCTCCTACGGGGAAATCAAGAGAAAATGGCTTGAGGCATCAGGAAGAATGTCTTCAAGTGAGAGGATCTATGGTATACCCTAATGCTGTTTGACCTTGTATAAAGTAGGTCTCTTCCAACTCCCAAGTCTTAAGTGACCGTGCTCTGGGCGCAAGGCACCGCCCAAACTGAGATTAGAGCCTCTAGACAGCAAGGGGTCGAGCATCAAAGAGCTTGGCATGGTGTGGGTGACCCATAAATGGAATGGGCTCTCTGGAAGCAAGAGCTGCAGAGTGAAGCTAAGAAATCCATGGCATCAAGGGGAGGCTCCAGACCTGTGGTCAGAACAGTTAAACCCTAGCCAGCAGTGTCCAGGTCCTAAAAGGTCCGGACCATTGCACAGATTCTCGGGGCCCTGGAGCAGAGCCCCTGTCACCTGGTTGCTAGGTGCTCGCAGCCTCTGAACACCTCTGCCGTCTCACAGATGGAATGTGGAAGCCACTGTAAGCTCTCTACACCACACTTCAGCTCATTGCTCAGCCAGTTCTGTCAGCCCTACCTCTCAAATGTCCCCCAGAGTGACACTTCCTTGTCTGTTAAGCAATCTGGTGATGACCTTCTACAGCAGGCTAGTATCTTTTCTAACTCTGTTCTGTCTCCCTTGCTCAACCTCCTGTAGTGGCCTGCAGAACAGTGAGGTGTGGCCCACCTGGTCCTCTTCCCATCCCTTTTCCTACTTGGCCTGGCAACAGAGCGGACTGCCTGTGCATAATAAACCTTGTGTGTGGCCTCTGCACTGTTTCTTTTTTCTCCCCGCCACCCTGCCCTCACCACTGGCTCTGTGCATAGATGGATGTTCATCTTTAACCAGCCCCCTGATCCTTTTTTTGTTGTTTGTTTCTTCCAATATATAATGACCTTAAGGAAAGACTGTTTGGATTCTCCACCTTGGTGCCTACTATACTGTAGGTTTATACTAAATGAGTTTCCCCTGTGAGAAGGATAAGACCTAAGTCAGAGCTAATGCATCATGACCCAGTGCTGAGGGGACTTGACAAAGCTCCAGCTCTTACTGCAAGGGAGCACACCCTTGGAAGGCTTTGCAGAAGAAGCATGCCTGTGCTGAGTCTGAGATGGCAGAAGAGAACCTAAATATGGGAGACAGGCAGGTATTGGTGCTGCAGGGCTGCCAACTTCACGTGGATGCCTGAATGAGGGCAACTCCTAGGCATCCCGTGTCAGGCCTATGCTCAGACTCCTGTCACTGGAGCTCAGCAGAGGCTGAGGCAGGTGCACAGATCTGGCTGGGCACCTCCGTTGGAGAGAGAAAGCTGGTTTTATCCACCCATGGAGCATTTCTGAAATACCCAAGGACATAAGACGACCCAGTCAAGATACATGTGGCAAATCAGAGGTTGCAGGTTGGGTGGGGGTCAGCCTAGTAAGTTAAGGATAAAGTGAGCACCTTTCATAATCTCAAAAACAGGTCTTGGGGTGAGGAGATGGCTCCATGAGTAAAGTACTTGCGGTGTAAGCATGGGGACCCAAGTTCAAATCCCCAGAACCCACATAAAGCTGGGCAGGATATTTGTAATTGCAGTACTTCTATGCGATAGAGACAGACAGAGATAGGTAGAGATAGAGATGAGAGATAAAGACAGGGGATTCCCTGAAAACTCTTGGTGCAGCTAGCCTGGCATACACATCAGCAAACAACAAAGAGACCCTGTCTAAGAAGGTGGAAGGTGAGAACTGAGGCCTGAAGTTCTCCAGCCTCCATGTTCCCCTACTCACAACAGTGCACACACAGACACACACAGGTCTTGCTGAGAATTCTTAATAATGTCCAGCTTTCTGAAAGAGGAAAGGAGAGCTGGGATTCTTGAAGGCAAAAAAAATAGAGCATGCTCCCATGGATGGAGTTACCTGGGAGATGGTGGGTAGAAGAAACTGCTTGTGAGCATTCTAGACTAACCCAGAAGGAAAACTGGCTGGAGCTGAAGCCAGGGAGAACATGGAGTGGGCATGTGATATGAAGAAAGGAGTATTTTGGGCCAGTCAGAACAGGTTTTTCTCACCCAAAACTAGGGATTATACACTGTTTCCAGATACTCCTTCAGCCTACGGTGTGGCCGAGCATACTGAGGACGCTGCATGAGGTGGACAGTCTGTTGCTGAATTGTTCCCAGCCTAGAGGAGGGCACAGATACTTCACAACAGAAACCGCCACCCAGCATGGAAAATGCTGAGACCCGAGCAATGCTCTGGTGAAGGATGGCTTTTCCAGCCCTGACTGGAGGCCTGGGGAGTCATGGAACAGGTCAACAGAATGGTGCAAGTCCACTCAAGAAAGGAGCAGTTTCTTTCAGTACTGTTTGGACCAGATCTGAAAAGAAAACAACAAAAATCAGGTAACTAGATAAATTAGAACAGAAACATTTTTAAGTGATTTTTCTAAAGAGAATAAGGGATAATTCTACGGAAGGGAGAGGGAAACCTTTCTCTCTTACCATTGTTTTTACACCATGTGTTCGGCAGGGTGTCTGCCTGCGTGTGTGTGTGTGTGTGTGTGTGTGTGTGTGTGTGTGTGTGTGTGTGTGTGTATGTGTGACAGAGAGAGAGAGAGAGGAGAGAGAGAGAGAGAGAGAGAGAGAGAGAGAGAGAGAGAGAGAGACATATTCTTGTGATCAGAGAATATACTTTATGATTTCATCTCTTTTAAATTTATCAGGACCTGTGTTCTAACACATGGTCCATTTTGGAGAGTGTTCCATATGCACGTCAGTGCTGTTGGAGGAAGCCTTCAGAGGCATCCGTTAGGTACAGTTGGTCTAAGTTGTTTGGTTCCTTGAAGACAGGCTTTCCTATAGTCCAGGCTGTCCTTAAACTTTGGATCCTCTGGGATACAGGTGTGTGCCACCATAGCTGGCTTTGAGCCTTCTACTTTGATGCTAGTCTCCAGTGTATCTGCTCTATCCAGGACTGGAAGTGGAGTACCAGTCGTCAGTCATTAATGTTGACTTGTCTGCTTCTTTCAGATTTACTTCATGCATTTGAGGGGTATGTATTTTTATAAATGTTACTTTTCTATTTATTAACCCTTTTCTCTTTATTAAATGTCCTTTGTCTTTGGCAGTAATTTTGTCTTAAAAGTGTGCTTCAGTATTAGAATAACACTCTGGTCTTCTTTTGGCCATTGTTTACCTGGTATATCTTTCATACTCTTTTCTTTTCAACATAGTGGTATATTTGAAGATAACATACATCTCTTGTAGACAGTATAAAGCTAGATCATGGGTGTTAATCCTTTCTGCAAGTCTTTCGCTTTTAATTTTAGTGTTTAGTCTATTTACATGTAATGCATTTACTGATATAACTGATACAGTAAGAGTTACATCTGGCATTTTCCTATTTACTTTCTCCATGTCTTGCTTTTTAAATCATTTCATCTGTTTCCAACTTTTCTATGCTACAGATATTTTCTACTGTGCCATTTTTGTTATCTAGTCAAAAAACACAAATCATTTTTTTAAAAAATTGGCAAGTTGGATATCAGCAAAAAAATTCGAGGGCTGTGCTGAGTGGCACCTCCCTTCACTGGTCCTGGGAGAGCTGGCCCTGCCCCTCACTGGCCATTGCAGCAGAAAAGCTGGCCCCACAGTCAGGAAAGATGGTCCTACCTCTCACAATTGGGTGTGGGAGAGCTGGTGTCCAGGGCATGGGAGTAGAAGAGCTGGCTCCACTCTTGCCTGATGGGGGCAGTCCTAGACGCTTGGACTGACCTAATTGTCTACCACCCAGACCCACATCCAGGACTTTGAGTTGGCCCACACATCTACCCCATCTATGACTAGCTGGAGTTCGTGAAGGACATTTGAGAGAAGTTTTGATGAGAGTTCAGCATTGATGGTGTACCAGAAACCAGAATCCTTGAACCAGACCAGCAACTCACCACAATGAACATTTTGCAAGTAAAGCTCAGTGGACCAAAGGGTGTACTTGTGACACACTGCAGCTCCCAATGACACTAAGACAAATGAAGAGGTGTTGGAGAGGCAGGAAAGACAAAGGATCAAAGTGAGTTTTTGGTTTGTTTTGCTTTTAATTAACTTTTTTAAAAATTTTCTTTTGAGGGGGACACTCTAGGGGTAAGGGGCAGATATAGAGGGACTGGGAAATGAGTGGGATTGGGGTGCATGATATGAAATTACCCAAGAAACAATTAAAAAATATATATATGTTTAAAAAAAAAAAGCTCGACCTTTGGCAGACATAAAAAAAAATAAAAAGATAAGCCACAAACTCAAAGAAAATACTTCCCAAACAACTATTTTATCAAGTATTTATATGATGAATATTTTAGCTATAATTCAATAATAAGGATATCAAAGGCTTAATAGAAACAACCATGTAAAAACTTGAATAGTGATTTTACCAAAGAACATATATGGGTGGAAAGTAGATACCAAAAAAAGATGCACAGTATCTTGAGTACTTGAGGAGATGCAAATTAAAAACAGTTACCATTCCATACCTCTAGACCAGCGACACTGCAGCTTGCAATGGCAAGTGTAGGGATATAAAGTGACTAAGATGCGTGTGTAATTGCTGATGGATATGCAAGAGTCCTTCCACTTTGGAAAATAGCCTGGCAATTTCCTATAAAATTACAAAGATACTAATCAAATGACTCAGGAGAGCCACTGATAGGTATTTATAATCAATGAAAACTTATATTCATCTCAAAATCACTAGAAGAGTAAATTTTAAGTGTTCTCACCACAAAAATATGAAGTAATACATGTTAATTAGCTCAATATAGCCATTTCACTAAGTACATATTTCAGAGCATCATGTTATATATGATAAATACATGTAATTTGTGTTTGTCAATTTAAGTATTTTAAAAATCCACATTCATATGACACGAACACAAATATTCCTAGAAGCTTTATTCTTAATAAAGCCAAAAATGGAAACAGCCCAGTTATTCATTGATGGTTGAATGAATAAGCAAATCATGACCGAGCCATACAAGGGCGTACAGCGCGGCATCCCACAGGCAGAGCTCAGAAGCATTGGACTAGATGAAGGATCAGGCAGGCATAAACTGTGTGCTCCATGAGTCCACTCACATGAAATTTCAGAAGCAACAAAACTTCAGGGAGACAATAACAGACTGCTGGGAATCAGGTAGGAGGAAGGAATTGAAGGGGTGGGAAGGAAGCATGGAAACATTCTACATCCTAATTATTTGAGGTGGTTGGAAGACCTCATGGAACTAGACACTTGAAACTAGTGAATTTTGCTGCATATGAATTATACCTCAGGAAGAAACAGAGATTAAAATTAGCAATAGTAACAAAAATATGAGAAGCTAGAAACAAATCCAATGAAATGTAAAAACCTTGATGAAGACAACTATAAAAACCATCTTGAAAGAACTGGCCAGGATGTTAATGACTGGTATGCTAGTTTGTTTTAACGATCAACTTGACAGAGACAACCCAGAATCACCTGGGAAGAGTCTTAATGGAAAATTATACAGATCGGGTTGCTCTGTGCTCATGTCTGTGGGGGATTGCCTTGACAATGTAGGAAGATGCAGCCCACTGTGGGTGGCAGCATTCCCTAAGCATGGAGTCCTGAACAGTATGAAAGGAGAAAACAAGCTGAAGGTAAGCAGGAGGTCAGCATCCATGTTTGTTCTCTCTGCTCTTGACCGTGGGTGTGGCGTCCCTGTAATAATGGACTGTAACCTGGAATTGTAAGGCAAACAAGCCCTTTCTCCTCTTTGCTTTTAGTCAGGGTACTTTATCACCACAACATAAATAAACTGACAACCTGGCAAATAGTCTAATCCCCACTCTATGTCTACAACCTCGTTTGTAGTTGTGTTGTGGCCCTGTGACAGTGGCATATGAGTGAGTGACATATGATATCAGAGTATGAGCAGTTTCTTAATCAAAGAAGGGGGTAAGGAACTTCCTAGCATTTGAAATGGATGTATTGACATCAAAACAGATGGAGGGAGAGAGAGAAAGAGGAGGAAAAGGAGGGAGATGGGGGGAGGGAGGGAGGGAAGGAGGGGAGGAGGGAAGGAGAGCATTCATACCAACCATACCCAGGAAGAAGATGTTTGTGACACATAGATAATAAAGCATTTATTTTGTTTTCCTAGATGTGTGTAAAAAAGTCCTATAAATCAACAAAAAGACAAATGGCAATAGAAATGGAGCAAACCACATAAATTCATATTTCTCAGAAGCAGAAGCATAAATGGCAAATTAGTATATGAACAAAGACCCAACCTTGCTAGTAATTAGGGATTTGCTCATTAAAACACAATTAATAGCACTAGACTGGGGGAAGTAAGAAGCCTGATGACTCCAGTTACTGGCAAGAATGTGGAGCAAGAATAACTCATACCCTGCAGGTGGGGGTGTAAATTGTTTGAACTACTTAAAACAGGTTGGCATTATCTCATAAAGAGAAGATTAATTTGCCTGTGACTCAGCCATTCCACTACTGGCTATGGAGCCTGGAGATGAGCTTCCACAGGAGCCTCCATCAGGAGCTTTTGTAGCGGTGTCTGCAAGGGTGAGAACTAGAACGGCCTTTCCCATCTCCAGACTGGAGTCCTGTGCAGGTAAAGAAGAGGCTAGGGTTCTCTGCATCCACAGCATCCCAGAGTGATAATAGCAAATGTGAAACAGAATAGCATGTCCAGCATGGTATCATTTGTGTAACAAACGCTAACAGCTATAGACACATTCAGTAGAATACAGAGATAAAGGGAGTCTGACCTACCCCATTACAGGCAATAAGAAGACACTCCTTGTTGTAACAGGGGCTTATGTTGTCCAGGCTAGCCTCCAACTAGTTATGTAACTGAGGCTAGTCTTGACCTGATCCTCTGGCCTCCACCTCCTGTTACAGGCATGTACCACCACACCTGGCTTGTGCAGTGCTGGGAACTGAACCCAAGGCTTTATTACATGCTAGGCAAGTACTCTGCCAACTGAGCGGCATCCCCAACCCTATAGATCAATGTTGTAGAGAAATTTAAAACTAACAAACTCACACAGATCTCTATCACATACAGAAATTCCGAAAAATATTATCAGCAAAGTCCGTCACCCCGCCAAGCAGCTCCTTCTGAATTCTCCTCAGCTGTGGTATGCAGCCAGGTATATTATACAGAGACCTTATTTCTGTAGCAGAAGCGGGGAAAAGACTTCAGAGAAGTGGTTTTGCCTGGGGAAGCAGGGCCACAGATGGCCACAGAGAAGATGCCTTCAAAGGTGTTCTTTATATTCTGTTTCTTAAACCGGATGATTAGTAAATGGCTAGTATTGTTACTGTTTTCGTATGGAATGTATCTTCTGCCTATCTGAAATACTCCACCTTCAAGAGAAAGAATTGAAGAAGCAAAGTCACCAGGGGCAAGGGGCAGCAGGGCAGGGGTCAGCAGGGGCAGAGGTCAACAGGGGCAAGGGGCAGCAGGGCAGGGGTCAGCAGGGGCAGAGGTCAACAAGGGCAGGAGGGGCAAGGGTCAGCAGGGCAGGGGTCAGCAGGGGCAGAGGTCAACAGGGGCAAGGGGCAGCAGGGGCAGAGGGCAGGGGATGCAGAGGTCAGCAGGAGCAAGCTCTGAGCTTCACTGAGAGCTCTGGACAGCAGAGGACGGAAGAGCCCTGGTCCATCAGAAGAATATGAAGAAGTCCCAGCCAAGGCTCAGGGAATGGGGAGCCTGGGTTTAAATGAAGTGTGGAAGGCTTTTGCCTGCAGAGGGAGAAAGCCCTGGGCATGGTGAGGTCACCCTAGAAGGGTATATGGAGTGACAAGATAGGGGACCAAGATCAGAGGCCCCAGCAGCACCAACCTGAGTCTGAGTTGAGAAGGGAGAGTGGGGACCCTGAATCTGGAGAGAGCCTGACCAGTGGGATCTGACACTGAGGCGAACAGCAAGACCAGGCATGGACATCAGCCCTGGATTCTCCTGTGCAGACCTAGAGGACTGGCTCAGAGCCTTTCCTGGGGAGGAGAACTGGAAGCCACATTGCTGGAGAGGAAGGAGTGACCCCCAGGGTAGGAAGTGAGGCCAGAGTTGAAGCCACCCTTAGGCAGTTCAGCTGAGGAGAGCAAGTTAGTGCCTGGGGTGAGACATGGCTTCCAGGGAGGATTCTAAGTCTGTTCAAATTTTCTTTTGAACTAGTCCTGATGCAAATCTATAATCTTAGCTCTTCAAGAGGAAGCTGAGGCAGGAGGATCATCAGTTCAAGGCTTGCCTGGGCTACAGACTGAGTTCAAGGCTATCCTGAGTGACTTAGCAAGACTTGTCTCAAGAAACAAAACACAGGAAATGTAGCTCAGTGGTACAGCACTTGCCAGATGTGTACAAGGCCCTGGGTTTGATCCCCAGACACACACACACACACACTTTGAATTTTCCAGTCTAGTTTAGTGCCACCGAGGCCCAAGACTCTTTTTGGGCCTTCTTACCTTTCTGATAGCCAGAAGAACAGCAGCTGTTCCATGAGGCTGCAGCTGTGGGAGAGGTGGTATCTCCAGATGTGGGGAGGAAGGAGTGTTTTGTTGACTCTTTAGAATTGTTAGTCCATGATAACAAGGAAAACAGATCAACTGCTATTTTCACTGTGGGTTTTTACTTCTTTGCAGACCATCACTCTATATTATAATCATCTGCACCCAGGGCCAGGGCACCTCCCCTCTTGCCTCTGCTGAGCACCCAGTGTACATGGGCAAGGCCTGAGTCTCCTGGCTGAGTATGCACCTAGCTCCCTCCACTCTGGCTGATGGGCATCCGCTAAGCACCAGCTCTGAGCCTCCCACCCCTTCCCTGTGGCTGTCACCGAGGCTCCTTCTGACTTTAGAGTTGGTGGGAGAATGAAATGAGACAACAGGAAACACACAGGGCTTAGCATACAGTAGGAACTTACTAATTGCCCCTGTGACATCCAGGAACAAAATAGGCAGTTAACTAGTGAATTTAGCCCCGCCTATGCCATGCCAGTGGGGTCCCTGGAGGAAGCACTGCCACCTGGCCACAGGGGGCAGTTGTCATGGGGACGCTGGGCCTGCCGAGCTGTCTGCTTAGCAACAGGACTCCCAGGCCTGTCTCCACGGAAACAGCCTAGGCAAGCAGTGATGGGGAACAACTGGCCAGGTTCCCTGTCCTTTCCAGAGGATTCCCCCCCTCCTTAGGCAGACAGGATGGTATTCCCCCAGCAGCCAGGAACCCGAAAACTGCTCTTCCAACCCCAGGCACCTGCCGTAACCACCATGGTCCAAGGGCCTGTAGTACTCTCTGCAGCCAGATGTTAGGTAGAAAGGTAGAGTGTGAGGTAGAAGTTGGTGCCATGCCACCTCCAAGCTCTAGGTCTGCCCTTGGGGTGCTGGAGCCCCAGCCCTGTACTCCATTCACTGCCTATGCTGCCCTCCCCACAACTGGTCACCTCCCGCCCACGGCCGCCCTCCCTCTCCTGAGGGCCAGCAAGTGGCCATGGCCCCTGTTCAGCATCTAGCCGGGTGGAGTTCACGTGTCCATGTACCAGCCTCCTCCTCCTTCACAGAGATTGTGGAACCCCAGCAGAGGCAGGGAGGAGGACTTGCATCAGGGTCCTCACCTTTGCCTTCCCCCTAAACTAGTGACATTGGGAATAAACTCTCTTACCCTCCTCAAGGACCTCCGAAGGTTGCACAGGGGTGCACACCTGTCTGTAGTCGGGCCTCAGGTTCCCATGCACAGTTCTGCTTACAACTCCATGCTTCTGGTGGGGGGCAGCTCCCGCACGTGCGTCCATAGGTGCTCAAGGGGCAGGGTCCCACCACCCTCCATACCCTCTCTGGAGACTCCAGGTTTCCCTGTGAACCTTACCACCCCCACCCATCTCTGACCCCAAAATAAGTCAGCATTTGCTGGAATTTTTTTTATTTAAATAAAATATACAAGACGGCGTGTTTAACCGTTTTCTGTTTTTTAAAAGTGGAAGATTTGAAAATTGCTTGTAGAGGTTGGGGGGTGGAAGATCCTGCTGACTGGACTTGACCTCTCCATAGTCACCAAGGAGTTGGCCAGTGGGTCAGAGCGTTTATAAAATGCACGTGTCAGTGGAGAAGAGTGGCTAGGCCAGGCCTGATGACAAGGGACCCCTCACTCCTCATACCCCAGGCCCTCCATCTCCTCTCCCATGGCTCTGGGATGGACTATAGGTTTGGGTGGAGTCTTGCTGGCTCCCTGAGCTACCTTCCTTGAAGGCAGGGTACAGAACTCAGGTCTGAGGACTGCCTGGGCCTGGGGAGGCTTCTCTTGTCCCTGTGTAGACTAGAGCTTCTACCAATTTCCTAGGGCCCTGGGCCCTTCATCCCTTCTCTCGGGAATTATTGCATTCCACTCCCCGCAGGCCATCAACAGAGGGATTTCCTGGGGCATCCCAGGGCAGCTCAGGGCCAAACCTGTTCATCACCATTATGGCCACTGCATGGGGACCACGGGCATGGCAGAATCAGCCCTCCTCACTGAGGAGCATCAAAGCCCTACCTGCTTAGACCCATAGATAGGGTCCTGCTGGAGAAGCTGATGAAGCCTCCAGAGACATCAGGGATGCCTTCATGTCTCTGGAATCTGCTCTGGCTGACTGCTGCCTTCACAGCCAAGCCCACACACCAACTTGGCCTGTGATCCAAGGTCCTCCTCTGGTCCCCCGACTGTATATTTACCCCCAGAACCCAGCTCCACAACTCCATGTCACTGCAGTACCCTCCCCCATGCACTCCTCCTCCTTCTCCTCCTCCTCCTCCTCCTCCTCCTCCTCCTTTACTCACTCTCTCCCACTCTTCCCACATCTCAAGGCCTGGCTCAAGCCCACCACTGGCCATGCACCTTCCTCGGGCCATGACGGAGGCCCAGCCACCTCCTGAGTCCTGAGATTTTAAGTCTTGGAGCCCTCCGCTAAAGTTCCCTGGGCTCTCGCCATAGTTCACTGGAGCAGTGGGCTAAGTTTTATGAGGAGGGGTGAAGAAACATGATTTATTGAGCACCTACTATGCTGTGTGCCAGGCACTAGGCTGGGCATCTCATGCCTTTTTCTCATCTGGTTCTCACTGGTCACTGGGAGGCAGTTCCATAGTTGTTCTTATGAGGGAACAGAAAGGTCAGGTAACTTGCCCAAGGCCACACAGCTAAGAAGTGGCAGAGCTGGGATTTGAACTGACTGCCAAGCTTCCATCTCTTCCTTCTGCACTTTGCATAGGGACTAAACATCAGGGCTCTACGAAACACTGTTTTCTGCTGGGAGGAGTACAGACTTTAGCCTTAGGGAAGCGTTGATCTGCAGCTCAGCGCAGCCCAGCTCTGCCACTCCTGGCTACGTGATCCTGGAAAAGCGACCTCAGTCTCCTCACCTGTGAAATGGGAAAAAACAAAGTACCCACCTCACAGTCTGTGGGTACGTGTAACCAGTGCTTGGCACGGGACAGACTCAATAAATAGAGGTTCCCCTCACCTCTCATTGTACAGCTGGAGAAACTGAGGGCCACAGAGGTGTCAGGTGTGCTTGAGGCCCTGGGAGGTGAAAGGCTCAGCCTGGGGTCTTCCCCTTCCATAGGACGAGAGGTTGGACTAGAACTGGACTGCAGCCCAGAGATGGGGAAAGAGGGTCTGCTGCATGGTTCCAGGGGTCCTCTCCCTGAGGACCGGGAGAGAGAACGTCCCACAGAGCCCGCAGTGCCCAGCCTGCAGGCCACAGCAGATTGCTGATGTAAGGTGATCTGGGTGTCCTGGCAACGTGGGGTTAAACTAGACTGCACACGCATGTGCGCACGTGGGAGCCGATAATCTACACAGCTCTATAGAGCACTACATAGCTATACATAGACACATCTTACATACATATACATATTCATATACATATCTTGCTACGTTTACAGTAGAAAAAAAAAATGCAAGGCCCTCAAGGGCCCTGTGTGTCCCAGGGACTCCAACGCAGAAGCCTCCTGGGAACACACCCTAGGGCAGCCCCCAGCAGAGTGGGCTCCAAGTTCACAGCCAAGGGACTGACGAGCTCTTCTTCTAAAGAACAACACCATGACAGGACCCTGAACATGGGTCACCCCACCCCTGCCCTGCCCCTCAGAGACCCTGCCTGCCTTCCTTTGGCTGTTGCCTTTGGGCCTTGCTGCTTGCTCCCCCTCCCTCCCTCCCTCCCTCCCCCTCCCCCCCTCCCTCTAGTGCTGAGTATTAAAATAGTCTATAAAAGCAAGTGACCAAAAATCTATAGCTCTAAGAATACCTGGTTATTGTCTGCTGTCTTTTTGTCTTTCTGGGGGTATTTTTTAAATGGTTATTATTGTTATTGGTATATTTCCTAATCACAGTTAAACCTGAAGGAAGAAAGGAGGAGGGAGGAGAAAAAGAAGACAGAGGGAGGGCCCAGCTCATAGATTAGACGGCAGTTTGGAGGGCACTAGCTCAGGCCTAGCCCCAGGTTCCCTCTGGGGTACAGCAGTCAGAGGAGGCCCTCCAGAAGAGGCGGCTCTTGCCCCAAACAAAGAAAGTGGGGGCGGCAAAGAACCTGAGGATGTCTTCCGAGGCAAAGTGACATGTTGGCCTGGGATGGCACCATAGGGCCTCCCAGGAGGCCCAAGGCCCCCGCTGCTCCCGCTGCCACCCCCAGCTCTGGGGAAGAGGGAGAAGGCAGCCACTGACTCCCCTGAGGAGTGAGGGGAGGCCCGGCGGAGAGTCTGTGCCCCATCCTGGGGGAGGGCTGGCTGAGAGGCCGAGATGAGCTTCAGGTCCTGTGTGAGGCGGCCGGGGGTGAGGGGTGGCGTGCCCCTGCGCTGGGGAACCTGGGGAGGCGGAGGGCTGGATGCGGGTGGCAAGAGCAGGGAACCATGGGAGCCAGAGGCCCGGGGTGGGGCACTTGGAAAAGTTCTGGGGGGGCCCGGGCTGTGGCCCGGAGGACTTAGGCCTCCTCGGGGGGTAAAGGCTACAGGAGAAGCACCCCCAGAGGCCCCTGCCATGAAGGATGGCCGTTCAGGTCGTGGGGGTGTCTCTGGTGTACTTGGTGGACCAGCTGCCAGACCTGGGGACAACTCTCCAGGAGGCTGGCCCAGCTGCCCAGGGCTGGACGATGGTGACCTAGAGGAGGGCGGGGGCGGCAAGAAGTGCTCCAAGAGTCCCAGGCCTCCTCGGGCCCCAGGCAGTGGGGGTGGCAGCTGGGCAGCCTGTGGGGAACGAGTGCCTGGCTGCAGTGGGGTGAGCAGCGGGGAGTCAGAGGATGACAAGGAGCCACCTAGCGCCTTGTGAAAGTGGCCGAACCCAGCTGTGGTGGCAGCAGCTGCGGAGGTGGATGGTGTGGGAGCTGGTGGGGAACCGCAGGCCCCGGGAGGTGGGGAAGAGCTGGAGGAAGGCAAGAGAGGGCTCAATCCAGGAGGTGCAGAGAATCCAGCCAGCTGTTGGATGTGGAAGGAAGATGATGATGGCGTGTCCACCTGTGACGGGCTGCTGGCTGGCGAAGCAGAGCCCAGCGCCGAAGGGATCAGGGACTGCAGCCTCCTTGGGTGCCGTGGTGTCTGTCCAGCCCCAAGGTTGCCCAATCCAGGTCCCGGAGGGGGCCGGAAGATGGCGGCAGGCAGGCGAGGGTGGTGTGTGAGGGCTATGGCCACCGACGTAGTGGCAGCAGCAGCCTGCAGCGGTGCCTGGATCAGCGGGGTCCATATGACAGGCGTGGGGGTTGGGGTGGCTGAGGCAGCAGCCTGGACTCGGTGCGCGCAGTGAGCCATCTCTCGGTCATGCCGCACGATCTGCTGGATGATCTCGTTCTCCTGGTAGTTGAAAACACCTGAATTGAGGTCGTGCTGCACCTTGTGGAGGAGGATGGAGTTCTTCTTGCCTGAGCCACAGAACAAGAGCAGACACTCAGGCCACGCCCGGAGGTGGAGGGTGGGGAGTGGGATGCGGAGTAGGCGAGTACTTGCCTCCCTGCCCTCCCGCCTGCACATCCTGCCCCTCACCTATGCGGTCCAGGCGGTCCAGCGCAACAGTCTCAAAGGCCCTCCGCATCATGGGATATTCCTCCAGCACCTCATTAAAGTTGTCCACGCTCAGTGAGTAGAGGCGGCAGTAAGTATCCGCCCTCACACTGGCTGTGCGCCGACCCCGGGTCAGCAAGCAGATCTCTGTGGGCACAGCAGGACTCAGGGTCAGTTAGGCACAGAATGTCCATGCCACCCAGAGCTGCACGATCCTGACCTTGGTCCGCACTATTTGGTACAGTGAACTTACAAGGGTCTGCTAGGTTGTAGCCATACTAGGTACCAGCCCAGCCCCCACCAAATAGGTACCAAGCTGTTTCTATCTCTGGGGCCAACCCTCCTCCAATGGACAGAATGCCTGTGCCCACCCCATATTCCTGTACTAAAATCCCCACCTCCAGATGATCTGGTACTCAGAAGTGGGGCTCTGGGAGGCGATTTGTGCCTTTATAGAAGAGGCTAGAGAGGGGCAGAGCAGATGGTCCAGCAGTGTGGCGCTTTGGGCCAAGTCTGATGATGCAAATTGGATATCCAGGACCCACGTGGTAGAAGGAGAGACCTGAGTGCCCAAGTTGTCCCCTAACCTCGACATGGGTGCCATGGTTTGGGAGTGTGGGTGGGTATGGGTGGTGTAGGCAGGCTCATGCATGCACACAAATATAACAAGAAGGCAGGAAAACAATACACATGCTCTTTCTACCATCTGAGACACAGCGAGAAGTGCAGTCTACCACTAAGAGAGCCCTCAACGGAACCCACCAGGCTAGCACCCTGGCCTGTGACTCCCAGCCTCCAGAGCTGAGAAACCAAGCTCTGTGGTTTATAAGCCACCAGACCTGTGTACTTTATTATAGCAGTCCTCACAGGCAGACGCCCTATACTGGACTTACAGATACCCACTTCCTGGCTGTGGCCGGGCCCTCCGTGCTCCTGATCTCAGGGCATCCCTCCAGCTTAGCTCCTAGTCACTCTTGTTCTCTTGGGGCTCCCTGGCTGTCTCACCTCCAAAATAGGAGCCATCAGCCAGCTTGGTCTCCTTGTTGCCTTTAGTGAGCACACTGACAACGCCGTGCTGGATGAAGTACATCTTCTTGCCGATGGTGCCCTCACGGATGATGTAATCCCCAGGCTGGAAGACCTCAAAACGCAACTTGGTCAGCATGGACGTCACGAAGTTGGGGTCTGCATTGGCAAACAGTGGCATGGAGGCCACCAGCTTCCGGCAGTTAAAGTTGATGATCTCCTGCTCCGCCGATGGCACAGGGTTGGGACACAAAGGAACAGGTGAGGGAACTGTGTGCCAGCAAGGCCCGGCACCCCCTCCCTGCCCAGGCTGTGCGGCTCACCTCTCGCAGTGGCTCACTCAGTTCACCCAGGATGCTTTCCTCATCAAACATCTTGCCCTGGTAGCGGTGTTCATAGTAGTCATGGATGCGCTGCCGGGTGTCAGGTGGGAGCTTGTGGAAAGACATATACTGCTCCACCTGTTTATACTGAGATGGGGGAGAGAGACAGGTGTCACCTCCTGGCACCCCAGGCTGGTGACGAGAGGCATACTCCAACCCTGAGGCTTTCTTAGCCGACTTTGGCTCGATGTCATGTAATCACACTGTGCCCAAAATAAGGGCCCTGACTCCCAGCTCTGTGGGGTGATGGAGGTAGGGGAGAGTGTTGGAAACTGTAAAGATAAGTGGGAACAGGGACTGTCCACAGACCAGGTACGGAACTAATGACCAGGAAGAGGGGTCAAATCTCCTCTAAACATCTGGTACTTCTACATCACTCTGGAGTCACCAACTCTGCCAGGGGTGGGTAATAGGCCAGTGACAGGAAGTGCTGAGGTGGGGCAGAGGACAGGAAGTAGAACTGAGGACACCTGACTCTTTGCAAGATAGGTCTGTAGATACGGCCTCAGCTGAGACCTTGAGTCTTTTTTTAAAAGGGCAGCTCCAGTCCAGAGGAGACACAAGCCTGGTCGGGTAGCAGCCTCTGGACCAGTCAGTGTGATGGAGGCAGCCTGCACATTGGAGCCGAGTTTTAGAGAATTGCATCTCAACACACACGTGGAAGGACACCACGCAGGAGTGAGAAGGCTGTTGAAACAGTCCAGGGAAAAGCTGGGGGCAGGGAACCAGAGAGCTAGGACATTTGAGACGGCTTCCTAGGTAAACAGGAAGACTCAAAGAGCTAGGAACCCAGAATAAAATAAGTGTAATTCTCAAAGAAGTCACAAGCAGCTTCCCTCTGGTCATGGTGTAACAGACCACAATGCCTTTTCTACACAAATCCCTGCTCTGTATACCACAGGCTGGGCCCTGATGCTGACTTCAGGCTGAGCCTCACCCCAGCCTGGCCTGAGTCCTGTCCTTTATGACCTGACACCTATCTGTTACCACTTACTGCTAACCCAGAATGAAGCTTCCTACCTCCTCCACGCCGCTGCTGCACATGCACCTCATGACCACTGGCCTAGAGTTCTCCCCCACTTTCTCCTTCTGCCTCCTCAGAGCAAGCTTTCCTACCCTTCCCCAGCCTGAAGCCTCTCCTGAGCTTTTCTCTTAACATCACAGGACCTGGACCTCCACACCTGAGTGAATGCCATCTGTCAGTCACCCTTCAGCAGCCACGCCAGACCAGCTGTGAATGAATGAATCAATAGATCCTGAGGTCTACTGTGTGTCAAACACTGGACAACAGCTGGATCCTGCCCTTGAGGGGCCGTAGGCTGGACAGGGAAGATGGACCATCACTATATAGCTATATGTGATTATTTAGTTACAGGAGGCAAAGCGGGGGGGGGGGGGGGGAGGTAGAGGGTGTCATGGGGTCACATGACAGACTAGAGCTAAGTGGGTCACAGTAAGTCAAGTTCAAGATAAGATGTGGAGACGACAGGTGAAGGAAAGAAAGAGATGTTCTGTTGCTAGAGCCTTGTCTAGGCCTGAGGCAGGAGCACCTACAGAGACCAAGAGCGTGGGAGACCCAGGATGAACTGAGTTGAACATTAGCTGGATTGTGGCCCTTAAGTGCAAGGTGAAAATACCTGCCTAGGAGCTCATCTTGACCTTAGGAGCAATGGGAAACCTCTAAGAGTTTTAACAAGCAACAGTTCTGTTTCATTCGTGTGTGTGTGTGTGTGTGTGTGTGTGTGTGTGTGTGTGTGTGTTGTGTACATACGTGAGGCATTGATACAGAGTCTTACTATGAGGTGAAGGCTGGCCTGGCCTCATATGGACTGGCCTAGAAGTCCCTGTGAGGCTAAGGATGGCCTTGGAACTTCTGATCCCTTTGCCTCTACCTCCCTAGAGCTGGAGTTACAGGTACATACCACCATACCCAGTTTATATGGTGCAGGGATCAAATCCAGGTCTTTATGCATGCTAGGCAAGCACTCTACCAACTGGGCTATATCTCTAACCTGGTCTGGTATTTTTGATCCTCCTGCCTCAG
Organism: Peromyscus maniculatus bairdii; assembly: GCF_049852395.1. NCBI lineage: Eukaryota > Metazoa > Chordata > Mammalia > Rodentia > Cricetidae > Peromyscus > Peromyscus maniculatus. Next base: position 56,020,908 of record NC_134858.1, on the reverse strand, counting down.
CCTCCTGAGTGCTAGAGTTGCTAGCTGCTAGAGTATACCAGCACAGATATATAGAGAAGTGGCTATTTAGTTCATGAATATTGAGAAGCCTATTTTGTGTGAATACAGTGCTAACCGGCTTACATTACTCCTCACAGACCCCAGGGCAGATCTTCCCCTACAGCCCTGTTCTGCACAGAGAGAAGGGACAGGACCACACTCAGAGCCGTCGGAGGAGAAGCGAAGGGGACTTCAGGCTGCCTAAATCCAGGCCATAGTTCTCAGTCACTACCGTCATGGCTGTAGTGACCCAGACAGGAGGCTAAGCAGGAAAGCAGCACTTTCAAGTGGCCATCGGGCAGTGCCATCAGACTTGACGGACGGTGCCTAGCTAGAGGCTGAGCTCCTGAGGTCTGTTCGTAAAACGAGCAGAGTGGAGGTTCGGTGTGGCAGGGAAGCAAGTGGGACTGCCCTGGTTTTAAACATGATGAGGGTGGGTGGTTCCTGGGCCACCCAGGAAACACTGGAGCTGAGAACAAGATGGGCTGGTGAGGCACCTGGTCTCCCTGCATGCCGATGGCCATGGGGCATGTGAAGGCAGCATGTCAGATCCCGACACCCAGGGAAGCCTCAACAGGATCCGGACACTTAGGGTCCCATGGTGACGAATAAGAAGAGAAGCCAGGTGAGGCCAGTGGCGAGGACTGGCCAGAGATGTGCAGTCCTGGCCACCGAGTGGGAGGCCAAGGTGTGGGGACCTGTCAGCTGCCGCTAAGTGTGGCTTGAAGACCTCACTGGATGTAGCAATAATGATGACACTGGTCCCGCCGGTAAAGAGACAACTCATCCCACCCCCACCCCACTACAGCAGAGAAGATGGAAGGCTGTGCATGGAACAGAAGGTCTAAGTGAGGGACTTGACCAGGTTCTTTCTCATCTAGGAAAACTCTCCAATACAGCATTGACCGTTGTGGGCCTGGGCACCCACCCGCTGGCCATATGTGCTTCCTCTAGCACAAATCCAATGAGCAGGCCCTCCTGAGAAAGCCCTGGGTGGACACAAGGCTCAACCTACCTTCTCCTGATACTGGCGCCGGGAGGAGTCCAGAGATTGGATGAGGGCCGTGGCGTGGCCGATGAACATGGCGTAGCAAGTGGCCCCCACAATCATGCTGAGCATGGTGAGCCAGACGTCAGACATGCCCACAGGGGCCTGCCGTCCATACCCGATACACAGCATGTGGCTCATGGCCTTGAAGAGGGCGTAGGAATACTGCTTCCCCCAGGAGTTATTCTGCAGACAGAGCACAGAAGGACAGATGGATGGATGCGGATGGGGAGAGCCGCCCTGGGCCAGTAATAGGGAAGGCCCTTCTTGCTAGCGCCTACAAGATTCCTGGCCAACCTTCAAGCACAAGGCTCCCCGGTGTTGCCGCTGGCTGAAGACCTTTGGTGGTGAGCAGGGAAGCTGGCACCCGCAACCCATGGTGGCGGGGAACAAAACCTAGGCCTTCCTATGACAGGGTCGTGGGGAGGGGGAGGCAAGGACCACACAGGAAGTTGCATCCAGTGGGTGAGCCGGCTGGCCCTGGTCTGACCTCAGTGGCAAGGGACAATTCTCAGTGGTGGGAAGTCTAAATTCTCCTGGCTGGGTCGCATATGGCCCCGGGCTGAGCTACCCCGCTGTCTTCCCTGGCTAAGTAGCTTCATCCCCCTCCCTAAACAGATGCCCACGAAGCCCATTTCCCCACTGACCTCAATTATAATGCTAGCGCTGTTTCCCCTGGGGGGGACGGCTCCACAGGAGCCGACATCACTGTCCTCTTTTGAGGGAGCAGCAGCTGGGGCTTCCTGCCACGCTCAGAACCCTGCCCTCATCTGCCCAGGGCTGTGGCCCCTGACTCTCCTGCCATTGCCCCGAAGGTGGACTCTCCTGAGTACCCAGTGTGTGGCGGCGAGGAGGAGGGACATAGGGAGGGAGTTTTAGCTATTTCTGTCTCCTCAGCCAGTCAGCGTCTCAAGGAAGGCTCCTCGTGGGAGCGCAGGGCTCAGAAAGGCCATCTCTTGAATTTAGTGCATGTGTGGGCCTGTTACCTTCACACACATAGAAGAAATGCCCCCGTAAGAGGGACCACCAAACGAAACCTACCCCTGGCCTTTTCCCCAGGGTCTCCACTCAGAAACCAAGGTGTAGGGGACAATGTAAAAGAGCCACAGAACCTGTGCCCAGAGCCCAAAGTGCATCATCTGGCCGTTCAGACATCTGGAGGCCAAACCAGGCCTGTACCAAGTTCAAGGTCACCATCCTGGCTAGGGCTGAGCTCATTTTGTGGAGTCTGTGGTTCAGTCCAGACCAGGGGTGGGGCGGGTAGGGCTTCTCCCCAGGGGTGGAAGAGGCCTGGGCCCTAGCCTTAAGGATTAGGGGCAGCCCCCAGCTGCCTCCTGTCAGGGCTTCTGGCCTCACTGCTGAGTCTCTGGGAACAAGGGAAATTCAACCCATATGGCTGATTCACTTACACTTAGCTCATCAAAGGCTATTTTGTAAAGGCCTGTTTGATGCTGAAGACGCCTCAGGGTCTCTTTCACCTCTTTCAAAGCCTGTTTTTCACCCCCTGGAGCCCTGGGATTTGCCTTCAGACCACACCAGACTAAGTAGGAGGAGAGGCAGGGGGTTCAGCCCTTCTCGGGGACCCTTCCTATCTGTAGCTGGGGGCTCTGTCCTATGGCATTTGGAAACCCCACTCACGGTGTTGGAGAGGGTCACTCTCCGGCCCACCCACTCCCCATGCTCAGCACTTCACAGGTGGCTGGTAGGTGGGTCTGTTTAGGGAGTTGGAACGCTCCGCTCTGCCCTCAGAGCAGGAAGTGGCTGTGTGGGAGCTTGGAGCCTGACTGTGCTGCTCACAGCGCACTCCTGGCCTTCGGTTTTCCCAGCTCAGCTTCTAGGCAGCATGGTTAGGGAGGCAGGAGTCATCAGCTCCGTCTGACCACACTGGCACAACTCAGGGTAGGCCAGATCTTGGTCTCCTTGGGTAAAGCCAGACCAGCTGTCATGTCAGCACATGACTGAAACTGAAAAAGTTAGGAGGTGGCGGGAACAGTTCCGAGCCAAGAGCTCTGTGAATGGCGGCTTGTATCAGGAGGGGGAGCTCAAACGGAAAAGAACAGAGCTATGTGCCCTCCGGTACCGGGCCAGCATCTCAGGGTCCCACCCACATGCTGGGATTCAGGAGGTGCACAGCCTCTCTACCCATCCCTGCTTCAGGAGAGGAGACTCCAGGCCCAGGCGGAGGCAGGGATGTGGACTTACCACCATGCCATTGATGGACACCCAGCAGTCATGGGGGAAGTCCTGCAGCATGGGCACCAGGAACTGCAGGCAGCCGTCCCAGTGGCAGAGCAGGAGCATCATGCCAATGAGGTTCACGATGCGCACCACAGCGCTGGCCAGGTCATAGGTCATGTGGAAGATCTGCGGAGGCAAGCCATCGCCAAGACAAAGTCAACCGTTGGAGTGTGTGTATGTGCGGGCTGGGGCTGGGGGGGGCGGGGGATGATAAGCAAGACCCAGAAGAGGCAGGCTGGAGGGTGCCATGGTGACACTCCCGGCATCCGTGCAGATACAGACATTCTCCCGTGGGAGGTGCAGCTCTCCAGGACAAGGCGTGGGCAGAGAGGCCACCTCACCAGCTTGCTGAGGGCATGTGGACACCAGGGAGAAGCTTCCTAGCTGGAAGCATGCTTGACATGTTCGGGAGTCAGGCCCTGTATATGTTCTAAATCTGTTACTGGGACATCAGGGCCCAGCCCTGGGAGTGGCCAAGAAGACAGCATGGGCCCATGGGCTCCATGTTCAGATAGGTCTTGATGCCAGGCCTAGTTCCGACCCACTTCATAGCTGTGCAACCTTGAGGAGGTCCCAGGACCTCTCTGATCCTCTTTCACCATCACATGGAAAATGGTGAGAAAAATTCAAGACTGAGTGGCTGTCAAAAGGATTAAATTATACATATGAAGTACTTAGTACTGAGTACAGACATATTCAATAAATTACAAGCCATTGTGAGACAATGTTATTAATAATTAATCTCCATGATTAGTTCATACACATTAGTAGTACGCTGTCTCTTACACTTGAATTGGTTACAGCAGTGCCTCCACCCCAGCCCACTGAACCCTGTCCACCTGCATGTGTGGCTCTGTGTGCCAAGCTGCAGTGTGGCAGGGTCTGGCCACAATGGGTGCATGGCAGTCTCCCTGGTCCTACCTCTTCCTCCAAAGCTGCCATACACCAACGTATGGCAGAGACTTGGGCCTGTCAGGGATCCCCAAGGTTGCAGGGCTGTGAGAGGATGGACAGAGGTTAGGGGAAGCCTAGGAAGTCTGCAGAAGGTCTGGACTTGCCTCTAATCTGGGAGACCTTGGGGGCCCCTAGCCATCGGTCCCCAGTTCTGACCCCTCCATACTATCCCCAGAAAAATACATTCCTCCTGAATGGATGGCTTTGGGTCCAAATTACAAACCTGTGGATGTCAATTAAGACCCGAGTCCGTTTCAGAAGGGGAAGAAGCTTAGTTCTGGAGACAGACTCTAAACCTCTCGGTTCACAGCCTGAGGCAGCAGAGAGAGCGGCCACGGCAGGCAGAACAGCAGTCTCAAGGGTGTGTGCTGAGCTAGGGCCCACAGAGGCAGACCTGCCCCAATACAGCACAAGGAACTCCCATCAACCGTGGGTCTTCCTAGCTGAATCAGGCTGACAAACTGTTAAAGAGAGTGTGTGTTCTCTGGCCCCACTTAGACAGAACCTACCGCCCCAATGCCCCGAAGAACAGGCTTAAAGCTCCAGCTGTCAGGAAACCACACCAGGGCCTGGAGAGACGGCCTAGTCAGTAAAGTGCTCGCCACACAAGCATGAGGACCTAATTTGATCCCCAGAACCCATATTAAAAAGCTAGGTGTGGTTGCACGCTCTTGTAATCCCAGCACTGGGAAGGCAGAGGAATGGGATTGCTGGGGCTTAGTGGTCAGCCAGCCTAGTCTGCTTGGTGAGGTTCAGGCCAGTGAGAGACCTTGTCTCAATAACAAGGAAAATGGCACCAAGGAACACACACACACACACACACACACACACACACACACACACACACACACACACACGGGCAGGGAGGAGGGGACCACATCAGAGCATGGCTCAACTAGCTCCTCTTCCCAGACTGTTCCATGGTGAACGACTTCAGCCCATGGCCAAACTCAGTTCATGACACTCCTACAAACAGCTCCATGTGAGGAGGTCAAGGGAATGCCTAGGCACAGGGCGGTACCCTTGGAGCACAGAGCTCACAGGCTCTGGAAGCCAGCCTTGAGTTGTTCAGCTAGGGAATGCTAGCCTCTAGTACGCCCTCCCCATGCACTGTGCGGTCTAGAAAGAATTTCAGTGCAGGCAGAGGTCCCTCTAGAGTGAGGGCCTTGTAGGACAGTCTCAGGGCTGCATCCTCAGAAGAACTCTTGACCGTCTACAACTCCATGTCTCCAGGAGGCCACCACGTGTCAGCTGGAACCCAAGAAAAGCCCCTTCCATGTGGGGGGGCAGGGAGGAAGCTTGCCCCTGCCCACCCAAGCTCAGTCAGTCATACACAGGAAGGGATTTGGGAGCATGCATAGAATCCCAGCCACAGAGGAAGCTGAGTGGGGCCCAAAGGGGGCTTGGCAGGAGGCCAGAGGCTGTGGCTTCCAGCATAGCTCCTGCCTCCTCCCACCCCTGGCTCATCAAGGCAGCACAATTCTGTGGAGTGTTTCTTGGCTATGGATTGCATTAGAGGGGGGACTTCTCTAGCTCTACCCTGAGTGGAGCCCCACTGTCGAAGGGACTCCCTGCGGTGTATCTGTGCTGTCCATCACAAACCCCCAAAGGAGACCTACAAAGCACCTCCTCACCTGAGAAAGGACAACCTCGTTCTGTTCTCCCTTCAACCCCAGAGATGCCCTAATTTTTTGTTTGCTATGCCCAGGACACAGGAATAGACAAGAGTGACAGATTGGCTTGCGTGCCCAGCTGTTTCCCTGTCTATCTGCACACGGACACATCCAAAGACTCTTCTTCCGTGGCTGCACAAGCAAGTAACGTAAACAGGACCTTCAGGCTCCTCTTTCTGTGGCGACATCTCCCAAGTACCCACTGCAGGGCCATCAAGCAGGGACAATCTACACACTGCATGAGACGCCATCCTTCCAACCCATTCTCCACCAAGCAGCTAGATCCAGCTCTTCAAGATGAGCAGGTTTTTTTTTTTTTTTTTTTTTTTTTTTTTTTTTTTTTTTTTGTTGTTGTTGTTGTTTTTCTGGTTTTGGTTTTGATTTTGGTTTGAGTGTCAGACCATGAATTTGGGTAAGCAGGGAGGTGGGGAGGAGCTGGGGGAGGGGGGGGAAAGAGTAAGATTAAAATCTATTGTATGAAACATGAAATTAAAAGAAGCAGGATGTGTCTGTCACCTTTGACTTGAAGCTGCCCAGTGACTCTATCAATATTTCAGATCACACACCACCTGCTGAACACAGCTTCAGCATCCTGGGCCCCAACTACATCCCCACCCCATCTCCTCCGCTCTGCCCGTGTGTGGCCTTTTACCTCTGGCTACAGCGGCCTCCCTCGGGTCCTTGAATGCCCCAGCCAGTTCTTGCTAGGCCACAGGGATTCAGTGTCGCATCTGCCATCCCATCTGCCCATGCCCTTCTGGCTTCTCACTCTCCTGTCTTACTGCTTGCACAGAAAGGTCTCCCATACTGCTGTGTGAAGTAGCCAGTGGCCCTCCCTTCCTGACCTCCCCAGGACGGTTCCCTGACTGGCTTCGGTGGCATTCTCTCTATCTAAAAGGAGACTTACTAACTGGAATACAACATGAGCCACGTCCCCGTCCCCCGTCCCGTCCCCCCCCCCCCACCGCCGCGGCTTTTGTGTCTGTATTCCTCCATGGAATGCACAGGTAGGCATACAAAACATCTGTTGGTTGCCTGCGTGCATGCGTGTGTGCTTAAATGAATGAACAGATACCATATGGAAGCCAAAGGAAGCCTCAGGCCCTGGCTGCAAAGTATCTCAGACTGTCACAACCCACAACCCCTGCCCTTTTCTCCGAATCACTCTGGGACGTAGAGACAGAAACATCAGAGCTGACACGCTTCACGCAGTCTCTTCTCTTCACCCCTGATGTTTCGTTTATTTTAGGGAGCTGCATGTACCACAGAGAGCATGTGTGGATGTCAGAGGACAACCTTCACCTTGTTGAGACAGGATCTCTTGTTTACTGCTGTGTACACCAGGTCAGCTGGTCTGCATGCTTCTGTGGACTCTTTGCCCCTCAGCTGGCTGTAGGAACACTGGGATGACAGATGTGAGCTAGAGCAGCTGGCTTCAGGTGGGTTCTGGGATCTGAACTCAGGTACCCAGACTCACATTCAAGTGCTTTATCCCCTGAGCCATAGCTCAGCCCCCACTCTCCGGAACCTTCTTCATAACCAACCTTCTTCTGGATCAAGTCTACAGTTCTGCCTTTTTCACAGTCTCAGCAGTTACTATGGCATGGAGCACGTGGTGGGGTCGGGGGCAGAGAAGAGCTTAACCACACAAGTGACAGTGACCGTGATGGAGCTGAAGGTGAGCAGGTCCCAACCAGTTTATACATGGCTGTCAAAAGGGCCGTGCAGCCTAGGCAGATACAGCTCATGGGCAGCCTGCTTTGGCCTCTGTGGAAAGAATAATGGTGCTTTCTCTTCCAGGTGGACAGAGAGCCTGGGGTAGCAGGACACGGTACTGAGTGAGGAAGGGTGTGGACTCTGAGGTGACCAGAGGAGTAGGGTAGAAATATGTGACTGCAGAGCCAGGTGAACCAGCATGGCCATGTCTGAGCTGCCCACTGGGAGCTGGTCCACTCACCACACCTTTAACACTGGACAGCACCTGGGATGTGGTTGTCAAGGAGAGGCTGGCCATTGCTGAAAGAAACTGTTCTGTGCTCATGTCCCCACTGTGGGTTGGGGCCACATGCCACCTGCCAGTCAGCTGCACTGGGCAAATATTTGCCTTGCTCTTTATATTTCATTAAAGCGTCCTATTACGATGTTGGCCCTGACTAGGGGAGTGAGCGCTTTTCCTTCTGGGCTGCTGGAGACTCACCAGGCAGGTGGCATGTGAGCTTACCCTCTGCCTGCCTGGCACTCTGGGAACCTGTGCCCACTCTTGCAATCTTTCAGCTTCACTGGAAAAGCACTGTGTCTTCCATGCCCTAGCATGGCCCTCAGGACCTCAGTCTCCTTGCCTGTGGAACAGGTCACGACTAACTGCCAGCCCCTACACCCAGAGCTGTCTTTGGAAGTAGGTGAAATGGAGGACAAAGATGGCACACAGTAGGTACTCTACAGACGCTGCTCCTTTCCTTTCATCTCTTGCCCAGCCCTTCAAGAGAGCTACATTCTCACTGTAGATCAGACCTCAGACAGTGGGTCAGGCTGCCATGGAGTTTCCACTAAGGCCTCTTCATGGGACCTGGCTGAGCTTTTCTGGAGACTCATTTTCTCCCTAAGGAAACAAACAAGTCCCTGCTGGCATCTCAGGAACAACCATCCACGTGAAGGGCAAGCCAAGATCCAAGAGAGGCCAGTGCACGGGTATCCTGGCCATGGCCTGGAGCTCTGGGCTGAGGGTCCAATGGGGCCTGTGACGGCACTAGCAGAGAGGATCAGCCCTCGTCCTCCAGGGCCGCTTTCCACAGATGCCAACCATTAGAGTCCGAGAGAGAGATGGAGAGCTTGAGTTCCATAGGAAGAGGGTTCATCAGAGGCTCCTGGGCCTGGCTTCCTGCCATTCCAGGTTTCTGAGAAAGAATGCTTCTGGGATGGGTCTCTTGGCATGCTGAGGCCTCCAGTAGAACATCCGAAGGGGGGGGGCAACCAAGGTTTCTAACAATAGCCTGCATGCCTGTGACAAGCTCACACCTCAGAGGGAGGGGAGAGGCTGGCTGGAAGAGGCTCTGAGGGAGGCTGCTGACCTAGATCGCTAGGGACGGAGGAGGCTTGTACCCAGCCTAAGCCACTCTGCCCACTCTGCTAGCAAGTCTAGCGAAAACTCCAGGGCAGCTGGGCTGGGCCAGCCGGGGGATAAAGGGAAGGCTGGGAGATCAGATGCCTCAAGACTCCACATTTTCACCAGGGAGTTTGGAGCAAGCTGACTCCTCAGCCCCACCCTGGAGCTTCCTCCTTCAGATCATGTCAGTCACAATCAGGCTCTTAGGGTCAGCTAACACCACTTTCACCAAGAAAGACAGCCATGGCCTGAGCACCTCCACCTCAGAAAACATCAGTGCATGCCTGGTTACTGGGGAAACTGAGCCCCCCACCCCACCCCAAAAGAAAGAAATTACGTAGGTACCTGAAGAGCAGATAGGGCAGGATTTTTTTTCTATATCCCCACCTGCTCTACTCCCTGGCTTTTATGGGGTCAGAAGGATCTTCCTGATGTCATTTCTAAGCAAGCTGAGGCTGGGAGAAGCCCAGAGGGTAGAGCGGGCTACATAGGACCCAGAGATGGGGTTTCTTGGGCCAGCTGGGAAGCCCCAATCCAATCCCAGGGGAGCCTTTGGCTGGGCTGAGTACGAGCAGAAACTAGCTCAAAGCAATTTCCTCCCAAGCTGGGAGGAGAGATAAGGGAGCAAGCGCGGGAGTGAGGGGCCGTCCATCTGGCCACCCGGGATCTCCCTTCCTGTCCACACCATGTGGGTAGCAGCAGCGTTCAGTGCAGGGCCTCAGGCTTCCTGGGACCTCCGTGTCCCCCAGGGAAGATCTAGGACTACAGCCTGCCTAATGAGGTCTGGATAACCCAGAGGGTAGCCAGGCCAGAGGGGCAATAGGGTTAGTAGCCCTGGGCCTGAGCTCCTAATGCCTAGGGAGCAGGGACAGTCAAGGAAGGGGGTGCAGTGAGCCTAGCCACGGGCAACTCTGTCAACTCCCACTAAGAAAGGAGGAAGGTTGGCCCCAGGGGTTATGGGACCTGGTAGCCCAAACCAGTGCCAAAGAGAGAAAAGGGCCGCTGTGCCCGAGGCTAGCTGTGGCCCTACAGCAGGCAGGAGGGCTGGGGTTTGCTCTGGGTCCCGTTTTCCCACAAGGAGAGAAGCCTGCCGGGTCACGTGGGGAACTACACCACCCCCCTTCCTTTCACAGACACTCAGGGTGGGTCAGCTCACCAGCTCCAGAGGTGCTGTCCCTCATCTCCTCGGCCTTGAGCCCAGACCTACACCTCTGTGCCGCTGGATGTCCCTTGGGGACCTCAGTGCAGCCCATCACCTGCCACAGCCTCCATCCCCCGTGACCCACCCCTCTTCTGGTACTCCCTATTCCAGTTGAATCCCCAGTGCTCTGCCCAGGACACAGCACACATGTAGACACTTGGTGAGACCCTTCCAGACCAAATGGAACCCAGGCACCCATCATGTCCGCGTCCTACTAACAGAGGGGATGTAACTAGATCACAGGATATGGACCAGGAGAACAGGAAGCCTGGGCCATAAAGCCTACCTGCGGGGCAGGTGGGCCTTCCAATCCTCACTTCCTTCACCTGGAAATGAGGATAATGAACCCTGCCATTTGCCTTGCTGGTTATAACTTAGACTAGTGGAAAGAGACATTTGTTAAGTAGTTCTCTATGACAGGCTGCATTAAAAAAAAGCCTTAAAAAAAAAAACCCTGGACATTACTTATACTCATTTTATAGGTAGAAAAAATAAAGCTGCAAGATACAAGGTGGTGCCAAGGTCACAGAGCCAAGCAATGTGTGTCTGGGATTTGAAAGTCAAGTATTGCTACACCAGGCAGGGACAACCGCACTACTGGGAGCCCAGAGAGCTACCTGGATCCAGCCCCATTTCTGCCAGTGGGCCACTTGGTGACCTTGGTGCAGTCATTGTCTCTCTCCGTCAGCAGGAATAATGCAAATTTTCCAAGCCCAAGAGAATTTCTGCTGCGGAGCATTTCTGCCAAGCTGGTGTAGGCACTTCTTCCACAGCACGTGTGTTCATGACGCCTCTGACCTGAATCTGCCGCACCCGAACCGTCAGCCGGGCTGCCGCAGGGCCGGAGGGCCGGGACGTCGGAACCTGATCATAGGCTCTCAGCCCAGTCAAGCAGGGCTTCTGAAGACCAGGAGGCCCGCAGGGAGAGACACCTTGGCAATGAGCTTGCTTAGCACAGCCTAATCCACCCGCCAAGGTGAGTGTCTCATGCAGCATCTCTCCCCCAAACCTGAGAAAGCTCCCAGCCAGACCTGCTTGCTATCACTAATGCAATGGGGAGCTGGGTTGGTTAGTTTTTAATCAACGTGACACAAGCTGGAGCCATCTGAGAGGAGGAATCTCAGTTGAGAAGATACCCCCATCCATGTGGCCTGCAGGCAAGCCTATGGGGCATTTTCTTGATGGAAGAGTGATGTGTGAGGGCCTGGCCCACTGTGGGCAGTGCCCGGGCAGGTGGTCCTGGGGTGTATAAGAAAGCAAGCTGAGGCAAGCCCTGAGGAGCAAGCCAGTAAGCCGTGTTCTTCTGTGACCTCTAATTCCATTTCTGCTCCAGGTTCCCGCCTTGAGCTCCTGCCCTGGAGCTCATGACGGACTGTGAGCTGTAAGATGAAATAAACCCGTTCCCCCCTGAGTTACTTTTGGTCACAATGTTTATATCAGCAAGAGAAAGCCTACGGGGATGGTAGCAAACTCAGCCCCCAACAGCCAGCAACATCCCTGGCATCTCTTCCCCACGGCCTCAGCCCTTCTCTTTTCCTCCTGTGGACCAGCGCTCCAGCTGGGAGTGAGCTGAGACTCTCAGACCCATCTAATTCATCTGAAGTTTTTCTAAATTTAGTTTCAGTAACCAGAGCCCTCAGGATCTTGAATTTCCTCAGTTTTATACACAGGACTGACTCCAGTGCCCCCAGGGGCTTCTGGCTTTTATGACCAGCACCTGTGTGGAAGCTGGAAACTGTTCTGGCTGTGATCACAAGACCTAGGAATGTCCTGGACCACTGACTCTTCATCAAAGGAATGTAAACATTCCAACTCCTTTCTCTGGTTAGGACATGTACGGTGTGTGTACACTGTGCCCAGAGCTCCCTGTGGGTCTCTGCTTGATGTCTCACCACACGTGTCTCCTCACTTTCCTTGGCTCTCATGCCCTTTTTTCCTTCCACATTTTCCTAAAGATGTCCCCTCCCATCCCCTCCCACCCCCAGCCAAATCACTTTAATGAAAATCCCCATCGTGGAGAACATTCTAAAAGAATCCAATCTAAGACGCTTGCCAACAAAATCTGTACCCAAGAAATCCAGATTTCTACATGTAATATAAACCTGTAGCATTAGCAGCCTGGTCCCATTACCACATAGCATGGACATGAGTGTCCACAGGTATCTGTGTGGTGCCCTTTGTGATTGTCATGGACTTAAATGAGATGTAATCTGGGAAGCGCTTGGTATAGACACTAACATGGGCTAAGAAGTCATGCTAAGGTTTGTCCTCTTGGGACAGGGATGCCATCTATAGCCACACAACCCATCTCCAATTCTCTGAGAGGACCCACTGGCTCTGCTTTCTTGGCAGGGACCTCGCCCTCCTGCAGAGAGGTCCAACTACTCACCTCTTCCCACTGATGAATATATCGAATGAGGCGGGAAAGCCGCAAGAGGCGCAGGAGGCTGAGGATCTTGGTGAAGCGGACGATGCGCAGCGCCCGGGCAGTCTTGTAGACCTCCGAGTCGATGCGAGTCTCCACAATAAGGAAGATGTAGTCCACAGGGATGGAGGAGATGAAATCCACCACAAACCAGCTTTTCAAGTACTTCATCTTAATGCGCTGTGGGTCAAGGATGATTTCTGTGTTGTCCTCCACCACGATGCCTGTGCGGAAGTTGAGGACCAAGTCAATGAGGAAGAATGTATCTGACACCACGTTGAAGACGATCCAGGGTGTGGTGTTCTCATCCTTGAAGAAGGTGATGCCCACGGGAATGATGATCAGATTTCCCACCATCAGCAGCAGCATCGTCAGGTCCCAGTAAAATCTGCCCAGAGAGACAACGGGGTCAGTCACCAGGAGAGAGAGGACGAGTTACAGAGTAGACAGGAAGCACTGTGGGAAAGGACATGGTGGAGAACCTAGGGGGCTCAGAGGCACTCGGGGATGCAGGCGTGCGAGCATCGGGACCAGGTGTGGAGGTTGCAAACACAGGGCCTGTCACAGACAGAGGCTCTTTAGTGACCCCGGATCCCCTCCCCTGTCATCCAGTGAGCTCCCCAGGTGTCACATCTTCTCCATCCCGCCTACCCCAGCCAGAGTCAAGTTGAAACACGAGCCAAACAATGACCTCTGGGGACAAATAGGAGACTACTTTAGTGACAAAAGAAACTGGTATCATCTTCCCCAGGCTCAGGCCAGGCTGAGGTTCCCTGAGGTTTAGCTGTGGCTGAGATAGGCTGTCACACAGCCATTCCACAGAGCGTGACCAGAGACCAGGGGATGTCCACTCACCCAGCAGGCACCTGGGAGGCAGAAGCTTTAGCTCCAGCTTGATTCTGTCCCTGCTAGCCTATGTGACATCAAGCAGGTCCAAGGCTCCTCATGCTAGGCCCCCGTTTCCTCGCCGTGGAGCCTTGTAATTGTGACCTAACTTCTCTCACATTGGCTCCCTGGCATCCTCCTTAGCCAGAAAATGCCTTACCATCTCTCTGCCCAGTTTTCACATTGCTATGGGACTGTTACCCAGCCTTCATACACTTTTGCACACTTCCTACACACAGCATACACTTCATACACACAGCACATCCACCAGTGAGGTGTGGGTCCAACTTCAGCTTCTGTGGGGTGATCTGGATACACGCTGCCCAGTCGTCAGTCCAAGACAGCTGCATATACTCATTAGAAGCCACATCCAGGTATCCCCATTCACACACACACACACACACACACACACACACACACACACACACACACACAGAGAGAGAGAGAGAGAGAGAGAGAGAGAGAGAGAGAGAGAGCATGCAAGCATCCACACCCCCTGGAGAGAGAGAGAGAGAGAGAGAGAGAGAGAGAGAGAGAGAGAGAGAGAGAGAGAGAGAGAAAGAGAGGCATTTCTTTTCATTTAATCTTCTGGGGAAAACAAACAAACAAAAATACTGTGGCATAGAGGAGCCACTTAGGGCCATGTGGCCCTTCGTACATAAATCTAATAATATACCCAGGCTAGAGGAGCTTCTAAAATTAACAGATTGGGTGCAAAGCGGCTGGGAGTGCTGACACCAGCAGGCTGCCACTCCAGCGGATCTCTACACCCCATCCCTCCCCAGCTCCAGTTCCCTCAATTACAGACCAAATTCAAGACGGTAATTAACGGGAGAATGTTTGCATTTAGTGGTCTTCATAAAACCAAATTACATGAGGCAAAACCACCCATTTCCTTACATTCTGACTAATTGTTTCAATCTTGAGTTTCCAGGTGCTTCAGATATTTCTGGCTGATCTGGGCTGGGGTCAGAATACGGGCACTTCCTTCTCCTGTCCCGGAGCATCCCAGAAGCTATGTGGGGGGCAAACCGGCCTGTTGCAAGGGGTAGAGTTCTAGGGCCAGCCAACCTTGCATCTGTTGCTGCTCTGTTTTTCTCATCTGCTCATCTTCTCATCAACTCACACACTTCACCAGCAAAACTTGTCATAGGAACAAGATAAACGGGGACCGGTAAAATGCTCTGACCCGTGCCCTCTGTTATTAAGTGGGTAAATAAATGGCTTCAGTCAATTGACTGGCAGGAAAGACATGAGAGGTGGGGAGGGTGCACCCTCCAGGGACGAGCTGGAGCAGAACTTCTACTGGGAGTAGGGCCAGAGGGTGACCTGGAATAAGTGAGAGGGCCAGTGACAGGAGCCAGGGATCGCAGCACCTGGCTAATCAGATGACAGCATCTCAGCATCCAGATGCCCTGACCCCAGGGAACTCACAATCCCCTTGGAGGAGTAGCCTCGGAGTCTAAGACGCCATCCCTTGCAGCTGGGCATCTGGAGAGGTGGGTCTTTGTGACCGTGATGGGAGAAACCAGGAAAGTGCTGCTGGAGAAGGTGAGAAGATTCAGGCTCTGGGAACTGCCCTTGGCCTTGTAGACAGTGTCTCTACAGTCTTTGCCAGATGGTTGCACAAATCTCTGAACTGAGCCCAAAATTGTGTTCAGCACCATGGACAGTGTCCGTCACGCCTGCCAGCCCCGGTTTGCAGGTCCCAGCCAGGGGGAGCTTGGCAACAATCTCCCTGTTGGCCTCTTCCATGCACACCACCCTCTCTACACCCCCAGTCCGGGTGGCCAGAAGTATCTCAAGTGAATCCTTCCTATGACTAGGACTTTTTGTTGGGTGGCTCCTTGGAGACAGAAAAGCCTTTATTCGTAAAGAGCCCCCAAATGCTGCACAATGATTGAGTACTTAACTTTGTGCTTTCCATGAACTGGACCATTTAACCCTCCCACTAGTACTACAGCTACCACTGTTTGTGTTTTACAGATGATAACACTGAGGCTCAAACAGAAGCATTTGCCCAGGGTCATACGGCTAATGAGGAGCAGAGGTAAGATTCAGAGAGGTCTGGGCTGGGGCTTAGGCAGCTCTGTGGGGTGCAGGGGACAGATGAACCTTCCTGGTACTGCATCAGAGTGGAGAGGGTCCTACCAAGGTAGGTGGATCCCCTGCCCCAGACACAGAAGAAGAAAGGGTTGTTGGGAAAATCTGAGAAGACTGAGCTTCCAGACATCAGGGCTTCCTAAGGTCTGGCCTGGCTGAGAGAACAGCAGATCTCTCCAGGGTTAAAAGCCACGTGGTCACAGCTGACAGTCAGCCAGGAGCAGTTGTAGCTATCGTTCAGAAGGGAAAACTAAAGTCCAAGGCAATAGTCGCATTTCTGAAGCCACAAGATAGGTGTCCAATGTTCTCACAGCACCCCACTGTCCCTAGAACCACTCAGAAATAACATCACAATCTAAGACAACCAACCACAGTAGCAGGCACCAGGCTGTGATAGGAAAGCAATAGGCAGCCAGACCAAGACACTCTGGAATTGGCACATGCCAGAATCAGAGGCCGGAGTCTGTGGTGCTCAGCTGTCTCGCCCCTCCAATGCCAATGGGTCCTGGTCAGAGAGCAACAGCCAGGCTCTGGTCAGTCCAGGGGTCAGGCCGTCTCCCCGGCCTCGGGCTTTGCCTCCTCTTTGGATCAGGCAGATGGCTGGGAGTGGAAGTCCAGAAGCTGACACTGAGGGGCCAGGACCCATGTGTAAGAAGGTCTGAATAACAGCAGATAGGCAAGCAGCCCTTTGCCATGGCGTCTGGATTACTTTATGGGGTGGTCTGAGGGGAGGTGATACCCTCTATGGAGATGAGGGCAGAGAAAATGGCACCTCCTGACTTTGAACTCAGAGATGCTGGGACTAGACAAAGGGCCCTCTCCTTCCATGTGGGCTGAAGAGGATGGCTTCCTCTGGCCTCTTCGTTTCCTCGAGATCAAGCTTGCCGGTGAGCATGTATGCATTTTTGCAAACACTTCTCTGTGCCCCATTTTGCTCTCATATCTACACCCACCTTCAGCAATACCCACTGGCATACATTGTTGGGCACAAATTATCCCCTAGGAATCCTGTCAGCCAGAAGAAAGAATGCCACCATCTTGCCATTCACATGTTTCCCATCATCCCATGTTCATCTGAACAGCTACCTCCTCTGGGCCTCTTGAACCTCTAACCTAAGGTCTTGGCTAGCTTGAGGCCTGGCTTCAGCTCTCAGCAGGCAGTGGGCTTCTGAAGGGCAGGTCTTCGTCTCAGCCCTGGGCCCCTGGATTCTGACTGTAGTCCTGGGCCTCTACACCGTTAAGGAGCACCCTGTCTCTTGGCGCTCCTGTGTGCAGATGGTGCCTGCTCCAGGCCCCCACCCTCCTCCTCCCAGCACCAGGACCTGCCTTCCCACCTGCCTGCAGAACGGGCCCACCTGGAGGGCCAGCTGTCTCTACACCCAGTGAGTACACAGCTGAACTCAGCATCCTCCTCCAAGCTGAGAGAGCTACAGCCCGCATTTCTGTCACTGTACCCAGGGCTCACAATCTTCTAGCAGCTCTCTACAGACCTCCCTTACCCCACCTGTCCTCGCAAGCCCCTCAGAAGTTACCTGATCTTCTCTGGCTTCTCCTATGATGCTTGCTGTCTCAAAGTGTCCCAGATTTGAATCTCTGCACCCTGGCCCCTGCCTCTTACCTGGCCTCCACGCTCCATTCTGTTTGTCTCTAATACACATGCCCCCTGCATGATCTTTCCAAGTCATGAGCAAGCCACCACAGACCTGAACCCTATGGGGAACCTGTACTACAAGAGAAGACCCAAGCTCCTTAACCTGGCAGCCCAGCCACCCCTTCCCTCTTCTTCCCCTCAGCTCCTTCACAGTGGCCAACGGGACCCCTGGTCCTCCTCTCCCAGGCTCCTTCTCATCCACAGCCTTGCTCCTCAGAAACCATCAGCCTTTGAAGTCCTTTCCCTTGTCCAAGGCTCAATGTCCCCATCCTCACAAAGCCGGTCTGTGTTCTCTGCCTTGGTCTTCGGCTTCTGGAGTGCTGGAAGACACCCTCCCCCACACCCTCAACTTCCCCACCTACTCTCCTTGATAGCCCTTCAACAAACCCCAGAACCCTGGAGTCCTCAAGTCTCGGGAGTGAGGAGAGCTGGGACAATCTCCTTCAGTCATGCACTGTCTGCCGGGTTTTCTGCTTGGCAAGGGAACTGCCTGTGGTGACGGCAGTCAGTGGCTGTTGGGCACCTGCTACCTGCCGGGCACTAATCCGTATGTCGGTTGTCTTTTGCCCTCATAAAGACACTAAGAGGCAGACACTAGTCATGCCCTTTTTACAGACAAGGAGACTGAGGCCCAGTAAGTTGCAGACAGCTTGACTCCAGAGTCCTGCCCTTAACCACTCCATAGAAATAGAAGTTAGGCTAGTGGTATTTTATTACTCCCGAACTCTGCCCACCCACCCCCCAGCTCTCTACTGTACCCTCTTCCAGGATTCCTTCCTCCTCAGCTTCTTCATTTGCTGATCCATCCACATTCTCGTCTTCATGAACCTAGACCATCATTCTCCCCAGAGCCCCTCAAGGTCAGGGTGAGTCAGCACCCTCCCCCGCCTCCTGCTGTCACTACCTGCCTCTGTAGATTTGTCCACCAGATCCTTTGGGCATCCTGTCGTCTCTTGGCCACTCCCCAGCATTCATCTGCCACCCGTGGGGCTCGTGGCAATCCCAGCAAGCACCTGGCTTGCAACCTTCCACTGCGTCCTGTCCTGCCGCCACCCTGAATGACTTCCTCTCTCTGTGCTGTGGATTCAGACAAACCCAGGCTCCTGGGAGCTGGAAGCCCCAGTGATAACGGCCCCCCTCAGTGTCCGCTGCAGCCACACACCCCAGACCAGGGGGCACCTCCAGTTGCCCCAGCTCTGCATTTTCAGTGAGCGGCCTCCCCACCCTCCCATCCCCCTGCTTTCTACAGCTGTGCCTGCTTAGCCTCAGGGTCCCAGGAGCTACCGTCTGCTGACTCTTCAGATTCTCCCCCAACGAGCTGCCTGTCCCAGACAGAACTGTCCAGCCCCCCCACTTCTCTAAGCTCATCCTGACTTCTCATGCTGACCTTCTGGAACAGTCTTCACAAACACACAACCCTGGCCTGGGAAGGCATGGGTTCCATGTCTGCATGGGGTTCAGGAAGAAGTGCCCCAAGCCACTCGACTAAACATCCAGGCTCCTGAGCACCTCCCGTCCCCACTCTCAGCTGGGCCCTGGGCCCTGCCAGGTCCTTTCAGGAGACTGCAGCAGATGCCCCCACAACCATGGCCCCTCTTCCAGAAACTCTGAAGTCACCTCATGCCCCTCCTAGCAGACACCACCACCTTCAACTCTATAGAGACACGATAAGCCACCAGAATGTCCCTTCCCTTTCTGCCACCATACTCCTTTGCCCATCCTCTTCCTCTCTAAGCACAAGGGAGCCTGTGAGTCTTCCAGTGGCCTCTGGAGGCCAATCTGTTCCCTTTCTAGGAGCCTTGAAGAAGGACCCCTCTCTTGCTCCCCCTCTCCAGGCATCCTTTCTCATTGGATGTATCCCATGAAACCAATCTGGACATACAGCAGAAGATGACCTTCAGTATCCTGCTTCCACCTCCTGAGTGATGGGATTCAGGTATATGCTGCCATGCCCGGCTTTATGTTGTATTGGGGATTGAACCCAAGGCCTCACACGTGCTAGGCAAGCACTCTACCAACCAAGCTACTTATTTTAAGCTCTCTGAAGACTACAGCCAAAGCCACAAGTCCAGCCTGCAGGCCACAGGCCACTGTGGCAGAGCCCCCCGCCACCCTTACCCTCTCTGTCTGGGTTCCTGTCAGTGTGCTCCTAGACAGAGCTGCCCTCCCTTTGCACCACATTCCAGTCATCTGTTGGCTGCCTGCTGGTGAGTAGACCCTGCTGACTTCTGCCCCGGGCTTACATGTCAGCCTCACCCCAGTCATAGCTGACCTATTCATCTCCCATCACCCTCTCAGCTCAGCCTTCTAGAAGGGAGCAGACTCCCTCTACCACCCCCTTCCTGCCCAGCCCCCCTCAGGTCCCAGGGTCTCCCCACAACAGTGGAGAAACTGCTCTTTTCCTCCCACCCCCGCCTGGCCACCAGGGCTCTATTTTTAACCCACCTCAATATCTCTGACTCAGAATCACAGGGCTCCCAGGTAGCTGCTCCCAGCTGCCTAGGCTGCAGCAGACACAGATCCAAAACCAAGGGTTGCCAGCTGGGCTTGGGCTGTGAGCATGCTTTTCTACTGTTTCCTCCATTGTCATTCACTTGAGTAGCCGCTGTTTTGTTCTCGTGGAGGGTCCCTGCATGACCCTTTAGTCCGTCTCTCTGCTAAGGACCCTTGCTAGTCTAGGCTAAGGGCGCAGCGCCTCATGACAGAGTGAAGGCTGGTGTCGGCCACTCAACGAGAACAAGGCACACTGGGGGCTATGATCGAACCACCCTTCCGCACGATGATCCTTCAGCTGTGGGATAGACTCCTGGGGGTCTGCTCAAGGTCTGGCCTTCAGCAGTGAAGGCCAGGGCCTGACATCTGTATTGCTCGCAAACTCCAGGTGGTGCTGAGGCTGCTGGGCCAGGGGACACACTCTGAGCAGCCAGGCTGCAGCTTGGTACTCTGCTGTTGTACTGACAAGCTGTGTGGCCTTTGGCAAGTCGTGTAAACTGTCCGAACCTATTTTCTCAGGCTTGAAATAAGACCATTAGCCCCTACGTCAGTGAGCTTGGTGAAATTAGCTAAGATACTCTTATTTCCTGGGGTCTCTTGTAGTCTAGGTTGGAATGACTTTGAACTTCTCATCCTCCGGCCTCCACATCTGCAGAGTACTGGGATTACAGGTGTGTGCCACCATGTCAGATCTATGTAGTGACAGGGATCGAACCCAGGGTTTTGAGTACAAGCACTCCTTCAATTAAGCTGCATCCTCGGCTCCTGAGATACTATTTCTAACACACTATAGAGTGTGTATAACCAGCACGCGCTGGCCATTATCTCCACCGCCATCATTCTGTGCCAATAAAATGCAGGGCCTAACCTGAGAGCTGTGGGGACCCTGTGAAGCCTCCAGGTTTTACTTCAACCGGTACTCAGTCTGAGAGATGGGCAGACCCCACAGGCGAGTTGATGACCTGGAGGCCAACTTAATGGCAAATGTTGCCTAAGCTGGGAGAGAAGATGGGGTTTGTTTGGCTCTGCATCCCAGAGGCCGTGGGCTGCCAGAAGGGAATTCAGCTGAGGCTCAAAGGGAAAACAGGACAGTGTGGCCTGCTGGCTACTATAGCCTCAAAGAGAAGCTGGGGGTGGGTGGGGGGTAGTGTGTCCAGGGATCAGTATTTTGCTTGGGACCCATGCAATATGGAAGAAGACAGGACGGAGACAGGAGCCCAGGGGTCTCCTTTTTCTTTGTCTCTGTTTAAATATCCCCTTTCTCTCACAGGGCTCCTCAGATTCCCCCAAGTACACAGAGGACAGGGCCAGGCACACTGAAGGCACCATGGAGGCCAGAGAGGCTGGACAGAGGGCTAAGCCTCGAGAATAAAAGGAAAGAAGTGTGGCTCAGAGGCCTCAGCCTGACGCCTGGGTGGAGGAAAGATAGGGACACCCTGAAAGATGGGCCCGAACGCCCAGGTGCTTCTGGGAGCTTCAGGAGCCATGAGGAATGTAGATTTCCCTGGAAATGCAGTTACTGCACCTCTCGGTGACATGCCTCCTCCTAGCCTGGCTGCTGGGGACACTTTGAGGTGATAACCCTTGCCTTCCTCAGGGGTTGAGTTCTCTGAATGCTTTGTCTGTACACAGACACAAACTAGAAATATATATATACATACATATAGATGTGTATGTGTGTGCACTCACATACACACACACATACACACACATACACACATACACACACACACACACACACACACACACACACACACACACACACACACACACACAGCAAGGACATATGCTTGCTCTACGATACTCCAAGCTGTCAGAATGCTGAACTCCCTCAGGCTACTGCTCCAACACCCAGTGAGAGAAGATGGTCTGAAGAAAATGAGGGGAAAAGGCCAACGGTTAACAAACTTAGATCCACTCAGAAAAAAATCAAAGGCGGCTCAAGTCCCCCTCCCCATCTGCTCTACTGTTCGGGAGAGTGGGACAAAAATAGAGTATTGTAGAAAAGCACATGGAAACCACTCCACCCCCAAGGGAAATTAGGTAGCCGGACTCACCTGCCTTTACCAAAAGGCCTATCAGGGTGAAGGAGAAAATGGGCTCAGGCTATACCAACCTCCGATGGGCTTGGACCACAGTGACTATGGTAGGAAGGGCCCAATGAGGAAGCGAAATTTTGCTGTACACCTGATCTTGCTGAGATGGGTCAGTTGAGCAATAAGGGTCTCACTGAAGTGCACGGGCTCTAAGGGCCAGGGGCCAGATGGGTCTCTAGTTCTCCCCAGGAAAACTGTCTTAGCAAGGAGGCTAAGGGAAGGCTAAGACCCTCGGAGGCCCTCCCAGCCTGATTTTCATGATTCTGATTTATAACAACCTGTGTGGGAAAATGTGGGGAACTGTCCACTGGAGAAGAGGGACAGGGCTGGGCCTGGGGCAGAGAAGTCAGAATTTGACTAGGGATCTAGGGGGCTAACGCAAGACCGGCAAGCTGACGCTATCATGGCAGATACTTGAAGCCCAGAGGGCCTTTCGGGAAGCCCACCACAGGGGCTCCCAGAGTATTAAGTAGCATGAGGCAGTAGGGGTGTGTGCTGGCTATGTTTCTGTCAGCTTTACACAAGCCAGGGCCATCTGGAAAGACAGAACTCCAGTTGAGAACATGCCTCCATCAGATGGCCTGTAGGCAAGTCTGTGGGTCATCTTCTTGATTAATGATGGATATGGGAGGGCCCAGCCCACTGTGAGTGGCACTACCCCGGGACAGGTGGTTCTGAGTTACATTAAAAAAATAATAATAATCAGGCTGAGCAAGCCATGAGGAGAAAATGCAGTAAGCAGCGCCCCTCCATGGCCTCTGCATTAGCTCCTGCCTCCAGGTTCCTGCCCTGACTTCCCTTCATGATGGACTGTGATCCGGACGTGTAAGCCAAATAAACCCTCCTCCTCGTGTCAAAAGGCTACGGTGTTTTATCACAGCAATAGAAAATGAACGAAGACAGAGGGTTTCCTAGAACCGAACCTGCTTAACCTCATTCTGGGGAGGCCTGTCAGTGTGAATACATAAAAACCCTGGGAAGGATGCAGGGGCCTCCACCCAGGCTTTGGGACCGTGGTATAAGGAGACCCTGGTCCTTCTCATGTTCAGGTGGAGAAAGCAGGCCCGAGAAGTAAGGCTTTAGCTAAACCCACACGGCTAGACTGGCCTTTGAATCTCCTACTCTTTCCTGGCCCTGTCTTAGAAGTTGCCTTCCAAGAGCTTTTGAGTCCGGAATGGCGGTCACTTCACAGCTGACGGTCCTATTGGCCCGTGAGTTCCTCCAGCCACAGCTACCTGGTACGACCTGCTTTGTTCACGAGTCCCCGCACTGAGAGCTCTTGAAAGGCCAGCTCTGAGCATCCAGGAGTGGACAACTCTCCACAGGACTTGCCCCTCGGAGCTCTCAGAACATAGTCGGGACCTTAGGTGGGAAGGTGACATTTCGGCTCATTTTCATTAAAGCCCTTGCTCCGAGGTGGTCCCTGGCTATGTAGGCTGCCTAAGGAACATAGCAAAGAACGTCTTAAAACTCCACGGGCTCGGAGCTAATGGAGAGCTCCTACCCTGTCCCCTGCATCTAAAGGCTAGCAAGTCCTCAGCCAAAAAGATGCCAGAGGTGGCCCAACTACTCCAGGACCAGAGGCTACAAAATTGCAGGGTCTGGCCTGGCTTGGCTCAGTAGAGTCGAGGCTCTTTCTCATCAGCTCCACTGGTCAGCAGGGCCCTGCTGGCTCAATTTGCACTAATGGGGTCAGGATTGCAGGCTCAATACCTATTTGTGCAATTAGCTCTGCTCTCTTCTCAGGCTTAGCCCGAGTCCTGACCCTGGATGCTGAGAGGGGAAAGGAACTTGCTGGGGTTCCACGGCAAGGCAGGGTAAAGATGGGAGGACAAATCCCTGGTGCGGGGAGGGCTCACATTCAGGCCAAACACAGGGTGGGAAGGCAAGGGCGCCAGGTGAGCTAACCTCAGCTCACCTGCCAAAACGTCTCAGCTAGACCACAATTCCATATTCAATGATACCCGGGTGCCTGCAGGTCTTTGCTGTGCCCCATGGGAAGAGACAGGTTTGTCATACCTTGTGAGGGACTGCAGAAAGGAGAAACCTATGGCTGGCTGGGCATTCGGTGGCCAGGGCCTTGTGTTAATCATTGACAGGGGCTGCTCCAGCCTTCAAGGGGACTGCAGGGTAATTACTTCTGGGCTCCAGGCCACACACTCGGTGACATTATGACAGCAGTGTCTGCCTTCTGGGCCTTGTGGGGAAGGAGAAGGGAGTATCCCCCAAGGCTGCTGCAGGCTCAGTGTGCTGCATACACAACAGTGGCAGCAGAAGCAGACAGGCAACAGGGCCGGAGGCCTGGGAGTTGAGAGAGCAGCGCTTACAGAGTGCAGACTCAAAGAGCCAGGGTCTGGTAACCTGCCCTCTGCGACAAACAACACCCACCCAAGCAGGTGGCTCAAGCTCCCAACCACCTTCTTCCTAGAAAGCATGCAGAACTAGTCTCTGTCCTTCAGATCCAGTTCAGACCGGCTTCCTTCACTGGCCAGCTAGCCACACTGGCCTATCATTTTTCTGTTTCCCCCAAACCAGACCCAGAAACCTTACAAGGAGCCAGCATCCTTCCCTGTCAGGTGAGTGGTGACTCCTCTTTCCCACAACATGTGGAAACAGTCCTGGAACATGCAGACTCCTGCAGGGCATGATCCCCTTATCTCGCTCCTCCTCAAGCCCAGAAAAACAACACGTTAGCCAGCCCCGTTATGTATTAATTTCTGAAAGCCTCGTTCACGCAGACATAACACATCCACCCACATGGGTAAATGCTTAGACAGACGCAAAATCACCAGTACAATTATCGGGCCCCCGCAGCTGCCAGGATCAGACCTGGAAAACCTGCTGCATGCTCTCTCTAGAGTTCTAGGTACCCTGGGCACGGGGAGTCCCACTATGGAACCCGTACTTCCTGCATGTCCGTCTCGCGGCATTACTCTGCAGGCACCTCAGGCCTTGCTGCCTGCCTGGAAACACCGGACACCAGCCCCAACAATGAGGGTGCAGAGTAGGGTTGGGAGGGGTCATGTGTGAGACTTGGCAGTTCCGGCAGTGGTGGCACTGTGGCTTATTTATCATCTGGGCTTTGCCTACCAGAGAGGACTGAAAGCAGCTGGCTCAGACACTAAGTGGCATGGGAGCTTCAGGAAGGCAAGGAGAGCACAGGGTGGTGAGTGTTCTCGATCCTGCCCCACGCTCTGGGGCCTCCAGGAGGGCACTGAAATTGGTTCAGAGGCTTTTGCTCCCCAGCCGGAGCCACGCCTTTATGAGCCCCGGATCCTAGTTATGACTGACTTTTTTTTTTATCCTGGTCATAAGCTGAGCCCTGATCTCCATCACAGACTAAGCCTACTGGTTACACTCTGAGTCCAGACCACATTCTAAGACTGAACCCTGACCTTCATCAGAGACTGAATTCTGACCCTGATCATGGATTGAGATCAGGCTCCAGACATAGACCTCTGCTGAGTCCTAATCTACACACCTACTCCACACCCTCATTTTTCTAGAGGATTCAATAAACAGAGCACAGCACTATTTGTCTCTCTGGTGGACCAAGCATAGACACCACCCTGGCTATTTGTGCCTCTCCTCCAGGAACCTGAGCCTTCCTCCTGGAACAGGGACGGAGATGGCACTCCCATGAGCTACCAAAGTCCCAGCGGTCTACCCAGCAGTCAAGCCCTGCCGGGAGAGGATCAGGTGGGTGGGCATCTGGACTCCAAAAGTGACAGTGGGGCTAGAATATGGCTAAGTTCCCACGCTCTGAACTGTCAGATAAGGAAGATTCTGCTCTTGAGATGAGCTTAAGACATTTTTTTTTCCTCTTCCCAATCTCTGCATCGTCAGTAGTAGATCCCGGTGTGCAGCTGACCGCTGAGCGGCACCACAGTGCAGGGGCACATTTCCAGGAAGGGTGAGGCTGGGGTGAGGACCATGCAGGAAGACTTCGCCGGAAGCCCTGTTCTGAAAGCTGGAGGTAGACCAGGGTTCTGCGACCTGTGTAGTGAGACATCACATAATCCAGTAGGTTCTGGTTTTTGTCTTTGACGTGGACTTCCTTTGTGAGCTTCTCTGCCCCTCTGCCTCCATGTACACGAGGATTTCCTCAGGTCTTTTCTTTGGGGCCCTGAGACCTAATGGATTTCCTGTACCTGCTGATGACCCCCTTTTTCTGAGCCACTCCATAAAGTTTCCATGCTCAGGAAAATATTCCCTAGAAACACTGGTAGAATTAAAATTTTAAAGCGGAGGAGAAGAGGTGAGGGGGGAGAAGAGGGAGGGAGGGAGGACCAAGTTCAGGGTCCCACAGATGAGGCTCGGATGCCAGGCCTGCTTCTTCCCAATGATGTGACCCCCATCATCAGCCTTGTCTATAAAATGAGCATGATTAAACCATCTGGGGCCACTTGGAAGAGTAAAGGAGATAAAATGTAGCCAGCTCCCCGCACAGGCTGACATATGGCAGCTGCTTCATGATGGTGGTTATTGGTCTATAAACCACCTGACTTTTGTCTCCCGATGTGAGTGAAGGGTTGTGAACTTGGAAGTGATAAGGGTTTGGGTAGCTAGATGGCGGATGGCAAGACTCGGTATGAGAGAGACCTTGTAGGAACAGCCAGGGTCTGGAGTCTGGGGCCAAGACAGACAACCCAGGCCCAACTAGAGGGTGAGCCAGTGACTTCCCCGGGGCTCCTGGCTGTGAGGAGGGGGTGTTGAGGCCAGAGCGCTGTTCTTAGTATTTCAAGAGAAGTCCCCAACCATACCCTCCGTGTGTGTGTGTGTGTGTGTAGGTGTATGGAAGCCAAACATCAGGCAGTTCCCTCAATTGTTTTCCACCTTACTTTGGGGGGATAGGGTCTCTCACTGAACTCGGAGCTCACTAATTTGGTTAGGTTGGCTGGCTAGCAAACCCCAGAGATCCTCCTGTCTCTTCCTCCACACTGGAATTAAAGGCACAGACCATTACACATGGCTTTTTTTTTTCTAATATTACTAATGTGGGTGCTAGGGATCCAAACTCCTGTTCTCAGTACTTACATAGCCAGTGCTTTACTCAGAGTCACGTCCTCAGCCCCCTACATTTCCATGTCCTACCTTGCTATCTTAAAGCATTGATTCCGATCTGTCACAAAGCATATGCTAGCCAAACAGCTCATCTCAGTGCTGTATTTGGTCCACGGGATGCTGTTCAGCAGTACCCAATCACTCTGTTATGTTATCCTGAGCATCCTCAGTGCCAGAGAACTCACCACCTCTCACTGCTGTCTCCTGCCCCAGCTTTGGGTGGTGGGGATGGTAGGCAGTATTTCTGAGTGGCTTCCTGGCTCTTGGGACCACAGATTTCCAGGTCCCTGGCAATGCTTTCTCAGCAAGGAAGCCTGGCTGGCAGAGAACATCCTTTCCAAAGCCAAGACAATGCCCCTGCCCTCCAGTGGCCCTCTCTGGCTGGGAAACGTGGATTCTTCCACATCCCCTGGGCCCAAGCAGGACTGCCTGGCTGGCCTCTGTAGCCTTTCTATTAATTAGCAACTGACAGTACAGCTTTGTAAGAGCTCTCAAGCCAGACTGGAGCCATGGCTGCCTCAGTTATATGACAAGCACCCAGGGGACTGGGCCAGGACCTTCTGCTCTACATTATTTCCGCCTTGGTATCCAGTGTTGCGGCAGACACAAGGGCCACTCGGGCTCCTATAACACTTGTCTTCCCTGTGATCTGAATGGAGGCTAGGAGAGGGAGAAAAGTTGACAGGCAAGCCTATACCACAGAGGAGGCTGCTGTCCGTGGCCAGGGTCAGGAAAGGGAAGCATAGGATTGGGACAGATCCCGTGCTCAAGGTATAAGGCAGCTGTTATTCAGGATGCCTCTGCCCCGACCCAGCTGGCCACTGTCACAGCTACCCATCACCTCTGGACTCTCACCGACAATGTCTACCTATTCCCTTCAGGAATCACATTGCAGTAGGATATCCCTGTGTACCCTGTCTCTTCTCTCCCTCTCTCAGGCCTTGGCCTCTGACCCTTAGGACAGGACAGGAGCTGAGAAAGTGGTGACCTGGAGTAACAGGAGTCCTCTGGTCACCTGGTCTCCTCCTGCTCTTCAACCTCCCTAGAAGCCAGCATGCAAAGCCAGCCAACTCAAACCAAACCCTGAACAACAGTGCAGGAAGCAGGAGATGAGGCTGCAAGCCTGACGTCCCAGGGTGCAAGCTGGTTTCTGAGGCCTGGCGCATCTACTTTACAGCATCCTGCCCTGCTGAGCTGAGGCTGGGGCTGGGGCTGGAGGCCAAGGGCTCCATTGCCAAAGGCAGAAGAAACAGGCTCAGGGCTCCGCAAGCATGGTCTAAGCCTATGGGTTGTAAGCTCAGGACTCCACACCTGGTCCCAGGGAATATCGTTACACACCAGAAGCTGCATTTTAACAAGGTCCCAGAGTGAGATGGATAACATTCCAATGAGGAGCTTCATTAAAACAACTGGAGTTCCACTCAAAGCCACTAGGTACCCAGAAGGCATTGATGGATGATTTGGATAAGCGGAAGGAAGACGTGGGAATACCGAAGCCTTACAACCTGGAGAGGAGATGAACGGGCCGGAGAACGCTGTTGGGTTTCCCGATGTGAAGTCTGCGACCTACTAGCATGAAATCCTTGGCTCATAGAACCAAAGCAATAAAGACAAGGCCAAACAGGAGAAGGCAGCCCCCAGACCCATGATGCAGTTACCAGATGTAGGAGCTAGAAGCAAGCTACAGGGAGAACCAGAGAGCCAAGGGGCTTAGCCCTCTGGCCCAGTGGGTTTCCAGGTCCCTGTACTTACGAAGACGGTATATCCCAAGCTCCACTAGCTCTAGCCTTGTGAGGTGGGGCATGCTGCACAGCTGGAGAGTCCGCTGCCCACTGTGCCAGCCGACAGCACCACCTTGGAATTCCCCTCTGCACCACGGCGCCCTCCCCTCCCTGCTGCCTGGGCCTGCGGTGCCTTTCACCCAGCTTCCCGCACTGCCAGCAGGAACAGCTGGCCCAAGAAAGGCTCTCCTAAGAACAGACCTCCAAACTCCCAGAACCAGGCTGCCCCCTTCCCGAACAGTCCTTCCCAAAGCTGCAAGGGAAAGTACATGGGAGCGAGTCGAGTCATGGGTCGCCAGACAGACCTCCTTTCCTGTCTCAGGCTTCTAACTCTGATTGCTGACTGCTTCTGCTCTCTCTGCTGGTAATGGGAGGCCCAAGTCCAGATCCCAGAGGGATCCCCCCCCCCTGTCCACACACACACACATACACCGTACTAGACTCCAAGGAAGGCTAGTGCCCCACCCCCACCAGGGCCTAGACCCTCTTACCATGGCCTGCGGTAGAGCCCACAGCCACCAGCCCCCACATGATTCTCAATTTAGGGAAACCCCAGACACAGGAAATTGTGTGCCACATTGCATGTGCCTGGATATATGTGTATTTCTCTAGATACTGACTTGGTAGTTTCTAGCAGGCTCTCAGTGAAGTCTCTGACGGCAGACTGGTTCGGACCCCTGGTCAGAGCGCAGGACAGAGATCCATGTGGCTTACCCAGGACGAAGGGGAGGAAAGAGAGAGGGCAGGGAAGGTATTCGACTGCTCACTGTAGACCCTCACCTCATCTGTGTTAGACACACTTGCAGTTTGTGGCTAACATAGAAATGAACAAGAGCAGTCCCATTTTCTGAGCAGGAAAACTGAGGTTCACAGAAGGTGGATAACTCATTTGGGCACTAATAGCAAACAGGTTGGGGAGGGGAGGTGTAGTGAGCAATGGCATTGATCTGGTGCAGGTTAATCCTAGGACCTACCATCATCTCAGGACCCAGAGTTTCAAAGCCCAGCTGCTTCAGCCCCAATCAAAGGATGCTTTTAGATACTTTCAGCCTCTTCCTTTCCTCCTGGATTTAAAAGGACCAGGCCAGGAGAGGGCGAGGAGGCACGGAGAACCCAGCTTCTGCCTGCTCGCTATTGTTTGGGGGCATGGCAGTAGCCCCAGAGCTAATATCCAGATAAGAGCTTCCCTGATAGCCACGATGTCCACCCACACAGCCCCAAGACACTGTCTCAGACACACATCTCCCACATACACACTCCCAGGTCAACTCCCTGAGCCCAGCATTTGAAATTTTAGCCAATCAGCCTTCGGGACAAAAGCAGCTACACCTTCAGGGGGGGGGGGCTCTCTCTTCCCCCTTTTCATCTTCTTAGGAAATCAGGGTTATCTAGCTAATGTGCGAATGTGTTAGGTTCCAACCATCAAACCCAGGCTTGAGGATAGAGCTCCCATGGGAGGAAGGGCTGATTCTGGAACCTTGGTTGACAGCCGGGGGGGGGGGGGGATGTCCTGAGGGCTGGCCTCCCCCATTAACAAACTGTAAGTATGAGCTTCAAAAGACCAATGGGGTGTTGGAGAGGAAGGGAATTCTGAAGCCTGAGAGAAGCCATGTGAATAGCTGGGCTGATGAGAACGGTACAGACAGGAAGGAAGATAGTCAGGAATATCTACTCTCTCTCAGTCGTGGCCCAGGTTATGGTGGGTCTCAAAGCAAGCCCATGACTTCCCAGGGAAATGTACCCAGCCCTTTTCTCCAGGGACAGATGTCAGAGGCAGCCTATCATAGCCAGCCCTGAACTTCAAACCGCAAACTCAATCCATCATAGTTTGTTGCTGATTCTTTATTAAGCCAATTCTGCTGGATCAATGCTTCCTGCCAGTCAAAATGATGAATAAATCCTCAGTGGGTCTGGGAAGTGCTTGTAGAAGCTCTGGTGGGTGATGATGTCTGTCTCCAGACAAAGGCCCAAAACCAGTGCCTGAAACTTCATGGTTCAAGGCTCGGGTTCTCCAGGGGGAGTGGCGATTTGGATGGAGTGATGTGTTTCCTAAGCTTAGCAGATTCAGCCAACCCCTTGTCTCTTTGACTTCTGAAGCTAAGACTAGCTGTTTGGGCCTAAGAGGCAGAAGGAGCATGACCACTGCCCTCCAGAGACTCAGGCACCCTGTCTTGGATTGTTTTCCATCCTACAGGCCCAGCATCAGACAGCCACAAGGCTGGGCATAGAAGATATGCACTTTCAGCTACCAGTCTCTGCTGCTTGTTGGAAAGAAAAAAAACCCACATCAAAACCCAGTTAAGCTGGGCGGTGGTGGTGCACGCCTTTAATCCCAGCACTTGGGAGGCAGAGGCAGGTGGATCTCTGTGAGTTCAAGGCTAGCCTGGTGTACAGAGTGAGTTCCAGGACAGCCAGGGCTTACACAAAGAAATCCTGTCTAGAAAACAAAACAAAACAAAACAAAAACCAAACAAACAAACAAACACCAGTTGGACCCTTGTTCTGTTGTCTCTCAGTCTTCCTGTGTCCACCCTCTCCAACGTCCCAGATACGAGGTCCCCAAAGCCTGTATTAGTGGAGGCTTTACAGCTAGGAGACTGCACACCAGCATGTTACGAATGTCACAGCTAAGACTAGGAAAGCTTTGGCTGTGTGTGTGGCGATGGGGAGGGAGTGCTTCAGTGCCAGATCTTGACCATCTAAGGGAAGATGGGTAGGGAGGGCAAGTCTTTGCAGCCAGAAGGCTCTCCATCGATGCTTGTCATTGGATGCAAGACATGCCTGGGGTGGACAATGGGCGTGAAGCTAAGAACTGTGAATAGAAGTTTTCCCACCACAAAGATGGGCAGAAGTTGAGTCCTGGATGCGAGTGCCTCACCAGTCTCCTCAAGTGATTGATACTGGACCTGACTGTCATCGCCACGGAGGGAAGAGAAGCCTGGGATACCCAGGGACAGCAGGGGCAAAGGAGGCAAGGCTTCTAATCCACCTCTCCCTGGTTCAACATGAGAGCATCAGGTCCCAGTCCTAGTCACAGGAGTTCACTAAGGATCCTGAGGAGGGTCCACCTTTGCTCACACAGTTTGAAGGCTACGGCTCTGTCCAGCAAGTCTACTGCCGCCTTCCTGCCTGAGAACAGGGTTAGAAAGAACAAGCAATTTCTCAAAAGAAAAAGGGAGAAGGAACCAAAAGAGGGTGCCTCTCTATTCACCACCTATTTTAAGCCACCAAAGTGCTGTCTGACTGGTCATTCCCAGCCAAAGAAATCTCTCTCATTGGATGGAAAATAGCTCTGCTCTCATTACAAACCCAGCTTCCCTGGAGTTTGTAAAGAAGCTCTGGTCGGCAAAATGTTCCTTTATACAGGGAGGCCAGCAGGTAGGCAGGCGAGGGAGACAAGCAGGGCAAGACACAGAGAGGGAGAGGGAGAGAAACCCAGCTAAATCTTCATCCTAAACTGGTGTGCTAGGAAAGCCTCAGGAGGACATGAGAAAGTGGAGACTCAGAACCTTGACTGGGATAAAGATATTCCTGATGCAAACCCAGAGGCAACTTACAACCTCTCTTATATACAGCTCAGTCCACAGCCCCCACTGGTATCCACTGATCTTTGGTATTAGATTCAGGAGATGCAAGAGAGAACAAGATCCCTCTCCCTGACTGGTCCAGGCATGGGGATGAGACACTGGACTAGTTGAGGATCAATAGACAGCTGCATGTCAGTCAGGACACTAAGCCGTCTTCACTGACCACTGCGAGCAAGGTCATTCCGCCCTGCCAGTGTGAAAGCTAGCTGTATCAGGGTACCTGCTCCTGGTCCACCACTCAGCATGAGGGGCTGAGTAAAGCTATATAGAGGGCTTTCATCCTGGGCCTGAGGTGTCAGTGACCTTAGATCTCCAGGAGTCTGGCTGCAGCTTCGCAGGCCCAGCAAACATATTAATACCTGCAGTCAGCACCCAAGGAGCTGGCCCAGCTGTTAAGATAGCTATCTCCCTCCATGACCCTTCTCTGCAAGCTGAATGACCTGGAGCTGCCTCGGGGATGGCCACCTTGACTCTGCAGCCTCCAAGGGGGAGGTGCATGGCTTAGATAGGCAGTGCTCTACCCTCGCTTGCAGGCAGGGCTAGGCCAGGCTCAGAACACCTTTGAGTGTGTCTCCAATGCGGCCCAGACCCTGGAAGAGAGATGGCAGGAGCCTGAAGACTGAGTAAGTTCCCAGTGTGCTGCAGGAGCTCCGGGGGGTGTCTGGGACGCTCCAGGCGCCCCACTTCTCTGCGAGCTTCCAGCACACGGAAGGAAAGTTAACTCAGGCTGGGAGGCAGGACTGGGAAGAAAGCGTGCCTACAACTGTACAAGGCATCCACAGCATCCCCACCTGGCCTCTTACCTGAAGTCGCTGTAGGGGTGGATAATCCAAAACCCGGCTGACTTAACCCTCTCCTGCTCACGCTCCACCGCTTTCTGACTGCCGAACATCCTTAGGGAGAATTTGTTGACCCCAGGTTGCAGCATGGCACCGAACTGGCGCTGCATGAAGCCGGTCTGGCCCAGGCGCACCTCGGCCTCGGGGAGGATCTGGTCGCTGGCGGCCGCGCCTCCTTCCACTTTGATAGCGGTGTCCGCCGAGGGCTGCTCGCAGGAGGTGGAGGCCGGCTGCGGCTGCTGCTGGGGCGGCGGCGAGGCTGCGGGCTGTGCCGCGGCGCCAGGGCGCTCGGGCTCGGCCGCCAGGCCCGGGGGCGTCCTGTCCTCGCCGGGGGACGCGTCGCCCTCGGCGGCGATGAGCCGCCGCTCCTCCGCGGAGTCATGCAGGTGCCCGTGACTGCTGCCGCTCCCTGCTCCACCGCTGCCGCCGCCCCGGCTGCCCAGCGAGGCCAGGCTCCCGCGGAAGCGCCTGCAGTCACCGTTGGTGCTGGACTTGCCGGCGCTGCGGCCCGGCCCCTCACTGTCTGCCGCCCCGAGGGCCGCACCCCGGGACTCCGCGCAGCCGGCGGCCGCCGCCGAGGGTGAAGGCGAGGGCAGTGGGCGCAGCCGGATGCTCCTGCGGCTCGGGTCTTGGCGGCCCCCGGCCCCCTCCTCCTCGCCATCCTCTTCCTCGTCCATGATCCACGCCTTGGCCCCCACCTGCTGCGGGAGGCTGTAAAGCCGCTTGCGCATGGACGGCGGGAGCTTGTCCATGGTGCCAGGGGCTGGGCCGGGGGCAGTGGTGCGGGTGCGGCACCGGGGACCCGCTCCAGGTGCGCCGGCCAGTGGGGACGCGTCCTTCGCTGCCGACCCGGGGCCGCCTCAAGAGCCCATGATCGCGCCGGCTGCGCGCCGAGGGGAGGCTCCTAGTCCGGCCGCGGGTCCCCGGGTTCGCCGCGCTGCGCCTCCTCTCCGGCCCGGCTTGGGCGCGGGGACCCCACGCTCCCTCCCTTTCTTCCCTCCCTCCCGCGATCAGGGGCGCGGCGCGCGGCCCGGCTCCAGGCGCCCCGCCCCCGCGGGGAACAATGGGCGCGGGCAGCAGCGGCGCTGCGGCCGCCGCGCTCCGGGAACCGCTCCGGAGCGAGAGCGCACTGCCCGTGCGGCTCCCGGGAGTGCGTCCGGCGGGCGGCTGGGGCTGTCAGTGTGTGTGGCCGCCCGGGCTCTGCAGCCGGCCACCCGCGATCCCGCCTCGCCTCCTCTAGCTGAGCCCGGCGGGCGGGTCCTGGGGACTCCCGCCGCAGCCAAGCGGAGCCCAGCGGCCCGCCGGGCTTACATCAGCGGCCGCCTCTCCCGGAGCGCCCTCCGGCAGCGCTCGGGCTCCCGCGCCCCGGAATATTCATGAAGCCGCCGCAGCTCGCGGGTTGCCATAGGAGCGGCTCCCGCAGCCTGGCCTGCCTACCTGGGCTTCTTAAAGGGGCAGCGGCGCCCCGGCCCAGACAGAGGGGGGCGGGGGGCGGGCCTGATGAGGGGCGCGGGGCGGAACCTCGCCAGACCTTGGGGAACGAGGTAGGAGGCGTCCTTACTCTCTGGTGCGCGCAGTGATTTCTGCTGACCAAGGGCTGAGAGCACCCCCTAAATGAGGGCTCCTGCTGGGGCTCAAGACTGGGGGGGCGGGGTTTCCCAGTCCCTCCCGCGAGCTTCGGGCTTTCCTAGCCTGGCCCGCTCGCTCCCTCTACGCTAGGGTCCCCGACCCTCCTCTAGGGAGGCGTGTCGGTCGCATGGCTGCGGAGCGGCTGCTTTCCCGCAACTCGCCTGGAGAGGGGGTTTCCGGAAAACGCTTCAAGTCCGGGCGGCTCCCAGGGTTTTCCTGAGCCACGGGCGGGGGGCGAACCCCGAGTGGGTCTTCCCCAGCGCGGCGCCGAGGGCTTGCGGGGAAACTCTCCAGGCGCGCACAGGGCGCGCGGGTGGACCCGGCCCTGCGAGGTAAGACTTCGAAGAAACGCGCGGGCAGCAGCAGCCACAGGCGCGGCATCCCAGCGGCGGACTCCCCACCTCCCACTCCCCAGCGCCTGTGCCGGAGCGATTCGATATGGGGTTCCCGGAGACCTGGCTGTAGCAAGAAGGCTCTGGGCAGGGTCCTCTGGCGACCTGGCACTCTGGGGGCTGGTTTTGAATCCCTTGCCCTGTGTTCCCATCCAATTGAAACAACCTCCTGTGTGCACCAGCATTAGAGGGTTCCACCTCCACCCAGACACACTCTTTCCCCCGCCACAGCATCTGCACCGCCCAGCCCCCATTTGATCCCTCTCTGAAGGCAGTCCGGGATGTACCTGGGCGTCTTCTCTCTCCCTGCGTTACATTCTCAGCTTAAGGGCAAATCCCAGTAGCTCAGCCCAAGGTATAGCTCACCAGCTACCAACACTTTAGGACAGCGGAACACCCCACATTAGCTCAAAAATTGGGTAAAGGCGGTTCAGAGGGAGAGCTCGCCACAGAAGGTTGGAGTCTGTTAGTACAGAAAAGACCCTCAGCAGATGAGGACAGGAAGGCAAAGAGGATCCCCAACTCTCTGAGAAATAGCATGAAGTTTAAATTTAAATTCTTAGCCTGCTTGTGTCTACACACATGTCCAGAGTGGGAATTTTGGAGGCAGCGGGGTTTGGGTGGTGGGCAGCCAAGTGGGGTCTTTTCTGCCCTACCCACTGGACCGCAGGACTTCGCATAGGGGGTGGGGATAACTAGGGTGATGACATCACCGGAGCTGGCATTTCTACTTTTGAGCAGTTCTGAGCTGACAGTTTCCCGCACCGATGCTGGGAGGCATGATCTCTCAATGTCCTTGGGTCTCCTTGAGGAGTGCTCTTAACTGCCTGAGAGCCCTGTCTGCCCCGTGTATGAAGACCTTCCTTTAGCTCACTTGCTAGTGTCTCTATTCACCAGATACCACTCTGCAGTAACCCAGCTGCAGGACGGCAGTACACACAGCGCATCCTCCCCGTCTAGCACCCAGACCTTGGTCATATCCCCCATTCTGGTTCTGATGGCTAGTGAGTCTCTGTTAATCTGTGCCCCCATGACACCAAGAAGCCCATGTCCCTCTGGATTGAGTTCCTTGAGAGAAAGACAGGACTGACTTGTCTCAGGAGCCTGGGCACCACCACAAGGGTGGACAAAAAGCAGATCAATTCTACCAAAAAGGGACCCTGGAAGTTAACTACTGGTGATGAAGAGAACCCTGGGGAAATGGAGGATATGACTAAGTTTCCATTTCTTAGGAGCCACTGTCCCAGGCTGACTAGGGGCCTCCTGTTTCCTCTACCTCTAGCACCTCGCTCACCTTCAATACAATTAGCACCATCCATCTAGAGCCAGCTTTGGGTATAGAATTGACACTCAGGTAAGTCATAATAAGCCCCTACTGAGCCTTTCCGTGTCCTCCAGATATCTGTGGTACGCTGGCAAAATCTGAGGGATGAGGAGGAGAGGGAAACCTTTGTGGGCTCCATGTTAGGAGATTAGACTCATGCTTTGGAATAAAGGAAAAAACCAGCAGCTCTAAGACTATGTGCTAGAAGCTAGATCATATCTTCCCTGAGAGAGATTTGGAGGCTCACTGAGCCTGGCCTACTTAGGGAAGACTTCCTGGAGGAGGGCATCAGATTTAATGAGAAACACGTACCAACCCAGAGGAAGATGTCTGCTGTCCCGCCCTATCACCCTCAGCCTTATTTTCTTGAGACAGAATCTCACTGAACCTGTAGCGGGGGGTTGTGGGGGCAGCCTGCAAGTCCCAAGGATCATCCTGTGTGGCCCCCACAGTGGTGCTGTGATTACGGACATGCACAACCACACCCAGATTTCTTTGTGGGGGGTGGATATCGAAACTCAAGTCCTTGCACTTGGACAGCAAGCGCTCTTAACCGCTGAACCATCTCTGTTGTCCCTGTGACCAGTACTCTATGCTTTATTTATTTAAACTACCCAA
Organism: Peromyscus maniculatus bairdii; assembly: GCF_049852395.1. Taxonomy (NCBI): domain Eukaryota; kingdom Metazoa; phylum Chordata; class Mammalia; order Rodentia; family Cricetidae; genus Peromyscus; species Peromyscus maniculatus. Next base: position 55,983,765 of record NC_134858.1, on the reverse strand, counting down.
AGTTGTCACTTTGTTGACAGTGTTCTTGCTCCTGTTTGCAAGCAAGAGAATCTCAGCCCAGAGAGGTTAAACAACTTACCAAATAGCCTACAGCAAGAAAAGGTGGAGCTGGAATTCCAGCAAAGATCCTACAGGTCAAACTCTGCCTTCTTGCCTAGCTGCCTTTTCCAGGTGGAGAAGGGCAGGCACAGGTGCAGGAGAGGGGGCAGGCACAGGTGCAGGAGAGGACAGGCACAGGTGTAGGAGAGAGGACAGGCACAGGTGCAGGAGAGGGGGCAGGCACAGGTGCAGGAGAGAGGGGAGGCACAGGTGCAGGAGAGGGGAGGCACAGGTGCAGGAGAGGGGGCAGGCACAGGTGCAGGAGAGGGGGCAGGCACAGGTGCAGGAGAGAGGGCAGGCACAGGTGCAGGAGAGGGCACAGGTGCAGGAGAGGGCAGGCACAGGTGTAGGAGAGAGGACAGGCACAGGTGCAGGAGAGGGGGCAGGCACAGGTGCAGGAGAGAGGGCAGGCACAGGTGCAGGAGAGGGCAGGCACAGGTGCAGGAGAGGGGGCAGACACAGGTGCAGGAGAGGGCAGGTACAAGTGCAGGAGAGGGCAGGTACAGGTGCAGGAGAGGGGGCAGGCACAGGTGCAGGAGAGGGGGCAGGCACAGGTGCAGGAGAGGGCAGGCACAGGTGCAGGAGAGGGGGCAGACACAGGTGCAGGAGAGGGCAGGTACAAGTGCAGGAGAGGGCAGGTACAGGTGCAGGAGAGGGGGCAGGCACAGGTGCAGGAGAGGGGGCAGGCACAGGTGCAGGAGAGGGCAGGCACAGGTGCAGGAGAGGGGGCAGGTGCAGGAGAGGGCAGGCACAGGTGCAGGAGAGGGGGCAGGCACAGGTGCAGGAGAGAGGGCGGACACAGGTGCAGGAGAGAGGGGGGCACAGGTGCCGGAGAGGGGGCACAGGTGCAGGAGAGGGGGCAGGCACAGGTGCAGGAGAGGGGGCACAGGTGCAGGAGAGGGGGCAGGTACAGGTGCAGGAGAGGGCAGGTACAGGTGCAGGAGAGAGGGCAGGCACAGGTGCAGGAGAGGGGGCAGGCACAGGTGCAGGAGAGAGGGCAGGCACAGGTGCAGGAGAGGGCAGGCACAGGTGCAGGAGAGAGGGCAGGCACAGGTGCAGGAGAGAGGGCAGGCACAGGTGCAGGAGAGAGGGCAGGCACAGGTGCAGGAGAGAGGGGGGCACAGGTGCAGGAGAGAGGGCAGGCACAGGTGCAGGAGAGAGGGCAGGCACAGGTGCAGGAGAGGGGGCAGGCACAGGTGCAGGAGAGAGGGCAGGCACAGGTGCAGGAGAGAGGGCAGGCACAGGTGCAGGAGAGAGGGCAGGCACAGGTGCAGGAGAGAGGGCAGGCACAGGTGCAGGAGAGGGGGCAGGCACAGGTGCAGGGGAGGGGGCAGGCACAGATGCAGGAGAGGGGGCAGGCACAGGTGCAGGAGAGGGGGCAGGCACAGGTGCAGGGGAGGGGGCAGGCACAGATGCAGGAGAGGGGGCAGGCACAGGTGCAGGAGAGAGGGCAGGCACAGGTGCAGGAGAGGGCAGGCACAGGTGCAGGAGAGGGGGCAGGCACAGGTGCAGGGGAGGGGGCAGGCACAGATGCAGGAGAGGGGGCAGGCACAGGTGCAGGAGAGGGCAGGCACAGGTGCAGGAGAGGGGGCAGGCACAGGTGCAGGAGAGAGGGCAGGCACAGGTGCAGGAGAGGGGGCAGGCACAGGTGCAGGGGAGGGGGCAGGCACAGATGCAGGAGAGGGGGCAGGCACAGGTGCAGGAGAGGGGGCAGGCACAGGTGCAGGAGAGAGGGCAGGTGCAGGAGAGGGCAGGCACAGGTGCAGGAGAGGGCAGGCACAGGTGCAGGAGAGAGGGCAGGCACAGGTGCAGGAGAGGGGGCAGGCACAGGTGCAGGAGAGAGGGCAGGTGCAGGAGAGGGCAGGTGCAGGAGAGGGCAGGCACAGGTGCAGGAGAGAGGGCAGGCACAGGTGCAGGAGAGAGGGCAGGCACAGGTGCAGGAGAGGGCAGGCACAGGTGCAGGAGAGAGAGCAGGCACAGGTGCAGGAGGGGGGGCAGGCACAGGTGCAGGAGAGGGCAGGCACAGGTGCAGGAGAGGGCAGGCACAGGGGAGTGGCTGAGAATGGCCTTGATGGAGCACGGAGGGTAGTGGGGAAGGAGTGGAGAACATGTGTTCTCCTCTTCCCATCACCCCACCCACACCCATCCTTCCTTGCACTGCCTGGGAAGCACAAGGTCACCTCTGCCTCCCCCTGCTGTGTTGTGGATCTGGATCTAAGAGAGAAGGGACTTGGTGAGGTTAGGCCTCCTCCTCTGGGGACTAAATATTAGTGAAATTCATAATAAGACCTGCAAGAATTGAAGTGAGGGGTAGCTGATTGTGAATATCAAGCTCAGACCCTATTTGCTTATGGACGAGAGCACTTGTTTAAAGAGGCAGCGCCTGCCCTGCCCTGCCCTGCCCTGCCCTCCCCTGCCCTGCCCTGCCTGCCCTGCCCTGCCCTGCCCTGCCCTGCAGTGCCAAGATTTTGGCCAGTTCTTGTGCAAGATTATATATATATATATATATATATATATATATATATATATATATATATATATATATATATAGAGAGAGAGAGAGAGAGAGAGAGAAAGTGGGAGAGAGAAGAGAGGGGGAGAATAATGTTGAATATTTTAAGTGGAATGTTGTCTCCTGTCCTCTCTCAGAAGGCTGTGTGTTCTATGATAATATCCTTGCCACATTTTCTGTGTTAAAATGCCATTTTATGAAATCATAGTGCTGGGAAATGTGTTTGGTTCTTTTGTTTGTTTGTTTTTTAATGTCCTTGGCCAAATAACAAAATTTGGCATGCTGTTCTATGTTCCCAAAAAATCATTTTGGAATTGTTATTTGTCTGTGAATTCCAGAAGCTTGGGAACCCCAGCTAGAAACAATAGGGAGTGGTGATAGGAAACAAAAACCTTGGGGTTCAGTTATCCCCCGTCACTTGCTGCCTGTGTGTGCCTTGGTCTTCCTCCTCTGTAAAATGGGTTTGACAATAGTCACCTCACAAGTTGTCATGAAGACTACACGAGAAAATGCACACGTGGAACATGTAATCCCACCTGTAGTGAGTGCTCGGTTAACATCACATGATGGAATCCCCGAGCATCAGCCAGTGGCTGGGGAGACACTCAACCTTTGGAATCCACCTTTAGGTCATATGTTCATCTTAAAAATTCTTGTATGGATGAAAGAGGTGCTTTACTATACAGAGAGCTGTTTCTCTTAAGTTGACAGCCCTGGGAAGCCCTAGCTGGGTCCCCAAGGAAGATCTTCTCTCAGGGATGGGCACTTACTTATCCTCCAAGCCCTGCAGGTAGCTGTCTAAAGTCAGGTCAGAGGCAGCTGGCTCAGAGGCCACTGTCTTGACCCTGAGCTCAGCCCACCCCCCCCCACACACACTGCTTTCACAAAAGACAGGAGTGGGGGGCTCCGGACCCATATGCTTCTCCATCTTTTTTTCCTGTGGAGATCTGATCCTGCCCAGACACAGAGACTTCCTGCTGAGAGTCTTGACTTGGAGACCAGAGCTCTGAGAAGGAGAGCATCAGCAAGAACCCTTGTCCCAAGGCTTCCTGGTGAATACACTGGGAGGTGGTGGGGTACACAAGAGCACTGCAAGGGGACTTATAAAGGGGAGTAAGTCAGCTAGCCGGTTTTTGACCAAGCCTCAGGGGCCCCATTGTGTGCTCAGGCCTCCATAGCTGTTGCTTGAGAAGGCTGATAGATGCCCTTGCTGGTTGAAAGCACGAGGTCATCCCAGAGGTATATGAGCGAGGGTCACAGGAAGTTATTTGAGATGCTCCGGGCAATGGCTCTCCTGAGTACGGTCAAGGTGGACTTTCTGGAGGAGGTGATAAAGGAGGTGCAAGCAGTGGCGGGGGCCGGGGGCGGGGCAGAGGGAGGGATGAAGCGATGGGATGGAGGAGAATATGAATATGGAGTAACTTGTCAAGGATGATGCTTGCTGTGTTCACTCAGTGGAATTCACATCGGAGAGAGTGAGAGAGAGGCAAGCGCCCATCTTGAAGGGCTGCTTAGCTTTTGTCCTCAGCTGGCTTCAAGAGGAAATCTAATGTCTCCATACAAGGAGTGGATCCTCCTGGTCCCCTCCGCCCAGCACCCTGCAGGCCAGCCTTGGGTCCTTAGCTCCTCGTCTATCCGCTTTCTCCCATCCCGTGCACCCACTGCTCCCCGGGGACTCTACTGGGGCACGAGTGAGATTCTGGCTATAAAAAGTACCGTGAGCCAACATGCTCGCCCTTCCCCTTATCCCATTAAGGCAACAGTGAGCCAGAAAGCCTTTGCAGGCTCCTCTTGTTGTGGAGCTTGCCATCTGCTTTCTTGGTAGTTCTGCCTGGTTTCTTTAGGATCTAGGAGCAGAAGCGATTGAACTGTCCTGTGCTCCATCCCTTGCCTGGGCACAAGGTACCACCTGGGAATCCTGAGAACCTCCCATGTGCACGCAGCAGAGTCCAGCAGAGCCCAAAGCCCTCCCGGCTCCAGGCCAGCCTTGGCTCGCAGGTTCTCTCAGCTGCCTCCCAACTTGTGTACCCGTTGCTTCCTGGGGAATCTGCCAGGGCCTGGGTGGGGTCTCATGCCACCTCCTGCCCCTGGATGGGGTGGAGAAAGATATGCTGACAGCTCAACCAGGCCTGGACTATGTCTCTGTGTCCTGCCAGGGCTCCAGGACGTCTGGGCCACCTGGACTGGGAGCCAGGCTGGAAGAGGGGGGTACTGGTAGGGAAGGCCCCTGAGGTGCCAGCAGAGAGCAGCTGCCAAGAAGTAAGCAGAAGAGGCTCCTCAGTCTCAAGTCTGGATCTTGCCATCTGTCGGGGCTGCAGTGGGTTCAAACAGCCACACACACACTCCGGAGGGACCGTTTAAACAGCCTGGATTAGAGGCTTGAAGGAGTGGAAGCAGGGAGAGACAGGATGAGCTGGCAGGGGAGCAAATGGAGAGCACTCAAGGGCATGGGGACTGAAGACCGCTAGGGAGTGGGGACCCCAAGATGATGCAGGGAACAGACTCAAAGACTGTTGGGGACTCATGGACCCCCACCGATCCAGGAAGGCCATCTCACACTCGTGGCGTCCCTTGCCGTCTGTCCGGCCGTCTCCCTATCCACTGCTCCTCTCCCAACCCTGTCACTTGTCCCGTCTCTTCGCCACCTAACTATCCAGCAAATGTCCTGAGCACCTACTGCATGATGCTCTAAGAATCAGCGCCAGAGACTGTGGCAAGAGTGAAACAAGTTCCCTAAATCACCCAAGGCAAGCAGGGTCCAAGGGCATGTGGTGTGGCCAGAGGACTGGAGAGCAGAGGAAGGGGTTTCTGGAGGAGGGGCCAGGGACAGAGGCTTGAATCTGTCTCTGAAAAAGTCAAGTGCAATTTGGAGAGGTGGAGACAGACGAGTGGGGGAAGGCCAGGTGAAGGACACATTATGAGCAGGGAGTGGCCGAAGGGGACCCATGAATGGAGATAGGTGGACAGGCCAGGAGCCGACAGCCACAAGGACACCAAGATGGCCTGGTTCTGGAAATAGTGGGGAGCTACTGGAAGCAATTTAAGGTACGATTTTGGAAGAACCATTGAACTGTGTGCCCTGGGAACCCAGGCCTGGGCTTAGCTGTGCAGAGTAAAAGCCAGGAAACAATACACTGAATCCCTGTTCCCTGGAGACCCGAGTGGAATCAAGGAGACGGAGAGAACGCTCTGGAGTCATTCTGTCATACTCCAGGAAGTAGAGTTTGGACCCCTGAGCCCTGTGGGTACACAGAGGAAGCCACAGCCAGCCCCGGGGTGCCAGGCTGGGAACTGTACTTCCCAGCTCCCCGTGAAGCACATCTTTTGTACAGGCTCCATGGCCCAGCCTCCCTCCCACAAGCCCTGCACATCAGGATAACCTGCTATTACATGAGCCTTCCGCTGGATGCCTTCCAGAGAGAGACAGTTCCGCTGTGTAATGAGAGCTGTGCCCCCACGGGCCACGCTGTGGGGCCCGGAGAGCTGGCAGAGCCCCGGGGAGGGCAGTGGAGACCGTGACATGGCTGCGAGGAGGAGTGTGATGGACTGAGACGGAAGCTGTGACACAGGAGCCGGAGCAGATGCCACAGAAGGGGCTGTGACACCGGGGCATCGCACCGATAGGATCTCTGGAGGGGGCCGTGACGGGGGATGATGTGACAGAGCCCTGTATGATGTGCCGTGACAGAGCCCATGGCAGAGCCTGTGACGGGGATCGGTGATAAAGGCTCTGACACAGAGTCAGTTTGGCAGAGACTGATGGTGTCATGGGCTGTGAGAGAGACAAGTGTGACAGGGGCCTGGGACGGAGTCTATGATAGAGGCTGTGGCAGACGTTGGTGACAGGGGCTGTGATCCAGGCTGTACTAGAGGCTCGATGGGGCCAAGAGGAGCTGGGACAGGTGTCCGGCAGGTTCTGTGACGGGGACTCTGAGAGAGGACTGACAGGCGATGGCCCCACGATGGGGGCTGTGCAAGGGCCGGGGCTCCCACAAGTCCTGTTAGGCTGCTCTGGGGTCTGTGACGGGGTCCCCACAGGGGATGTGAAGGGGGCTTGGGTGGGTCCTACAGTAGGGCTCCTGGGAAGGCTTTGACGGGAGCTGAGACAGAAATATGGCTAAGTCTGGAGCCACAGTCAGAGTTGGGACAACAGTTCCTGGATCCCGGGTCCACACTCCCACGGTCGACAGAGCAGTTGGCGGTGACAGCAGCAACACACAGGCCCAGCCAGGCCCAGCCATTTGTGGAAACACGGGCGGGCGGGCGGGCTGTGCGCTGAGGCTGAGATGGGAGACTTCAGCAGGGAGGTGAGGGAGGCTCCTTCCCTTAGCGCTGCTGCCGCCGATTACAGTGTGTCTGTGGGCAGGTCCATGGCTGCTGTACTCTGGATCTTAAATGTCCCCACAAAGTCACAGGTCGAAGCCGTGGTAGCCGGCATGTGGCACTTCTGGGAGGTGGTAGAGCCCTGAAAAGGTGGAGTCTGGTAGAAGGACATATCATTAGTGATGTGTCCTTGAAGGGGATATTCCAAAGCCAGTTTCTTGCTTTTTTTTTGCCCAAAGCTTTGATGAGATGAGTAGCCTCTTCCACCCTGCACTCCCCATGGTGAAATCCTCTGCCATCACAGGCCCAAAGTAAGAGGGCTAAGTGACCATCCACTAACTCTCTGAGGCATAAATTTCCCTTCCTTTCTGTTTTTTCTTTTCTCTCTCCTCCTTTCCTTTCTCCTTCCTTCATTTCTTTCTTTCACGATGGGTGTGAGGAGTCCACACTATGTAGCCCAGGCTAACCTGAAATTCATGGGCTGACGCCACCTCCTGTCCCAGCTTCTGGAGTAGCCAGTGTCTGGGGCACTGTACTGAGACCCTCCTTTACAGGAAACTGAATTTGTCAGGAATTACAGGACTGGCAAGCGGACTCCCACTCTGGCTCTCTGGGCCTCTGTTTTCCTGATAATGTTCCCTTTGGAGAGTAACTTACACAGCGAGCTGGGTGCAGCTAAGGATTGATGGGGGTCCTTGTGAAGCCACAAATTATTTATTGCCAAGCCTGATGGACAGTCTTCTGGTCAAGTCCATGATGAGCTTTCCACAGCTCTGAGCAACCCTTTCCCTGGTATGTGCAGATGCTTCTGTGAGTAGCCAAACACAAGCTGGTATTGAACAGTAAATGACCTCGTGGTCAGGATGGCTAACACTTAGGAAGAGTTTGCCCTGTGCTCGCCAAGTGCTCAGCATGGATTAGCTCATGGAATCCATGCAGAAACTGTCAGGTAAGTGGTCGCATCCCCATTTCACAGATGATTAAATTGAGGTTCTAAAAGGTTGACTACACTGCCTAAGCTCTGAGGTTAGACAAAGTGTGGGGCCTTGGGACAGCCACACCTGACCTCGCCCTGGCCCTTATCCTTGCCTACCACAAATAGCTCTCTTACTCAGAGCTGATGTTTTTCGGTGAAAAGGACATTTGAACTTGATTGTGCTTACTTATATGTGATATTCATTCTTTCTGTGGCATCTGTGGGACTATGACCACAAGGACTTTGGCCAGGTTTGTGGGTTTTTTTGTTGGTGGGGGTGGGGGTGGGGGTTGGTTGGTTTTTTGTTTTGTTTTGTTTGGGTTTTTTTGTCATTGTTGTTGTTGGTTTTTTGTTTTGTTTTGTTTTGTTTTTCGAGACAGGGTGTCTCTCTGTAGCCCTAGCTGTCTTGGAACTCACTCTGTAGACCAGGCTGGCCTTGAACTCACAGAGATCCGCCTGGCTCTGCCTCCTGAGTGCTGGGATTAAAGGTGTGCACCGCCATTGCCCAGCAGATTCGAATTTTTAAGTACTGTCTCTCTGCAGGCTCTTCATAGAAGGCGACTCTGTCCTTGATGGCTGGATGTGTATTCTCCCAACTGCCATGATCCGGAAGTGAGGTTAAAATCACCTCCCTGTCATACCCACCCACTCACCTGCTGCTCCTTAAAGGCTCCCATGGCTGACACACCATGGTTGTCTCCTGGGCATCTCTCTTACCCGAATTCCTTCCTACCACATCAGTGCTTTCCTGGGAGAAAAGAAAGATCCACAAAGAAAGATCTTTGTGATATCTGGCCCTGATTTTTCTGATTTTCAGTGGCCTTCGGTTACCCCTTCTCATGGTGGCTTCACCTTTAGAAAGACTCCGTTTTTAACAACTGAATTTCAGCCTTCTTGTCTGTGCTCAGCCCTGTGTCTTCCACTGCTCTTCAAGGGCATAGAGAGGACCTCAGAAGCACAGGATGACTCTGTCTAAACCCTTGCACTAAGTGACTTAAACAAACCCTGGCATGACTTCTAATAGATCAGTGCTCTGTCTCTAGACCGATGACTCCGGCCCCGTATGGCTCCTGCCTGGGGAAGCTCAAAGTTGTCAGAAGGATTTACTGTGCATTCCAGCCAACACTCGAAGATAGGGCCCCAGTCTCCCAGTCTCTGAGGGATGGTGGAAGCCTCACTTCCCAAACACCACTTAGCAACCCCGGGTGGTCCAGCCACTTAGGGAAAGCCCCGACTTGCCCCTTCATGGATTTCCTGTGATGTACCCAGCCTTTAAAAAAAAAAATCTTCTGCCTTTTGTTTTCAGAGAAGTTAAGCTCAGTGCAGGCTGGATTCTTCCCTATTGCAAAAGTTATCGCTGAGTCAAACCTGCCCCACCACTTGGTGGGGTTCCAGTTTGCCTTATCCTTGTCCACTGCCTGCCCGTGCATCCCTCCTGCCTTAATTACCTCCCCAGCTTAGATCCCAAGACCCTCCCCTCCACCTCACTCTTTTCTTTTTCTTCTTCTTTGAGACAGGGTGTCTCTAAGTAACAGCCCTGGCTGTCCTGAAACTTACTCTGTAGACCAATCTGGCCTCGAACTCACAGAGATCTATCTGCCTCTGCCTCCCAAGTGCCATGATTAAAGGCGTGCGCCACCCATGCCCAGCTCCTCACCACCTGACTCTTATCAAGACAGTGTGCTCCACTCCCTCGCCCTATCATTCACATGCCTTTCTTTTTCAGCCCCTCCCCCATTCATCAGCCTTCCATAATCAGCCTCACTCCCCACCAGGTCTTAAGCAAGACCACTAGGGACCTCCCGAGTACCAAGTGTGCTTTCATTCTTTCCTTGCTGACCTCGGCGCACTGTGCCATGCTGCTGTTTCTCCCTTCTTGACACGCCCCTCCCTTGGTCTGACCTCGGGAACACGCGCTCTTCTGATTTTCTGTCCACATATTTGACCAATCCTTGGTTCTCTTCATGTCCTAGCCTCCGATGGATCCTCAGAGATGTGTGGTCTGTCCATGACTCAGTGAGTGATCTGTATTTCCCAGTTAAGATCTCTGTCCCTGGTGACTTTTAGCCAGGCCCTCGCCTCTGATTACCTTGGCTCAGATCTTTCCAATAGTCTCCAGACCTGTTCATTCAACAGCCTCTTGGATGTCTTCCATGTACCCTATACTCTTTCATTTAGTTACTTTAGTGCCTGTGTGTGTGAGCGCCATGCATGTGCTATGATGCAGTCTCTGTGGAGGCCAGAAGACCCCCCACCCCCCAACAGTTCTTCCTACCACCTTGTGGGATCCCCGGGTTCAAACTTAGACTATCAGGCTTTTACACGTGGGCCTTCAACCCGCTGGGTCCTCTCACCCACCCCATCCTCATACTCTAAATGTCTAAATACCCACAATATCTCCAAAGACCCCTACTCTTCCTACTCACTGAAGACTACCATCCGTCTGGGGGCTGAAGCCAGAAACCTAGGCATTGGTCTTGCTTCCTTCCTAAGCTTGCTACATCCAGTTAATTCAAAAGTCCCACTCTTTCTCCATCAGTCTCCCCCCCCCCCCAGTATGGTCCACTTCTTTTCAGGTCCCTTGACACAACTCCAGATGATTTCTGCCTGGACTATAGCATCTGGCCTCCTGGCTGGCGGTCCTCCCTGACTCCAGCCCTGCCCTACAATAATCCATTATCCACCATGCTGCCAGAATGGCTTTTCCGAATGTAAATCTGGCCATAGCTGCTTAAACTCTTCAATGAATTCCACCGGCCTTAGGATAAAGCCCAGCCTCCTGCAAATAAGCTGCTTACGGCCTGGCTGCAGCTGCAGCTGCATCCACAGCCTCTCTGCAGCTGGCACACTCCCTCGAGCATGGTGCACCCTGGCCCCTCAGGCTTTCTGCTGGTGATCAGGGGGCAGTGCTAGGCCTCATTGTCGTGTGGCTAGGGAGATGTTACTTGCTAAGGATTGTGTGTGTGTTTGTGTGTGAGTGCATGTTTGTGTATGTGGATACATGAGTGTGTGAGTGCGTATGGAGGCCGGAAGAGAACCTCTGATGTCTTTCCTAAGGTGTGCCTGCCTTAGTGTTTGAGAAAAGGTCTCTTCTTGGCCTGAAGCTCATCATCAGTTAGGCTTGGTGGGCTGGCTAGCAAGCCCTAGTGATCCACCTGTCTCGGTGCTCCCAAGCTGGGGTTATGAGCAGCAATCCCACCACATCCGCATCCTCTACATGGGTGTTGAAGGGACACAGAGCAGGCAGGCAATGCAGCCACCAAACCGTGGTGGCTGTGAGGAGGGAGGAAAGGCTCACTAGCCAAGAAACACGCATAGAATTGGAAAGAAGCGAGGGATAGTCCCTCCTAGAGACCTGGAAGAGAGCAAAACTGAAGCCTTGGCCCAGTGGAACTTATTTCAGGCTCTGGCATTCAGAATTTTAAGAGAATAAATGTGAGATCATGTTTTACTTATTATTTATTCTTTGACAATTCCATACATGTATAGAATACATTTTTATCACATTTCCCCTTTATTCTTATCCCCCTCCCACTGTGAATCCTTCATCACCTCAAAAGTCCCTCTCCTGCTTTCATGTCTGTTTTAGTGTTTGCGTGCGTGAGTGAGTGCGTGCGTGTGTGTGTGTGTGTGTGTGTGTGTGTCCGTGTCCCACTGAGTTTAATTAGAGTTGCTTGCCTGAGTATGAATGGGGGGTTAGTTACTGGAGTATGGCAATTTACTTCCTGTTACCTCACTGAAGAAAAATGGCCCCCCTCCCCCAGCAGCTGTTAGCTGCCAATAACTCCTCAGCTAGGGGTGGGGCCTCGTGAGCTCCTCTCCCAGACATGATTGAATGTTGACGGGGTCAGCCTTGTACAGGTCTCATGCAGGTGACAGCTTCCATGAGTTCATGGTTCATGAGTACAATAACCATGCTGTATTAGACTTCTCTAGAGTTATTGAATGTATGGAATGGATATATAGACATAGATATAGATAGATGATAGATAGATAGATAGATAGATAGATAGATAGATAGATAAAATATTTAGATATATATAATATAAAGTGAATTTATTGGAATGACTTACAGGCTGCAGTCCAGCTAATCCAACATTTGCTGGCTGTGAATGGAAAGTCCAAGAATCTAGTAGTTGCTCAGTCCCACAGGGCTGGGTGTCTCAGCTGGTCTCCTGTGTATGCTGGAATCCAGAAGAAGTAGGCCCCAATGCCACTGAAGGAATGGATGTGCTAGCAAGGTGAGAGCAAGCAGACAAAGAGAAATGAATCCTTCCTTCTTCCATATCCTTATACAGGCTTCCAACAGAAGGTGTGGTCCAGATTAAAGGTGTGTCTTCCCATATCAAGATCTGGATTACAGGTGTGTGTAATCCTGCCTCAAGATCCGGATCAAAAGCCTGTGTCTTCCAGCTTCAAGATGCAGATCAAAGGAATGTTGTCTTCCTGCCTCAAGATCTGGATCACAGGTGTGCCCTTCATTTCTGGATTGTCGTTTATTCCAGAGAGTCAAGTTGACAACTGATAACGGCCATCACACATGCCATCTCCAGAAGACAGCTTTCTGCCACCCTTCCCTTTCCCTCCAGCTCTTACATCCTTTCTGCTTTTTCCTTCGGTGTTCTCTGAGCCTTGGAGGGGATGATGTAGACAGCCTGTTTAGGACCGAGCACTCGACAGACACTTATTTTCAGCACTTTGACCAGTTCTGAGACTCTGCATTAACCACTGCCCGCTGTGAAAAGAAACTTCTCTGACCCAGGCTGACAGCAGCAATGGTCTACAGATGTAAACAGCAGTAGTAAGTCCCCCCTGCTCCTGCTCCCATGCCAGCCCCATGAGCTGTCAAAATCTCGGGTTTACGGTACCAGGTATTCTGGTCTTTTGTGAAGCAGGCCTCACATCCAAGCAGGAAGTAGCTGGTTACCCCCGTCACAGTTGTGCTGCTGTTAGTTTTATGGCACACAGTGCACTGCTGGGTGAGATCAGATGACTCCCCCATCCCAGCTGCTTTCATAGCACCTTCCAGCATTGGGAAGAAGCTTCTAGTTCAGTTCTGGTGTGATTTCTCTGTGTCCTGAACCAGTGTATGGTGTCCTCAGCAATGGGGTCTTGCGTCCAATTCTGGTAGCAACCAAGAGCAATGGCGGGTGGTTGTATTGTTTGGAGAGGTCTCTGAGGTCTCCCTAACTGACAGCTCATAGGAAGGAAGTCCGTACCTGGCATTTTGGTTTTTAATAACTCATGTCTTCTGAGATAATTGACATCATCCACCCATGCAGGGTACCTCTGTCCGGACTTTTTTCTGAAATTGTATTTTCATTAGCTTACAAAGTAGTATGTTTCCATATGGCTTTTTCAAGCATTTTTAGTTCTGGTTAGTCATCCCTGATTAAATCTTCTGCTGTTTAAAAAAGTTATTATCCATTTTCTTTTCATTTATTGAATTATTTTATTTCTCTCTCTCTCTCATGTGTGCACGCTCACTTGCATGTGTGCATGCCATGTAGCAGAGAGCATCCGAGTCCCTGGAGCTGTAGTTACAGACAGCTATGAGCTGCCTGACATGGGTACTGGGATTGGAACTCAGGTCCTCTGGCAGTGAGGACCTTAAGCATCACGTGCTCTTAACTGCTGAGCCATCTCTCCAGCTCTTGTGTTTTGGTTATGAAGCAGGGTCTCAATCTGGAGCTCGGGCTGTCTTAGAACTCACATCGCAATCCTCTTCCTGCCTCAGCATCTTGAATAGCGGGTGGCAGGTATGAGCCACGTGTCTCAGGTATAAAATACATATTCTTTTAAGCCACCAAGTTTGTGGTCATTTGTTAAACCATCAATAAGAAACAAACACAGTCCCTCTTCTGCCTCCCTCTGCCTCTGGCTTCCGGTTGGATTAAGCCCTGGCTTCAGCTGGCCCCTGGGCAGTAGAGAAACCATTTTTATCTCTACTTGGGCCAAGAAGTGATGACTTTGGAAACATCCGAAGCAATACCTTCTTGGGGCAGCAGTCACACACAGGTCACCCTCGGGGTAGCATGCTCAGGCTATTTCTAGGGTCTTTGCCGGCAGCAGGGTTGAACTAGGGCAGAAGAATTCCAGACGGGTGAGACTCAGCGTTTGCACTCTGTTTTTGGAATTCCCAGAAATACTTGTGGCAGAGGAGGAAGAGGGCAGAGGTTCTGTAGGTGCCAGGAGAGAAACAGCAGGGGCTTTGGGTTGGAGGTGTTAATGGAACTTTATTTATAGACGCAGATTGAGAGGGTCTGAGAGCATCTTGTCATGTTGCTTTCATAGCCCACCACCCCTCCCCAGGTCCCTCCACGAGCGGCCTGAGCAGATGAGGGCTTCTCAGCGATTCCGCTCTTCCCTCAGTCTCATCAGTTTTATCTTTTTCTCGTCGGGGTGAGGGAGCCTGTTCTCCGTGGGAGCTAGTCACCTTTGCTCTGTCTGTCATTTATTGCCACAAACACCCGTTTCCTCCCAGCCGACACTGCGCTTGTTCTGCACGTTCCACCATACAGAACTTCCCAGCCCGGCCTTGCCCGTGGTGATCTCTGACTTGGATTTCACACTGTTCGGCTTTGCCTCGCCACAAGAGATACTCCCATGGAGGGCTAGGGGCCGAGTTCAGAGGTGGGGCGCTGAGTTAGCGTGCGTGAAGCCCCAAGTTCCACCGGAGCACCACAAAAAAAGATGCAATCAAACAACGAAATACCCACTTAGGTTTTCTTTGTATAGACAATTCTCATGTTTGTATATAATCCATCTTTCCATCATTAATTTGCAATGTCCCCTTTCTCACGTACTACGTTTTTACATACATGTGGACATACTTGCTCCTTACAATACTTTCTCCTACGTCATTAACATACTGCTGTAGTCCATCTGAGAAAGTTACAGACTACCACACAGAAGAGACAGAATTAAAGTCCTTTATTGATCTGGCCGTCGAGAGCGGGCTCTTGCTCCAGACTGGCACAGGGGCTCAGGGACATAGCATTTTTAAAGGTAAAACCCACATGAGATCATTGTCAGGTTTGGGTCAGGGGAGCCTGGTAGCTGACATCTGTTTGGGCTATCCATCCAGCAGATATTTTGATTATGTATTTGGGCCATGGTCCTGGTCTTGGAAAGTCCTGAATATGCTGCCAAGGCAGACATGATTGTTCAGAGGGTTAAGGGCTGGAAAGCATCTGAGCAGACAGAATGTGGAGTTAGGGTAAGAGCAGGGCAAGATGGTGTTTCTTCAGTCACTTGTATGGTATTGCCTTTAACAACCCCCTTCCTCACCCCCCCCCCCACTGCTAGCCATTTCTTTCAGAATTTGCCTAGACTTTTTACCAGGTTAACTATCTCATTGAAATGACTTGTGCTGATTTTGATTAGGATCACATTGAGTTTATCAGTTCATTTCTGTTGATCCTCAGATCACTGTGTCTTCCCCTCCAAGAGGAAGGCCTGCCTCTATTTAAATCTCCTTTTGTATTCAGGGAGAACCGTACCATGGTCTCAGCCGGGGTGCAGCTTTTTCTCTCATTTTTGTTTCTTTTTGTTCATTTCTGTCAAGTTCGTGGAGGGTGGTTTTGTAAACCTGCATTTAAGCCACCATGATTCCCAGACGTCTTTAGAGTCTGCCCCGAATTGAGGGTGAGGGCGGGGATGATGAGCTGAAACTGTGGGTGTGGGTGAAACTCAGAGGAGATTAAATGCTAAAGGAGAGCAACAGAACTTAACAGAGTGCCAGCCTTTATGGGGAAAGTGACTGTGGAAGCGAGAACGCACACAGAAAGGGGAGTGAGGAACCAGCCGGGGAAGGTGGAGTGTTCCAGAGATGCTGAAGTCAGTAGACTTTACTAACCGTGGGGAAGTTGTGGGGTGGCTGTGGGAGAGCCGCAGGCAGCCGCAGGGCAGCCCGTGAGAGGTGAAGCAGCCAGACATCGTCAGTGCAAAGGGAGGACTCCCAGCATGCAGGGGAACCCAGGGTTACTGCTGGCGTACAGGACACCTCTGTCTCCCCGAGAGAAGACCTCGAAGAAAGCGGTCTCGGTAGAAGGAAGGTCAAGGTGTTCAGACAGCATGAGCTGAAGACTTAAGACAGCTAGAGCAGACTGGTTTGGTGGTGGTGGTGGTGGTGGTGGTGGTGGTGGTGGTGGTGGTGGTGCTTCCTTGGGTCTTGGGGATTGAAAGTAGAGCCTCCGGCATGTTAGGCAGACACTCTGCTCTGTTGTCTTTAGAAGTTTACCCAGAAAGCTCAAGTGTGTTGGGTCTTAGCTGAGCAGGAATTAAGATTGAAGGGGAGAAATTTTGATCACTGGTTTTTTTAGGTTTAAATGATTTGTGTATCTGGGCAGAGAAAAGAGAAAGAAACTTGGTCATCCGGAAAGAGAAAAGGCAGGAGAAATAAAGAAAGAAGGAAGACGGAAGAAGACAGTGTCAGCAATGAACAGCCATTCAGAAATAACACCTGACAGCATGAACGAATTATTTGGGGATATAGTCATTGAAACCGAGTGTGAAGGGTTAGCAGTGTAACCCAACTGGTAGAGCACTCACTTGTATGCACAAAGCCCCAGGTTCGATCCCCAGCACTGCATAAAAAGCAGGAATGGTGGCACTCACTCAGGAAGTGGAGGCAGGAGAATCAGAAGTTCAAGCAAGTTCAAGACCACCCTGGGATTAAATGAGACCATATCTAAAATAAAATAAAATAAAATAAAACAAAACAAAAACTAATCTGAATGCAATAATCTGGTAAAGATTATTATCTGCAAAAAATTTGTAGCACTTCTTTGAATAAGACTGTGAAATGTCTACCAGTTAGCAGTGGCAGGTTTGTTGTTGGTTTGTTTGTTTGTTTGTTTGTTTTGAACAACTATGTTTTCTAATTTTTTCAAAGGTGTTTGTATTGCCTTTAGGAAGTTCAGTAACCAAGTTTGTTTGCTTGC
This sequence comes from Peromyscus maniculatus bairdii, assembly GCF_049852395.1. Lineage (NCBI taxonomy): Eukaryota > Metazoa > Chordata > Mammalia > Rodentia > Cricetidae > Peromyscus > Peromyscus maniculatus. The sequence goes on along the minus strand of NC_134858.1, from coordinate 55,966,910 downwards.
TTGCTTTGCCTTTCTTTTTATAAGGGTGTTTAGGCAGTCAGGGGACCCCAGCTGTAACTGGAGGATGATCTGTGAAGTCAGGCTTAAGGTTGGGGATCTCCAGCAGGTGTAGCTCACAGCTGTGTAGGTAGAAGGTGAAGCAGGCTGGCCAGATTAGCAGCTCACCCAGCCCAGCATGGCTCAGGAGTCACCCTGAGGACACAGCCAGGGGAGAGCTGTCCTGCATGCTCCCCTCTCGGGCTCTGCAGACCACCCTGGAGCTGGTATGACCTGGTCTAGAGGACATCAAGGAAAATTCCCCCTTCTCTGGCTCCTGTACACCAATATCCTGACCCCCATCTGTACCCCAGACCAAAAAGAAGGAGCAAACCTTTAGTAAGGCTGGAGTAATGTGGGGGTGATTGGGAGGAGGCCTGGCTGTTGCTATCGCTGTGTGTTAGTGGATGTCTTCTTTGCTGTGCTCACAGGCTATGGTTGAACCCAGCAGTCAGTGGGAGGTCAGAGTCCACGAGGAGTCCCAGACAGCACCCACCCTCAGGCCGGATCCTCAGCACAATCACCTTGATGTACCTTTCTTGGCAGGAGTGAAGAGACACTGTGCTCCCCTTTGACTACCAGACTATTGAATCAACAGACCCCAAGAATTGGAATTTCCCCAGAAATCTCATTCTGGGAGAAGGAACAGGCTGAACCTTGGTGCCAGCCAGAGGGAGAGCTTGTCTCCAGAAGGAGATTTCACGCAGTTTGACAACCTGTCAGACCATTTTTTCAGAAGATCCGGGAGCTAACACGAGATGATGGGTGGGACCATGTCTTAACTAGGGTTGCCTCATTGCAGAGGCCCCAGGCTCTTTATTTAAACCCAAACTTCACCTCGAGACCTAGAAGAAAGACAGGGACAGTCACTGGACCTCCGTGCCTCCTCCCGGTGTGGCCATAGCAAGTAAATCAGATTTGCCTGTTGCTCTTGCCTGTTTAACCGGCCTGTTGAGGACGGGCAGCCATACTTGTGGGGGATGCCTGACCCCAGCCTCTGACCTAACTCTGCTAACTGCCCCGGACTGGTGGCCTGTCCTTCCAGTGTCACTAAGTGCACCGTAGGAAGAGCCGTTGGGAGAGAAGCACCTTTGCAGCTAGCAGAAGGGGAGATGACATGGAGCGGGTGAGGAGGGAGGGATCGCCCCGGCTGCATTACAGTACATTATTAGTATCTCCCAGCTCTCCTTGAGCATCCCACAAAGACAGTGAAGGAAATATGATTTATCTCTGACTCACGGTAGGCATTCCATAAATATTTGGGATGAACAAATGAGTGAGCACATTGATTAATTAGTTAGTTTTGTGAGCACGGAGCCCTTACATGGCTGGATGAGGAGCTGGGCTCTTTTTAGACCAGGAACATACAGATAAAAATACCCATGGTGCCAGGCCACGAACAGAAAAGGAAAGGGTAAGTTGCCAATGTTTGTGGTGGTGAGTCAAGATGCCTGTGCATTAATCATGATACTTTAAAAATCTTTTGTTGGTGCTAGGATCACAGGTTAGTACGTCTAACCACATCCAAGTTTCAGATAAAAAAAAAAAAAATGAAGTCCAGAAAGAGAAGGTATCTAAAGCTGCTGGCGCTCAAGGCAAGCCTCGGGTATCATCCCTTCCCAGTCGGTAGGGCTTTCCTGTACCTGTGCCGCCTCATGCGGGACTTCCTTCCCAGAGGGGGAGTGTGCGACCAGTTCTCCTTATAAACAAATGTTGATGAGGCATCTCTAGATACGGTGCACGTACTCTGTGCCAAGCAACATGCTAGGAACTGGTGATACGATGGCAGACTCTGTATTCACTTGACAGGGAAGAAGCAGACAGGCCATTAATCAAGCAATTCCAGTGAGGAAAGGGCATCCAGCTTTGGAAGTCCAGAGAGAGCATGGGGCTAAAGGTCGGGTGGGGGGTGCTTGAGATGGGGAGCAGACATCCCACACACCCCTCGGAGTTTTCCAGGCACATGGCTTCTTCTCCCACCAGCATTCTGGGCCAATCTGTCTCCTACTTACTGTGATTGCCCTGGCTCTCCAGATAAGAGTCACACTTCAGAGGTCAAGGAGACAGATGCGGGACAGAGTGCTCAGATGGAAGGGGCCTCAAGTGTGGGGGAAGCCCTAGGAGGAAGGAACTGGGGGAGATGTGGAGGACCGATGTGTGGGCCTGAGCGCCAGGCCCCCGTCAGCAGGTCTTCCCGCTTCAGCCCTGTTGTGAGGCCAGAGCTGCTCCAAGGACCTCCATTCCTGTCATTTACCCACCTCCCGCCTCCTGTCCATCCGGTACCTCCACCTCACTGGCTCCTCCTCCTCCTCCTTCCTCAGCAGCCCACCCTGAGTCACAGCTCCCATCTTCTTGATTGTTTTGCTAGCTTGTGACACTCGCTCTCTCCTGGAGACGTGTGAGGGTAGAGCTAGAAATGGAGAGAGGAATAACCACAGCCCTCTCTCTCCAGCTCTTCATCCAAGCACTTCCAGGAATGGAGGCAGGAGAGTCCTGGGTCAGCAAACTTGTAAAGGGTTGACGAAATGCCACCAGCTTCTTCAGCTAGACATGGCTGGGGAAAACAATTGAGTAATGGAAGTCCAGGCTTCTCGAAGGTTTGGTAGGCATGGCTCCTTGGGCTGGGGCAGGCCACGATGCACTTTGCACGCTTCTCAAGGAGCTCTTACTTCAGCAACTGGGATTCCACACAGGGTTTCAGGGGAGTCTTAGACATCCCTGAAATTGTGTGCAAAGCCTCCTTCATCCATACATATCCTTGTTTCTAGAAGCCCATAGATCCCATCAGATTCCCCGAAGCATCTGTACCACACAGAAAGGCTCAGAGCCCCTTCTCCAGGGCACCGGAGAAAGACGTGCCTACTGTTCATCTGCCCCTTCCCTGGAGGCCCCCCTCCACCCTCCGGGTTTCTTCCACTCCTGCGCTTCTGCAGGCAGCCTGTCCCCAGAGCCAGCTGGGGCCATGTGCCTCTCTGCTCACCTGGACACAGCGCGGCTCTGTCTCTATCGACTGTCCTATTTAGGAGCTGCTGAGCTGACTGCAGAAACCAGGTCTGCGTTTGCCCCCTCCAGAGGTGTCCAAGCTTTGAGGAAGAGGGGGAGCCAAGGGCTTCCACATCTTTGTGTTTGTGGAACATGGGCTCTGGGGTCAAAAAAGACACCTCAGCCTAGCCTGTGCTACCTTGACAAGGTAACGAGCCTCCTTAAGACTCTTGTTTCTTCGTCTACAAAATGGAGGAAGCAATCCCTTCCTCCAGATGAGCCAAGGTAATGGTTATAAAACACCAGGTACTTGATGAACGCTAGCTCTTATCTGGCACAACTGGATCCAGAAATTTCCTCCGCAGTGTTCCTGGCAGGAGGTTGTCCCGCTCCTCCTGCGGAGCTGTCACCTCCCGAGATTGCCCAGCCCCCATGTGGCCGTGCTGGCCGTGAGAAAGTTCGTATGTCAGTTAGATACTTTTTGAGTGGAAATGACAGGGACTCAGCACGCTGGCTCACCAGAAAAGGGTATTCATTGGTCGAAGAAATTGGGAAAGGTGGAAGGGAGGTGACTTCAAGGACTCAGGGAACCGATGTTGTCAGCTCTCTCTCTCTCTCTCTCTCTCTCTCTCTCTCTCTCTCTCTCTCTCTCTCTCTCTCTCTTCTGTGACTCTTTCTCTGTGAGACTGGAGCAAGGCAGCCAGCAACTCCCAACACACATCATGGTACGTGGTGAACTGGAAGAGACATCTTCTTTCTCCTAGTGGCCACACAGAAAGCCCCAGGGAAGGGCTAAGACAAGCGGACTTTGAGTCACATGCTCATTCTTGAGCCAGTCACTGTGCATGGCAGGTTAGGACTGGCCTGGTCATGTCTTTGTGACCAGAGAGTAGGAAATAGTGGACTAGGAGCGGTTGCCATTTTGGAGCCTTGTGGAGGGTGGGAGGGCAGGGTCCCTTATGAGAGGAATGCTTTTTCTAGAAGTCTGGGCCAACAAAACCATTGAGTGTTTTGTATTCGGCCGGCTCCTCTGGATAACCTTTCGTTCAGTAGCAGACCTAGCTCTGTCCTGCCTGCACAAAGCCCAGGCTGTTCACTCAGCTGAGTCAGCCTGCAGGCAGGAATAGGAAGCGTCACCGTGACCTTTTCCTCTCCCAGTTTACCTCTTGCTTCTCCCGTCTCTGCATAAAACGGGTTCCCAGTCCCCTCTACCCCTACTCCCCTTCAGAAAACAGCAGTGTGCTCGGGAAGCTGGAATGGGACGCTGACTTGAGGATCAGCAATTGGACTGTGACTGACAATGTGGGGGGTTGTCTTTAGTGGCCCTCATTGCCCTCCACTGGCCGGAGGTCCCTTTAGCCACAGGGACAGCTGACTGGAGGAAAAACAAGGAAGAGATAGGTGGATGCTGGGAGGAGGCTAAGGAAGAGGAAAGGGGAAGGAGGAGGGGTGAGCCGGGAGGCAGCCTCGGCTCTCTGGTTGGGAAGCACACTGGCATGCTTTAACCAGTGCCCGGTTTGTGTGGTGCTTACCGTAGTGCCGAAGAAACCTGTGGTTGAGAGTCAGCCTCTTGGGTAGTCAGGGCAACTGGCAGTCTGTTTAGGCTACTGTAACAAATTACCATACACCGGGTGACTTACAGATAACAAACGTTTATTTGTCGTAGTCTAGAAGCTCAAGATGGAATGCCCCCATCGTCTAGGAGGCCCTTTCAGAGTGCAGACTGAGTCTCCAGCCCTGTCTTCACAAGGGAGAGGGGACAGGCCAGCTCAGTCGGGCCTCTTTTCTTAGGACACCAATCCAGATGGTGATAGTTTTACCTCCTGGAGCTAATTACCCTTTTTCCTACAGCCCTCCCTTAATACTGTCATCTTAGGGGTTGGATCATGGGAAGGCCTAGCGACTGAGATACACTCTTAGGCTTCCTGAGAGACCTTGGGGGGGAAGAAGAGGCATCCAAAGTTTGGCTCTGGAGCTCACTGTAAGGTGTGTAGGGTGGAGTCTAGAGGGAGGCTGGAGGAAAAGGGACTTCTCCTCTGCCCCAGGCCTTGTTCAGAAGGACTGCACTTCGGAGGTCACCCCCAGGCTAATGAGAATTCTTCCTTAGGTTTAAAACCAATTAAGCAATAAATGGTTCTGATTAGTTACTTCTCTCAAAGTGAATTTTGATGAAATCCTCCCCCATACACTCTGGGGGTTATCTAGCTCTGGGTTTGCCTTGGAGGGCCCTTAGGGGTGTCTGGGGAGGCTGGAGGAGGGGCTGGAAGGACTGGAATGGGGCCCACGACTTTCTAAGTACTGCAACCTGACAGGATAGCCTGTATTCTCTTAACATTTCAGAATGTCACTGTGCACCGGAGGCACGAGCTGGTCCCCAAGAAGTAAAGGGGTGTGGGGAGAGAGAGACAAGGAATTATAGAGACACCTTTGGCCCTTTGCCACATTATCTCAGCCACCACTTAGAAAGTTACCACAGAGAGAGAGTCAGAAGCGTTTAGGAGAGGCGAAGCCAGGTGGGGAGCACCAAGGCATGGGGATGCCAGGGGGCAGGCCCAGCATCAAGGGGAGGCAGGCATGTCACAGGAGAAGTCAACTCCAGGTCATACTGTGGATTCTGAGTAGGGGAGTCACTGACTTGAGTTCTTAGCCTTCTGGGATTGTAGACATGGTTGCTGTTGCCAGACCTTCCTGCAGGGACTCCTGTGACCCTACCATGAGAGGGCCGATGAGCAAGGGCGCTGTAAGCCAGAGAGAGACAGGGACGAGTAGTGCATGTGGGAGAAGGTGGAAATATGTTCGTTCCTGCGGTGGATTCCAACCTTCCACACAGCTGCTCTTGCATCCCATTCTTTCACACTGCACCTTCCCTTTGCAGTCGGCGAACAGGCCAGGCCAGTCCTTAGCTGTGTCTCCAGAAGGATAACACAGCCTGCGGAATCACAGCGCCAGGCTCTCTCCATCCTAAAATGGACATAGTCATAGATCCTCACTCAAGTCAGAGAAGCCTCTAGAAAGGAGTCAAGACCCAGAAGGGCTGTCCAGGAGCTTTGCAGTCTGGTTGCTCAGCTGGGTATCTGCCATTACCTTCTGAGTAGGAAGTGTTTTGTAGAAAGGAGAATCCTAAGTGTGAGACCAGCCTGGGCTACAGAGTAGGATGTTGTCTAAAAAACCAAACCAAACAAGCATTTTCTGTAGGTCCCGGGCCATTGTCCCCCAGAGCACTCCCCTCTCCTGTCCTCCTTTCTGTCTCTCCCTGGTTGTTGTTGGCTCTGAGGACCTCTGCCTAGTGTTGGCCTCCTGGGGGAAGTGCCACGATTTTCAGAGTGGTTCCTTGAGATTGTGGAGTCACTGTGGTGTCCCTGGCTCTGGTGCTGGAATGATTAGCACCACTGCCTCCCACCCCTGTCTTTGGCTTCAGTTTAGGGTGCTGGCCTGGAGGACTGGCTTCTGACCCCCATGCTGCAGCTCTGGGACCAGGTGTTTCAGGCCCACACTTGACACCATGTCACTTTCAGGCACCTGGCACCCTTTCAGTTGGCTCCACTGCCTCCTCACCTTTCTGGAACATACCGACTGTCTCTTCCACGTGAAGCAGTGCTAGAGGAAGGGATGATCAGATCGGTCTCTTGGTGACAAGGGACAAAATCCAGTTCATACTAAACCTTAGCACAGGACAGGATAGTGTGGATAGATGGGGGTGGGGGTGGGTTGAGACTGTCATTGTGGGCAGCCAGGCATGGAATATTGCAAACATATCCCAACCAAAAGAAGAATCCGTACCAGAATGCTGGATCTCACCAGCCCTCTCAGATGCGATGAGCAGAGATAGACATTCAGTTTATAAAACTGTTCTTTATTCAGACAGACAGCATTCTGAGAAGACAGTGGATTAACATCCTAAAAACCTGTCTTCTGATTCATCTCCAGTCAGGAGATTACAGAGAGGAGGGGCAGAGTCAGGCCGTCAGTCATTCTGGAACTCAGGCTTGCCCCTCCGGTCAGGTGGTCAGCCACAGTTTTGGGGGACCTGGGATGCCTGTTTTTCCCTCCTTGTCGTACCTTGCACTCTTCCCTCACCCTGTGGATGTTTGAAATGTGCAGGCGCATCCAGAAATGCTGAGTCAAGGTAGTTGCTGCTGGGATCAACTCTGTATACTCATCTAGGGACATCTGGACCAGGGGGGAGTGAACCCAGAAGAAGCAAAACATGACCAGTGTGTATGTGCTAAGCTGTTATAGTAAGGACATGAATGTGCCAATTCCTTTTTACAGTGTGGAGTACAACTGTGTCTGTATCATACAGAATAATACATATGTCAAAGTGCCTCTGTGAGGTTGAACAGTCAACCTAGGGGACAAAGGGTTACTGCTTGCCTGCCCGAATGCCTGAATGCCTCTTGAAGGCCGCCAAGAACCTGTCTTCTTCTTCCTGCTTCTAACGAAAGATTGGCTTTCCAGACCTCCTACACTCCCCCTGACAACCTCAACTCCTGAAGAGAGTGGTCTCTCTCTGCACCGATTCAAAAGAAAAAGCCCAGGAAAGAAGTCAGGTTGGCTCAGCTTGCACTAGGTTTCCATCTCTGGATCCATCAACTGTGATCAGAGAATGGAGTAATACAGTGACTTTTTCCAGTTGACTATGGTGGCAAATGCTGGTTGGGAGCCTGAGACAGGAGGATCACCGATTCAGGGCTTGCCTGGGCTGCTATAGGGTAAGGCCTTGTCTCAAAACAAACAAACACAACAGTAACCTGGCCTGAGGCTTCAGCTCAGTGACTGAGTTCTTGTCTCACATGCATAAGGCCCTGGTTTGATGTCCCAACAGCACAAGTCCGTCTCTCTTTGCTGTCTCTCTGAGAAGACTGGGGGGTCGCTTTGCCAGTCCCACTTGAGGAGCCCGTGGCTCTTGGCCTTCTCTTCAGTCATTTCTGGGAGGACACACAACAGGACACCTCCCCTCAGCTGCAGTTCTGGCTCATCACCCCACTCATGCTGTTGTCTGTCACCTCGGAGGCTGGGCCTTGTACCCACCTCTCCTGTCTTTCTCTGGCATCCTCTTGTCCTGGTAGGTTTACTTAGTGGTTGAGGTGGAGGCTGTGTTAGTCATCAGGTCTAAAGGAACAGCGCTGATAGAGTGAGATTTATTACAGTGACTTGCAAGTTGTGGTTCAGGTAGTCCAACAATGGCTGTCTTCCAACAGAAAGGCCAAGAACCCAGTAGTTATTTGGTACAAGAGACTGAACTGTCTCAACAGTCCCAATCTGGTGCTGGAGTCCCCAGGAAGTCTCAGAAAGCTGCTGATCTTCAGTCTACATTGGAATCCCAAAGTAGGTTCTAATGCCAGTGAAGGAATTCCTCGGCAGCAGGGTAGATGAATTTGCCAGGGGGCATGAAGGTGAGCAGACAATAAGCAAGGCTTCCATGTCCTTCATATAGGCTGCCACCGGAAGATGTGGCTCAGTTTATAGTGGGTCTCCTCACCTCAAATGATTCAATCAAGAAAATCCCTCACAGGTATGTTTAGCTGTTTGGGTTTTAGTTGATTCCAGATGTGGTCATGTTGACCACCAAGATTAGCCATCACAGAGCCCAAAGATAAGATCCCAGGATTTGGAGTCATGTATAACTGGGTTTGAGTTAGATGCTGACATTTACTGTGGCGTGAAGTCCTGCTTCCTCATCTGTAAAATGGGACAGATACTGGTACCTAAACAACAGGGTCTGGTTGGTGCTCATTCAAAGAGATGGTGAATGTAAGCCCTTGGCCCACAGTAGGTACTCAATACACTATAACTTGGAAATGTTGTATCAAGATACAGAGTCTTCTTAGTCCCCTTTTCAATTAGCAAGGTCACTAAGCAGGAGCTATTTCTAACAGGTTAGACAAGGGTGCTGAGGGCCGTCCCCCAGCGGTGGGCTAGAGAAGGGAATCTCAGTCCCTCCCTAGGTAGGCCCACACATAACTCTTGAGGTGACTCTGGAAACCCTCTGCTCCCTGGGTGAATGGGAAGACCCTGGTGGAAGCTTGAAGATCCACCATTGTCCCTTAGAAGGAAGATTGATTCCCAGGGTATAGCATCAGGATAAGAACCCTGGTCATAGCCATCCTGTGTCAGCACCAGCTACCCTTTCTGAGGCGTTGGCCATGATCATGCGTAAGGTATGAACAAGCTCGTCTCAGCTTTCCTTCTCCTTACTCGGGTCAGCACCTTAAACTACAGGTTAGTGGTATAATAATTATGGTGATAACACAGGACCACAAGGAAGATACATATTAAACACATGCTCAGACAGACACACTTGGGCCATCCCCAGGTGCAGAGGGAAACAGATGGCCTGGACCAGAAGCCCTACCTGACTCCTCCCACATGCCAAGTAACAGTAACAGAACCTGCTAACTTGCTTGAGGATGGTCTGCCCAATCAAAGCCCATGTGGGTGGTGAAAGCTTTCCAAAAGAGAGATTTGCAGAGGACACAAGATTCTCCAGGCAAGGGCACTGGTTTTTGTAGTGAGGCCTGGGAAAAATTGTCCTCAGCGTCACATATGTGGTCAAGTTACCGAGGGGCCAGTCCTCTTCCCATCCACCATTCCTCTGAGTGCCGGGGAATGTGCGTTTTAACAAGCCATCTTCCTCCTATGAAAATAGCTTCCTTCCCTATTATTTTTAAGATGTCATTGGTTTTAAGATCTTTGACATCACATTGCTATAGAGGGTGGCTTGAGGATCTACATTTCCCATATGTTACCCGGGAGACACCTGCATTTCATGAAATTTGCCAACACACACTCAGGAGGTTGACCATATAGTCTGGGAGGCAGATGCTGGGTGTCCCAGTTTCCTTTCTGTTGATGCGATAAAAAAAAATACCCTGACGAAAGCAACTTATGGGAGAAAGGTTTAGCTCACAATCCAGGGTACCGTCCTTTACTGCGGGGAAGTCACAGAGGCAGGAAATTGGGACCGCTGGTCACAGCACACCCACTGTCGAGAACAGAGAGAAAAATGAATGCTTAGCACTCAGATACCATTTTCTGCTCTTGCACTGTCCAAGTCCCCAAACCAGGGAAAGGTGCCGTGTGCCTTCAGGCTGGGCCTTCTCATATGAGCTGAAGTGCTCAAGACCGTTGTCCCAGGCTTGCCCACAGGCCAACCTGCTCTAGATAACCCTCACTGAGATTCTCCTCCTGGATGGTTCTAGGTTGTGTCCTGATGACAGTTAACATGAACCATCACACTGATCCCTCTCCAGTGTGCCCCACAAATCTGTACAGAGGACTCTAGGAACTCAGTTTGGAGTTTAGGGGACTCTGTTTCCCAGAAGGGGACAGAAAGGCCATCAGCCCTGTCTGGAGAGGGCAACTCGGCCGGGTCTTCTCCTTCAGGGAAGACAGCATCAACAGTGTCTGCAGAATCTGCAGAACCCTGCCCTCCCTCTGAGTCCACTTAGGATGCCGGCTCCCGGAAGCTTGGGGCTACCCCTTGGCTTCCGACTCACTGGGCTCTTCCCACACCATTCAGCCTGCCAGCCTTACAAAGCTCCTCTGCCAAGAATGTCCTCCCCTGGGTAATTGGACCCTCAGGCCATTGACATTTAAAGAAATGTTTTTGACCTTTTCAGCGGTTCTATAAAATCACAAAATAGAACTCTAAATATTACTGCAGTCTCCAGCTTGCCCAGATCCTGGTGGAGACTCATTTTCCAAGCTAACTCAAGAATGAGAGAAAATAGCATAATTGCTTTACAAAAAGGGGTTTCTTCTCAAACTTCTTCTTGCTCCATAGCATTGTGGGCTGCACCAACGGCACCAGGACTGGCCTCTTCCGCCACCATCCCAGCCATAGCACCGATACCTCTTTTGTTATTGTCACCCAAATGACATGATTGACAAGTGTTTGGGGCTTCCACTCTTGAATCGTCACCGTGGTGAAGATCTGCTTTCAGTGGGGATGTTTAGCTGAGATGTATGAAGAAACACACACAGAAGGAGCAGTGTGTCTCAAGGGATGTGCAAGAGAGGACAGGGCCATGGGAAGGGAGAGTGAATGTGTTAAGACACTTCATTTTAGAAATCTAATCAACGTGAAGGTGAACTAGACATTAAACACCTCAGAATAGCTTCTTAGGTGACTAGAGATTGGATGAAGAGTAGAAATATGTTGTTTCTTTGTTTCCAAAGAGCAATTTTGCCATCTAAAGTAGGAGGTGACAGACTTATCTGCAGATTAAATCCAGCCCTGAAGTTGAAGGTCGTTTTTATGGATTTTAAAGAACAGCTTTGTTAAGGTATAACTTTTCTCACAAAATTCATTCTTTTAAAGTACATAATTTGTCAGGGCTTTGGGGTAGTCACAGCGTTGGATAACTGTGACCACATCTAATTCTGGAACACTTCCATCACCCCAGACAACGCTGGTGAGCTGGTTAGTAGTTTGTCAGCTTGACACAATCTGGGGTCATCTGAGAAATGCCTCCATCGGATTGGCCTGTAGGCGAGTCTGTGGGGCATTTTCCTGACTGATGACTGCTATGGGAGGACATTGTAGATGCTAGACAGGTAGTCCTGAGCTGTATAAAACGAGATGAGGAAGGCATGAGGAACAGCCAATGAGAAGTGTTCCTCAGTTCTGCGTCAGCTTCCTGCTAGAGCTCACTCCTGTTCTGACTTTCTTTAGTGAGGGAGTGTGGCCTAAGAGTTGAAAGATGAAGTGCACCCTTTCCTCCCTGAGCTGCTTTTCCCTCCTTTCTTTTTTGTTTTACCATTGGTTTTGGGTTTTTTTCAAGACATTGTTTCTCTGTGTGACAGTTCTGGCTATTCTGGAACTCACTCTATAGACCAGGCTGGCCTTGAACTCACAGAGATCTTCTTGCCTCTGCCTTCCGAGAACCACCACAGCCAGCCAGAGTTGCTTTTGGTCATAGTCTTTATCACAAGAATAGTAGACTATTATAGGGCAGACGGCCTATTAATAGTCGCTCCCGTCCCCTGCTGTGCCTGCCAAAGTCCCTGAAAACCTCCAATCTACTTTCTAGATCCATGGATCTCTATTTTGTAATTGTTATACTCATTTGATAGTATAATATGCTACCTGTTAAGTCAGAATAGTTTTATTAAACACAGTCAAGAATTATTTATGTTGAAGCATGTATCATATGTAAATAACATGCCATTGTATGAATACATATGCATCATTTTCTAATACCAATTATGACATTGAGTATGTTTTTTTTTTCACCCTCTGGCACCAACTACTTACCTTTTTGCACACCACTGCCAGCCAATTCTCTGATGCTAACTGGGTAGCAGACGACTCAATTCTCACACTAGTTATCCAGCATTAGCGTAGACCCCACCATTTAAAGGCTCAGTCCCAAGAGACTGCCTCTGTCTTAGATGCCAGCTGTAAGTGGGGTACTCAGACTACTAACATTTCCATTCAATTGCAAATATTGGGGTCCCTCACACCTTCCTCAAGTGTCTGCTAGAACGACTTGTAGAACTTGGGAAAATATATTTACTGGTACATAATAAAGCAAAAGAAAAAGATTCAGGGGGCAAGGGATGTGGCACAAAGTGCCCATGTTCTGCCTGGGCATGCCACATCAATATAATATAGTTGTAATATATAATAGTATATATAATAGCCAACCTAGATGCCCCCGGTCTCCTGTTAGTGAGTTTTTATAACCAGTCTCTAGCCCTCTTCACCAATTAGAGATGGAAAGGGACCAGGGGGAGAAGATGCTGATGTTTCCTACGCCCCAACCTCAGTTTTTGCCTTTCTGGTTACTAGACCTCATCTGAAGGCTATCTGGGCGCCCCCCCCCTTTGAGTCACCAACACAAACTTAAATGTGATCAAAGGGACATCTTACAGATAACAAGGACATTCCTAATATGTGAGAAATTCCAAAGGTTTTAGGACTTAAGTGCCAGAAACCAAGGACAGAAATCAAATACATGTCTTCACTATCCATATATCCTGACCACATTTTGAAACCCATTGATGGATGATTGAGTTGCTCCCACAGTTTCGCTGTTTTTTTTTTTTTGTTTTTTTTTTTTTTTTTGTTTTTGTTTTTGTTTTTCGAGACAGGGTTTCTCTGTGTAGCTTTGCGCCTTTCCTGGAACTCACTTGGTAGCCCAGGCTGGCCTCGAACTCACAGAGATCCACCTGCCTCTGCCTCCCAAGTGCTGGGATTAAAGGCGTGCGCCACCACCGCCCGGCCAGTTTCGCTGTTTTGAAATTATGCACAGACACGTTTTTGTATGAACACATGCTTTCCGTTCTCTTGGGTATAGACTAGGAGTAGAATTGTCGGGTAAGGAACTGCCAGTGTTCCAAAGAAGCTATACCTTTTACATTATCCTGGACACTTTCATTTCTCTACATCCCTGCCAACACTTATTATTGTCTGCCTTCCTTATTTTAGGCATCTCTGTCATTATGACAGGTACCTCATTGTGGGTGCCATATACATCTTGAAAAGAGTATAAAATCAAACACAAAGAAGCCTCTAGCTTTTACATGCCCTAGGTGGCCCCAAAGCCTCAACACTTTAATATGTAGCTCTTTACTGAAAATGCTTGCCAAATGTTGGCCTAAGTTAACTGTTAAGAGGGAAAATTAAAATCATAGTCATAATAAGTTAACATCAGAAGTTCAAACACAAATTATTTAGCTAATGATGAAATTTTAAAAATTTTTAGTTGTATGTGAAATACTTTTATTAAAAATAATCACGATTTGGGGCCGAAAAGATGGCTGAGTTGGTAAAATGCTTGCTGCTCAAGCATGAGGACCTGAGTTCCGATCCCCAGTTACCAGGTAAGAAGCTGGGCACAGCAGCACGCGTCTGCAACAGCATGCATCTACAACAGCATGCATCTACAACAGCATGTATCTACAGCAGCATTTATCTACAGCAGCATGCATCTACAACAGCATGCATCTACAACAGCATGTATCTACAACAGCATGCATCTACAGCAGCATGTATCTACAGCAGCATGTATCTACAGCAGCATGCATCTGCACTCGCAGCACTGGGGAGACAGACAGGACTCTGGAAGATTGCTAACCTATCTACAGCAGCATGCATCTTCACTCGCAGCACTGGGGAGACAGACAGGACTCTGGAAGATTGCTAACCTGCCAGGGTAGCCAAACCAGCGAGCCCCAGGTTCACTGAAAAAACAAGGTGGATGAAAAAATGAGAGAGACACCTGATGTCAGCCTCTGACCTCCACACATATGTGTACCCACATAGGCACAAGCATACACATCATTTTATACCAATCGTCAGTGTACAGTGGTTGCCAATATGAGAATCAGCATCATGCAGAGTTGACGTTCCTTCTAAATTTGGCGTGTTAGAATTGTGTGGTTTTGTAAAACATTTCTCTGTCACCACATATGACTGCACTCTGTTAATTCACGGGTGTCTCCAAAACCATGAACTAGAATATAAAGAGAAGCAAGCACATGGTCTTTTGACACTGCTGGGGTAGACACTTCATTATGCAAGAAAATCCTGCATTCACATTCTCCGAGAGAAAGGTTTGACAAGTTAATTAATTTGTCTTTCTCTACTGAAGTGCTCTGTTGCTAAAATGCACAGGCTCGCGGCAGTGGACCCATGCTCCAACCTCAGAGGCTGCACAGCCCTTATGCCTACTCAGCATTGGACGGAGACACCTTTTCTTGGACAGCCTCAGGGTAAGCAGAGCAGAGAAGCAATTCTCCGGGACTGGAGAGGCATTAGTCACAGAGTGAATGTTAGGCCATGGGTTGTTGGTAACAGGGCTGGGGCTTAGCTCAGGTCTGAAAGCCAGCCTGTATTATTGTATTAGAAGATATTGAGGGATTGTTATTCATTTTCTTAGGTGTGATAATGGTGTTATGGTCATTTTTAAAAGTCGTCTGCTAACGCTGAAGTATTTATGGTTGAGATAAGATGATGCCTGGGATTTGCTTTAGAATACTGCAGCAAAAAGCATCAGGGAGATTTATGAGATCAGATTGGCAAGTATTTAATATTCATAATTGTTGAAACTGGTGGTGATTTATAAGGGTTCCTTTAACCATTCTTTCTACATTTTTATGTCTCTAACGTTTCATAATATAAAGTTAAAAATAATGAAATGGACAAGGACAGGAAGATTGTGGGACAAGGGGAGGCACAGCAGGGGAGGGCTCAGAGATGTTCCGCAATCCCTGACTTGCTTGTCCCTGAGAGTCAAGGAGAAATGCAGGGCACTCCAGAAGGGGGCTAGAACCCCAATGCAAGGACCTTTACGTTCAGCCAGCTCTATAAAAATATTATGGTATCCGGCTTGGAAGAGCTCAGAGACCTAGAACCCACATAAAGAACTGGGCGTGATGGTGTGCACTTGTAATCCCAGTGCTAGGGGATGGAGACAGGTGGGTCTATGAGACTCACTGCCCAGCCAGCCTAGCCTACTTGGCAAGCTCCAGGAAGGGACTGTATCTCAAAGAAGCAATGTGAATGGCTCCTGAAGACTAAAACCTGAGGTTGACGTTCATGCCCATCTACACACACGTGCACTTGCCTGCATACAGCATGCATACATACACACAAACTGGGATGATATCTTTTGGACCTGAAGTAAAGGCCTGATTAAATCTCCCAGATTCTAGTAGCACATAACATCAGCAAACAGCATGGTACTTTGATCAGGAATATTATTCTGTGTTTGCCCTCCCTTCCACAAAGACTCCTGCCTGTGATGACAAGTGAGGTCTTAAGACAGAACCCTGACCTCAATGTTTTTTTTTAGCCTCAATCCTAACCTAAAGTCAGGAGATAGTTTAGGCACCAAAAGAAGTATAAAGAAATACTTTAGCAAACACCTAGGTGCCTACTACTCTGCCTCCAAATTTAACATTGTATACTCTTTACTCCGCCTCCAAATTTAACATTGTGTACTCTTTACTTAAGACCTACCTCTTCCTTTCTTCCTTTCATCCTTCCTTCCTTCTTTCCTTCTTTCTTCCTTTTAAAAATATTTATCTATTTCTATTTTATGTGTATGGATGTTTTGTCTGCATGTATGTATGTGTACCAGGTGTGTGCAGTGCCCATAGAGGCCAGAAGAGGGTGCCAGATCCCCTGAAACTGAAGTTGCAGGTGGCTGTGAGCTGCCATGTGGGTGCTGGGAATGGAACCAGGGTCCTCTGCAAGGACTGCTGAGTCATCTCTCCAGCCCCACAAATGACAACTTGTGCCTGTTTTTCCAAGCACATACATAAGAGTTTCTATTTAGCTGCCAGTAGAATAGTTGTTGATTTCTAGGGTGTGTGCATATTACGTTTAGCAGCTTTTCTAAAAGTGGTTATATGAGATTCTCTGCCATACCACATTCTGATTTTCCTGCCCATCTGTTGAGTGTGAAATAATGTATCCTGCTCTCTTAATCTTGCATATCTCTGATTACTTATGAATTTTACTTGTCTGTGACCTCCCTATTTGACTGTCCCATCCCCTGTCTTGTTCTGTTTCTGTGAAGAGACACCATGACCACATCAACTCTTATAAAAGAAGCATTTAATTGGAGCTGGCTTACAGTTTCAGAGGTTTAGTACATTGTCATCATGGCAAGGAGCATGGTGGCACACAGGCAGACATGGTGCTGGAAGAAGTAGCTGAGAGTTCTACATCCAGATCCACAGGAAGAGAGTGAGCCACTGGGTCTGGCTTGAGCTTCTGAACTGTCAAAGCCCCACCCCCAGTGACACTTCCTTCAACAAGGCCACACCTCCTCATTCCTCCCAAGTAGTGCCACCTGTGATGACCATGCATTCAAGTCTATAAGCCTATGGGGGCCATCCTATTCAAACCACCACACTCCCTCATTGTTGATCCTTCTCTCAATGACTCACAGACGTTCTTTATATCTTCTCTACACTGGCTCTTCATTAGCTTCATGGTCACACAAGCTGCCTCCCAAACAATGACTTGATTTCTCGATTGTAATGTATTTTGTGCATGAATTTTTTTTTTGCTTTTAATGTGGTTGAACTTGTCTATTTTCAACATTATGATTGAGTCTTTTCCCTTGAATCTAAGACACACTTTCCTACCTCAAGCTGATATAGAATGCTCTCTTTTGTCTTCCTCTAAAGTTTTTAAAAATTTTAACTTTCACTATTAGATCTTTAGCCTATCTGGGATTTATTTTCATAAGGTGTAAGCATTAGGCATAATATTTTTAATGACAGTAGTTCTGTTTTAAATGTCAGTTAATTTTATTTGGTTTATTATTATTTTTATTGAGGGGGAGGTGAGCAGGCCATGGAACATGTGTGGTGGTCAGAGGATTTCCACCTTGTGTTTGAGGTAGGTCTTCTCTTGTTACTTCTGCCACCCTGCATACTCCAGGCCTGTAAGCTTCTGAGAGTCCCCTCTCCCTTCCCCCATCTCACCGTAGGAGCCCTGGGATTGCAGGTGAGTATTACTACTTCTGGCTTTTCATGTGGGTTGTGGGGGATTGAACTCAAGCTTGTGTGGCAAACAGATTTACCCACTGAGCCATCACCCCAGCCCTTAGTCCTTCTTAGAAGGTGGATCGGGGACTGCCTTACTGCCTCTTCACCCCCACCCCGCCCCCACACACATACTTTTTCCTTTTTAAGCCCTTGTTCTTGCCTGACACCATGATGCTGCGCAGGGGGTCTTGGCTATTTTGATACTTCACGATTCCATATAAATGTTAGAATCACATTGTTGTTTTCTACAGAAAACCTTGTTGCCTAGAATAGTAATGATTTTATATATTAGTTTAAGAGTAACTACCATTCTTCTGTTATCTCCTTGTTTTTATATTGCTTCAATGATGTTATATAATTGTGTCTATTAAATGATCCCCCAAAGTTGGATAGGTCTCAGTTATGTTAGACTTACCTTCTAGTTTTGTTTTGCTCTTTTGACAATTATTTTAAAATTGTGGGACTGGGGAGCTGGCTCAGTCAGTAAAGTGTTTGTCACACATGCATAACCCAAGTTTGGGTCCCTAGCACCCATTAAAAAAATCTGGGTGTAGGGGTGCATATCTGTAATCATAGCACTGAGACAGGGGGAGCCTTTGAGTTCACTGGTTAGCTAGTCCTGCTGAATCCATCAGCTCTGGGTTCAGTGAGAGACCCTGTTCCAAACAATAATGTGGAGACCAATTGAGGGAAACATCTAACTTCGACCTCTGCCCACTTAGTGTGACGCCCCACCCCCAGCTCATCCACATCTGCTTCTGCTTCTCTAAGAGAATGAGACACATGTGGACATGTGGTCTGCCTTTCTCCTTCCCCCACAAGCTGTCAGCTTGCCTGTCAGAACTGATTCTGGCAAAACCATCAGGAATTAGAAAATATCATTTGTTGGTCCCCTTTCCTCATTGGGGAAAAAAAAATCATAGGAAACGTCTGCATTGCACCCATCCCTTTCCCACCCCACAAATGCTCTTCTACTCTCTCTCATCTTGTTTCCTCCCTACATCCCTTCTGTGTCCTCCATCCTTCCTTCTTCTAGCTAGGGACCTTAGACATCGTATTTCTCACACTCCTTTACATGTAGACTGCTGTCTTCAACATAACTTTTACCAAACCCATGCACTCAAATGTTATTTGGAAGGAAGAAGTGAGGGGGGGCTGTCTTACAGTTGCTTCTGGTAATCAATGTCGAGAATGTCTAAAGGTTGGAGCTGCAGATGGGAGTTCTGATGGCCAGTGGCAGTTTCGTCGGATGAGGGTCAGTCATAGTGTCTGCAGAAGTGATAGCAGAGGCTAGGTCTTGATAGTTTTAGTGATGTGGTCATTTAGTCACTAGCCTGGTAGCAGAACCCTTACTTCCACATCCCAGATCCTAACAATCTACCTCATTCTTTGTATGAAGTCTCTTTCTACATAAAATATTTGGGGCAGTTTCTTTGGTCCACACTGAACTGATTAATTCATGCACCCTCTGATAGAGACCCTGATTGTCTAATGTGGTTTAGTTCAACTCAGTCTGCACTGAGCCCACTCTGTCCCAGCCTACCACTTTCCTGGCCTTCAGTAGTTCCTAGTCTTTCTGCAGACATAAACTCATAGCAGAGGTCTGTAATAGTATGTTCTATTTATTAAGTGATCACCAAACACTAGACATAATGGGACATTGAAACCAATATCTTTCTGATCACAACCCTATAATGTAGTATATTAGGGAGGCTATCTGTTGTAGAATACTAGTTAAAGATGTGTCACATTGGTTTATGCTTCGGAACATTTGTTTAATGACGCAAAGATGTGTTGCATTATTTTATGTTGCATTTTTTTTAACTCTGTGAAGCTATGTTACTTTGCCTATCTAAAACATCTGATTGGTCTAATGATTATCTGAACGGCCAATAGCTAGGCAGGAGAAAGGATGGGCAGAGCTAGCAGGCAGAGAGAATAAACAGGAGGAGAAATCTGGGAAGGGAAGATTGAGGAGTGAGAAAGAAGAGGAGAGAAAGACTCTGGGGGTCATCCATCCAGCTACACAGCAAGCCATGGAGAAAGAAGTAAAGAAAGATATACAGAAATAGAGAAAGATAAAAGCCCAGAGGCAAAAGGTAGATGGGATAATTTAAGTTAAGAAAAGCTGGCTAGAAACAAGCTAAGCTAAGGCTGGGCCTTTATAAGAAATAATAAGATTCTGAGTGTCTATTTAGGAGCTGCGTGGCAGGACCCCAAAAAGCCAAAAGAGCAAAAGAGTTTAAAAAAAACTACAACTATCTATCATCTATCTATCTATCTATCTATCTATCTATCTATCTATCTATCTATCTATCTTTATTCACTTATTGAGACAAGGTCCCATGTATCCCAGTCTGGCTGTCAACTCATTATGTAACCATATGATGATCTTGAATTTCTAATCCTCCTGCCTCTACCTCTGGAGTGTCTGGATTATAGACATTCACCATGATGCATAGTTTATAGGGTTCTGGGTATTGAATCCCTACCACATCTCCAGACCCAGGGAATGCTTTTAGTTATGGCATTAGATGATCCCATCACTTAAACAAGGAGTGAGGGCTAGGGATATAGCTCAGAGATGGAATGTTTACCTAGCATGTGCAAGGCACTGCAAAATGAAATCAAAAGGCATAAGAGTGAGGAGTTTGTTTTTCCCATTAGAAACAGATGTTTGTGTTGGGAAATTCAGGACTATACGGTTGATCAAAGCCATCATAAGGAACTGTGCTTCTTGAGTCCAGTCACCTCACCTGTGTGTGTGTGTGTGTGTGTGTGTGTGTGTGTGTGTGTGTGTGTGTGTGTGTGTGTGTTCCTTAAATTGAGTAGGATAGATTCTGTACCTCTAGGCAACACAGCCAAGTTGTAGACAGAAAGAAGAAAGAAGAGAGATTGAGGGAGGCAAAAGACAAGCAATAAAGTGCAGCATCTGGTCCTTTCCAGCCATTGTCTTTGTATTCAGGAAAGGAAGATCCCTTATGGTCTACTGTCCGCATCTCATTACCGGAGATGTCTTGCCTCCATCTCTCTGCAAGATGGAGTGGGGATGTGAGGACTTCACTGTGGGCTGAAGAGATGGCTGGGTGAGTAGAGCGCTCACTGGGCAAGCATGAGGAACTGAGTTCAGATCCTTAGCACCCGCATAGAAGCTCAGAGTGGGGGTTCAGCGTAACCCCAGTGCTGGGGAGAACCCTTGGGACGTTTTGGTAACCCAGTATAGCTGAAATGGAGAGTTAGGTCAGAGAGAGACTGTCTCAAAAAATAGAGAAAGATATCCGATGTTGATCGGTGGCCTCCACATGCACACACAGGCGAGCTCACCTCTTCCACACATACTCGCCCCCACACACAGAGAACTTCACTTGTTATATTTTGTTTTAGAGTAAAGTAGGAGAAAATATGGTTAAAACAGGTGCTAAGTCAGCTGATCTATACTATCTGCCAGGAAAAGTGCTATCCCAAATGAGCAATCTCAGACTAAGAGAAGATATGATATGCCTAAATTAACTCATCAACCTATAGGCCTAGATAATATGTTAGCCTATTTATGTGACACATGTTTTGCATGAAGAGAGGGAACATTGTCAATGTCCATTCTAGTCTCCTTGGCCTCGATATTTCTTAAAGGCACTCCTAGACTTTAGACAATGTCTTAGTTAGAGTGTCTATTGCTGTGATAAAACACCATGACCAAAAGCAACTTGGGGAGGAAAGGGTTCATTTCAGCTTACAGCTACAGTCCATCATGAAGGGAACCCAGGGCAGGAACCTGGAGGCAGGAACTGAAGAAGAGGCCGTGGAGGAGTGCTGCTTACTGGATTGCTCCTCATGGCAGTCTAGGCTTGTTATAGCTCTCAGGACCACCAACGTGGGCAGTGCCCTCCCACATCCATCATCCATCGAGAAAATGCCTCACAGGCCAGTCTGGTGGGAAAAGTCTCTCTATTGAGGTTCCTTCTTCCCAAATAACTCTAGCTTGTGTCAAGGTGACATAAAATTAGCCCGCACCGACAGGAAGTGTAAGTTTAAGGAAGTTGTAGAGTTATTGACATTACTAAACCTGGAGACTGAGAAACTTACCTTATCGTGTGAGTGGCCTTCCTGGAGCTGAGATGCACAGTTGTGAAGAGAGTTCACCTGCCAGGGAGCGTGAAGGCGACTAGAATTCTGTTTATCGCTGAGATGATGCAGGGTGTGTGGTAGCTGTTTCGGATAGTTCGGAAAAGAAGTAGGAACAGATACGTGTCCGAGAAAGGTTTAGAAAGAGGACGGTTCCTTGTATTTGATTACTTGGCTGAAGTGTTCAGGGACAGTGTGGACAGAGGGCCTTGGATAACTGATGGCATCACAGAGCACTGAGATGGTCCTAAGAATAGTGGCTACTTTATTACAAAATGTCAATGAATATAACTGTGAAAAAACCCGAGAGATTTTTAAAAGGAAAAAAAGAGAAAGGAACAATATGCTATGTTCGTGGATTGGAAACCAATATTGTAAAAATATTTTTCCTAATTTAATAAGTAAGTTCAGTAAAACCCAACTGAAACCACAATACTTTTTCATGAAGTATTATAGTCTGAATTCTAAATTTTGTATGTAAATGTAAAAGGTTATTTTTTCCAAGATGTTCATAAAAGAACAAGATAAGGGATAGATGTGTGGCTCAGTGATAGAATACTTGCCTAGTGCACCCGAGGCTCTGGGTTTGAGTCTCAGCACTCAAAAAAAAAATTGAGAGGATTTCTAGAAGAGATCAAGATTTATTATAAGATGGGACTGGAGAGATGACTCAGTGGTTTAAAGCACTTGTTGTTCTTGCTAAGGATGTGGGTTTGGGCACCAGCATCCACATGGTGGCTCACAACCACCCACAACTCCAGTTTCAGGGGATCTGACGCTCTTTTGTGGTCTCAATTGGTGCTGCATGCATGTGGTACACAGACATACATGCAGGCAAAATACTCACATGCATAAAACAAATAAATCTAAACATACTTTTTAAAATATTTTCTATGAAGCTAGATATGATAATTAAGAAAGTACAATGTTAGTGTAAGGACTGGGATTGAACCAGTGAAATAGATTACATGTAACTTCTGAGGATAGTTGGAGAGAACACTCAGGAGGTCACATTGCTACTAAGAAGCACCCATGCAGACACATGTTTCTATATTGCTTGATGAAAATAAATTTCAGATGGTCTGGAAAATTCTCAATAGTTGGAGACCTACAAATTAAAAACAAACAATAAAGATTTTAAAAGATAGCTTAGGAGACACCTTTATGACCTTAGGGTAGAAAAATATCATAAGATACAAAGCAGAAAAACAGTAAAAGATTATTCTACATGAAGATCTTGGCGCTTCGAGAGATGGTGGTCCAAATGTGGGCAGATGAGCCTCAGCAAGGAGGGAGACCTTGTCTATGCACACTGCTCTAAGAAGGAACTCTTAGAAACCTGTAAAAGAAAAAAAGATGATGTACTTTTTAAGTTTTTTTCCTTTTATTGCAAATAGATATTTTTTCATCACATAATATATCTTGCTTATGGTTTCCCCTCCCTCTGGATCCACTCCCTTTCTGTCTCTCATTAGAAAACAAGTGGACTTCTAAGGGGTAATAATAAAATAAAATACAATAAAACAAAAACTAACATGTTGGAATTGGACTCAACAAACAGAAGGGGAAAAAAACCAAGAGAAGGCACAAGAAACAGACCCACTCGTTCACACAGGAATCCATAAAACACACACACACACACACATACACACACACACACACACACACACACTAATCTGGAAGCCATAATATATGCACAAAGGATCTATAGGTTAAAAAGAGAGAAGAAATATATATACATATATACATACATATAATAAGAAATAAAAAGATACAGTTTAAAAAAGAAGAAAAAAGAAAAGCTGTGAGTGACATCATGAGACGTGGAACCTCCAAGGATGCCATTGAGTTAGTTTTCTGTTCGCCATCTACTGCTGGGCATGCAGCAGGTATACCCTTAAGAGTAGTTTGTTTCCCCTGTGACCTCCTTTGGAGGAAACCACATTTTCATTTGAAAGTGGTGATTAAGTGGAGATTGCTTCCGGGTTGGGGATGGGAACATGTGTCCACCGACCCTCTCAGCTCTAAAGCCCCGACTGGTGCAGGCCCCGTGCACGCTCCTTAGTCTCCGTGCCTTCATATGTGCATAGATCACGTTGACTTAAAGGGCCTTATTTTCTTGGTTTCCTCCACCCCTTCTGGCTCCTATACTCTTTCTGCCTCTTCTTCCTCAGGATTCCCTGAGCCCTGAGGGGGAAGGATTTGATGTAGACATCCCATATAGGGCTGAGTGTTCCAAGGTCTCTCACTCTTTGCATAATGTCTGGCTTTGGAACTCCCTTTGTTGACTGCTGCTTCAGGAGGAAGCTTTTCTGACGATGGTTGAGCAAGGCACTGATCTATGAGTATAGTAGGATGTCATTAGGAGTCATTTTATTGCTAGGGTTTTTTTTTTAGATCCAGTAGTATTTGGTTTTACCCTAGGTCCCTGGGCTATCTAGTCTCAGGTTCTTGGTCACCCAAGCAGTGCTGGATATGGGTTCCATCTTGTGGGTCAATTTAGATATTGGTTGATTACTCCCACAAGCTTTATGCCACCATTGCACCGGCATATCTTTCAGGCAGGACACCATTGTAGATCGAAGGGTTTGTGGCTGGGGTAGTGTTGACATTTCTCCTTTGGTAGAGTACAGAGTATCTTCCTGTACTAGAGATGATAGAATGTAGGCGTGAAGGCTCTCTGTAGACACCAGTTTGATTTCAATGGGTTGTGGAGGTGTGGTCTTCAGCAATGGGACCCTGCTGTCAGTTTGGGTCCTATACATTTGGCAACAGCTTGGGCTGTTTGGGGATTCCCATGGGACCCCTTTGGCAACAATTCAAATAGATGTAACCCAATCCCAGTAGTGAAAGCTTCGTTTGGTGACAAGAGATGGCCAGTTAGGGCTCTGTATCCCCTGTTATTTGGCAATTTCATTTAGATCATATATATAAATATATATATATGGATTTCAGAGATTTAAGTCCATTATCAGTTGGCAGAACATGGCAGCATGCAAGTAGACATGGTGCTGGAGAAGGAGCTGAGGGTTCTACATCTTGATCAGCAGGCAGCAGAAGGAATCTGTGTTACACTGACAAGACATGAGCTTATGAGACCTCAAAGTCCACCTCCACAGTGACACACTTCCTCCAACAAGGCCACACCTCCTATAATGCCATTTCCTATGGACCAAGTATTCAAACACATAAGTCTGTGGGGGCCAGAACTATTCAAACCACTACAGGCAGCGTGTGGTAAAAGAGGAATCCTCTTGCACTGTTTAGGGGAGTGTAAATTGACACCACTGCTTTGGATAACTGGTATTTGCTCGTGAAGTTGAAGATATACATACTCAATAACCCCAAAATTCCTTAGAAGAATGTGTGAAGGCAAAAGTCCCAACAACAGTATTGCCTGAAATATCCTTGGACTGGGTTCATGCCCGCAATAGTAGAATATATAAACTGTGGTATGTTCATACAGTGGAACAGTATATAGCAACACAATGAAACCAGCTGACTCTCATAAACACAATTTTAAACAAAATAAGCCATGCTCACATGAATACAGTAGACATGATTCCGTCTATATACTGTTTTGAAGACTATCGAGCCAAGCTACTGTGTCTAAACAGACTTTCGTACCTTGGTGGCATGTGAGTGCCATAATTACCAGGGTAGAGTAACCCTGTTAGGGAGAAAACGGAGTTGTGAATAAGAAGGGGTGCATGAGTCTGCTTCAGCAGAGCTGTGGATACTGTCTTCCGTGAGCTGCACTGATTACTCGGGTGGCCCGTCCATAGGAATGATTAAAGTCCCTGTTCACACTCGGGTCTTCCCTATGGTGCTGCATTTCAGAATAAAAGGGCAGAAAACAATCCAGGTTTTATAAAAAAAAAAATTAGGTTTGGAAAGGAATGCAAGAAGCCTTCTGGTGCAGGTCCACTCCATCTAGCAGGTCAGAAGTCTTTCATCCCCGTTTACCAGAGGGGGAGTTGAACTGGAGAGCTTTTAGTGATGAGTCCCCAGCAGTCAGTGGTAATAATCAGACCCAGGAATAGAGTCCAGACCACCCACCTGTCGTAAATGTTCTTTCCAACCTACTTTACCTTTCTCTCAGCACAGACACCAGCTCAGCTCCCAAAGAGTGAAGCACCGTGGTGCACAGGAGAGTTTTCCACATAGCCTGCATGGTCATGAGGGCAGGCAAGGAAGATTCTTTTCTAGGAGCCACCTGATGATTCAGGCAGTGTACGGAGCTATGGCTGATGTCCTAACTCTGAACCTCTAGCAGCTTCCAAGTGCTTCTGTGACTCTGGGTGGTAGAGTTGTTCCTCCTGCTCTGCCCTGCTCCATTCTCTCTGGCTGGCCCTTTTGGACCTACAAACCTGGTTAGAGAGACAGGCTCTCCTTGATTTAAAACCCTACTGCCCTTAGTGAAGAACACTACCTGAAAGATACAAAGTACCTGCTCTGAGAGGGTAGGAAAGGGCTCTTGTCCATAGAAGCCCACATATATCTAACTTCAGACATGACATCATGAGAATGTCAAGTGGTGTTGACTGGTCACTAGTTGAATCTAGGAGGGCTTTTGAGAAGGATGGAGGTAAGGACGAGACAGGGATGGCTGATGCCGATAAGGTCTTGTCTCTTCCGCAGGGTGGTCTACGGTCAGCATATAACCTTTGCAAGTCACTACTGCTGGGGGAGGGAGATCTCAGTGTAGGCTAGCTGCTCCATGAGATAAGACCCGAACTGAGTCTTGAATGGCATATGGGAAGATTTCCCAGCACTGTCAGTAGCACTGTGAGGAAACTCCTGGCTGCTGATGGGGCAGTCCTCAGCACAGAGTTTATGTGCGAGTATATTAAAACTTTCTCTTTAAAAAAAAATTACATTTATTTATTTATTCAGGGGCACACGATGCCTATGGAAGCCAGAGGACTGCTTGCTGGAGAGATAGTTTTCTCCTTCCACCGAGTAGATCCTGGGGATCGAACTCAAGTCCTCGAACTTGTCAGCAAGCATCTTTACCTGACTAGCTCTCTCACCACCCCAAGGCTCCCTTTCTGATGATGTTTTGTGAAGTTTGTCTTAAAACTCCGTGAAGCTTTGTGTGTGTGTGTGTGTGTGTGTGTGTGTGTGTGTGTGTGTGTGTGTGTGTGTGGTGTGTGTATTCACATGGATACGTTCATGAAGGTGTTTGAGGAAGTAAATGTGCGTGTGGAAAGCAAAGGTTGGTGTGGGATGTTTTCCTCAATCGCTCACCGCTTTATCCTTTAAAACAGCATGCCTTACTAAACACGGAGCTCCGGGGATCTGTCTTCAGCACCCCACCGCTTTTGATGTGGAGGGTGCAGATCTGGACTCAAATTCCCATGCTGACACTGCAGGTACTTCACCAACTACCTCCCCGGCAGGCCCCTGCATGAATCTTTTTATGGCTCGGCTCACCCCACCCGACCCGCCCACCCCAGCAGAGGCTCCTGCAGGATCGGGCTGTGCTTCTCTGTGGGCCTGAGCCTGAGCTGTGCTCAGCAGCTTCCCTGAATCCCCCTGTGACCATCAGGCCGTCAGCAGTGTTCTCCCGTGACCATCTGGGCTTTAGGTGATAGTTCCCCCAGATGCCCTGATTTTGCAGTTTTTACAGGCAGAAGTACATTAGTTCATCCGGGCTGTCCCACAGCCCTAACCCTTATGGAATTGTTTGCCCCGCCCCCCATATTTTCGGCAACCAATGTAATTAATGTGCTGTCTAATGTGTTTTCCTGGAACTGTGATTATGCTCAAGGTATCTCAAAGCTTTTTACAGTAATTACTGGGAAAAGGCTTGGAGAGAATTAGCTGTGCATGTGGAGTGAGCTATAATCTGGCCCTTGGACACTCAGATATTAAAAATCACTCTGACTGTGTCTGCCGTCATTTGCATTTCCAAATTTTCAGGTTAGAGGGCCTTTCAATTGATTGAATAATGGGTTAATGGAATCCTCTCCCTAATTAAATCCCGATTGTCTCTTTGTGAAAGTACACACTTGACAGTCTCCAGCTGGATCATCCTAATTGTATTCTGAGGGGACCATGGGGGCTGCCTTGAAGAAGCTGCCGTCCTACCTGAGGGTAGAAACTGCAAGAGCAGGACCACTCAGGGGCTGTTCAGTTCCATTTATGGCTGTAACATGAGATTGGTAAGAGGGTCAGGCTCAGATTTGCAGCCTACCCTCCCACCCCCACCCCCACGTTCCCACCCCCACCCTGTGGCTAGAACAATGGCCATCACTGCTTCCTATGCTGGGGGATTGATGCTTCAGGATCCCCCTGTCTCTGTCCCTCACCCTGACACCAGGCTTACAGATAGGTGGTGCTGTTTTTATGTGACATTTTTCTGAGTATTTGGGATCCAGACTTGGGTCCCCACGCTTTCCTGGCAAAGCACTTTAGTGACTGAGCCGTCTCCCCAGCACCCTGTCCTGGCTGGCTTTCTGTTAGTGTGGGAAATGTCATCATCAAAAGTAACTTGGTGAGAAAAGGGACAACTCATTGTCTGTGACCAAGAGAACGGGACAGGAACTCGAGGCGGGAGCCTGGGGGCCAGGGTAATAGAGGAAAGCTGCTTACTGACTCGCTCCCTCCAGCTTGTGCTCAGCTGCTTTCTCACACAGCCTGGGACCACCTGCCAAGGGTGGCACTGCCCTTCGTGAGCTGAGCCCTCTCACGTCAATCAACCATCCAGACAGTTCCCCACAGGCCAGTCTGACCTAGGGGGTTCTCAGATTGAGGTTGCCTCTCCCCAGATGACTCTAAGGTGTATCAAGTTGGCCATACAAACTAACTAGTACAACATTTATTTTTATTTGGAAACTGATGATCTTGGAGTCCAGGCTAAATAGAAGTTCACCTATGGCCAAGGACTTGGCCTTGAATTTCTGATCTTCCTGGTTCTCCCTTCCCTGAGGTAGGATTCTAGGCAAAAATCACCATGTCTGAAAGAGCCTGGGTAGTCTATAACAAACAGAACTTTATTTCTTATGGTTCCACAGGCTGGGAAAGTAAGATTGAAGGGAGGTTCTTCTTGCTGCAGGAGAGTCCTTTATAGGGTCCCAGGGTAGTTCACACAGCACATGGTAAGGGGCTCATGAGAGATGATCAAACCCCTCCAGGACCTATTCATCTATGAATGCATTGATCTATTTTTTCATTGATCCAGTAACCTCCTACAGGTTATACCTCCAAATACCTCTAACATAGGGATTTGTGGACTAAGTTTCCCAGCCATGAATTCTAAGGGCCATATTCTAACCAAAGCACGGTAAGAAAAGCATCATGGATGTACCCACTGCAATACTTAGATTAAAACATAACAAGTAGGATTTTAACATATGCTTAGGCTTACAAGTATGACAGCTGAAGCTTTCACCAGCCACCAGGGAAATTGAAATCAAAACCAAAAGGAGACATCCCTTCATACCCACTAGGATGGTTATGTTACTGGTGATAGCGTAAAATGGAAGAGCAAACAAGGAAAAGGTTGGCAGGTTCCCAAAAATGTTAAACAGAATGATCACGTGACATAGCAATTCCAGCCAAGAAATCTGAAAACATACATTCAAACAAAAATGTATGCATGAATGTTCAGAACAGCATTCAGCGTAGCAGTCAGAAAGTGGGACAACACAGCTTCCTATGGACAGATCAACAAAGTGAGTATGGCCGTACAACAGGATGCTAGTTGTTAGATCACACGCCCTCTGTCTGCTGCTCTGTCCTCCACGTCAGCCCCCCCCCCCCGCCACCTCCTACAGTGTATCTCTTTCCCCCTCTGATTCTTGACTTCCCTCCCTCTCCCTTCCTCTCCCTCCTTAACTACAGAGAGCTGCTATGACCTTGAAATTCTCACAAAGACTTGAATCTTCTTCCTCCCCTTTGCAACTGTGAGAAAGTCCAGCTTCCTGGTGCCTAGACCCAAGACAGCCTATCTAGCACCTGTCTCCATCCTAACTTATGGCATATAGGCTAAGTTACATAGTGTGGAACTTGAAGCCCGCCCGCCCCCAGTCCTGTAAAAAGCCCTAAGAAGCAGAAACCGCCTTTGTCCTATGGATAGAAGGCTCCCTCTCCCTTCAAGGCCCCATCAGGCTGTCTGTGGTGTAACACTAGTATTCTGGGAACTGAGAGGAACTGAAGGCTCTCTCCCTTTGGTACTCCTGTCACACTACCCATGATGGCTGTCTCTTCTAAGGAAGCTCTTCCTGGATGTCTCACACTCCCACCTCAGGCCACGATGCTGTAACTTTCCTGATGAGGCTCACCTGAAGGGTGATTCTCCTCAGCTTCCTTTCTGGGAACTGACAGCATCTTCCATTGTGTTTAACACTAACACTCTTATCCATGGCCACCTTTTCTCATCACAGATGTTAATGGGCAGGTGTTCTGCGCAGAGCTTAGCCTTCCAGGAAGATTACAGCCCCAAATGGGTGGTATGGCACAGTAGACCATTTCATTCTTGGCTCACCTCAACCAATCAAGGCACTCCATTCACAAACCAGACTGTTTTATGCCTGTGTTACCTGGTTATACAGAATGCCTCATTGGTATAACTGAGGTAGGTGCCATTGGGACACCTGAAGGTATAAATAGTTTGAGCTCTCCAGTTTTAGTTGGACACAATTTCAAATGCATCAGTTCTAGGTTATGATGGATGGCTGCTTGTGGCTCTCACACTTGGGATTTGGTGAAAGTAACAAGATCCAACTGGGAAGGTCAGCGCTAGTTGCACAGTACCAGATGCCCCGTGGCCATGTACTCATTCTCTGCCAAGAACTACTGTGGAAATGATGGCTGCCTCTGGTATAGACACCAGCCCTTCCTCAGCATCTAATGTTTGTGCTGCTACTGTCCTAAAAGAACTTCTCGGAGATTCTGTGCAGCATCCTTACCCTCTAACCCCATTAGGCGAGCTCTGGGACAGCACTGCCTGAGGTAGCCGGAGCCAGCTGAGGAGCTCACTCCTACTCTAGGCTCAGCTTGAAACCAGCAGCCTTCCAGTTCATCTGATAAACAGAACCGAACAGTATTACTACCACGGTCTGTGCTGTCTCCAGAATCCAGCGACCTTCCAAGTATGACTGGGTTCCTTCTTAATGCTAGGGCTGATAAGACACAATCATTTCCCCTTTACTTGATGAGACTATTCGAGCATCTCCCACACTGTTGAGCAGCTAAAATATTACTTCATTGGTGTGGGCGGCCTCTTGATTTTTCTTGTAGGCGTTCTCATTTACTCTCTGGTTCCAGCGTCTTCCAGAATACTTGTCAGCTCCCCCTCCTAGATCTGATTAATGTGATTTTATCCATATGGTGGACCAGCATACACTTCTCCAGAATGTTGAGAAGATAATATTTTTAGCTGTATTTGTTTGTGGCAGGCCTATATTGACAGGGAACAGAAGAGTTCCTCTGTCTGTAGAGCAATGGATGAGCACTGCTTTTGTTCTAGACAATCACAAACTGTTATTGACCCGCTTTACTAGCAGGTTGAAAACAACATACTCACTAGCTCAGGAGGCATCACCAGTTACCAAAGTCTGTGTTGATCTGGTTAGCAAAAAACGTTAAGTTTGGGGGCTACAGAGATGGCTCAGTGGTTAAGAGCACTGGCTGCTCTTGCAGAGGACCTGGGGAGTGCTCCCAGTGTCCATGTGGTGGCTCACAACCACATGTAACTCAAAGGGACCCAATGCCCTCTTCTGACTTCTGTGAGCACTGCATGTACGCGCACAAGGCACTTATTATATACATGCAGGCAAAACATTTATAACATAAAAATCAGTACATTAAAAAAAATTAAATTCTTAGTTTAGCACAACAGCTGAGATTGTGACTCCCACTTTCTGGAACTTTCATTAACCCACCAACTGATTTTAAGCTCTTAAGAGTGGTGCTAATCTCTACTACTCTACCCAAGATTCAGTCCCACTCCAATATGGGTGGGAGGTAGCTTAAGGAACTTCCATTTTTGCTTTTCATACTGCAATGACTCTTACCTCACAAGCCAGGAAACCTGCTACTAGTTAGATCCATCTCAACTCTGCAAGCAGGAACTGGAAAAATAAGTTTGGACTAGAAATCCATGTAACTCTTGACTTCTAGAAAGCTCCCCGACTCTAAGCAGAAGGACAGTGACAGTATTTTGTATCTTATGGTATTGATGTCAGCTCAGACCCATCATGCCCGACAGCTTTCAAAACATCTAGATGTTCCCATGATTAACGTCACTCTGATAAATGTCTCTAGGACCATTTTGGGAATGGAGTGAGGACACCAGGTCTCTTTGGAGGAAGGGGTGAGGACACCGGGTCCCGGTGAGGGAAGGAGTGAGGACATTGTAGGGGGTCTTCTTTTAAAGTAGCATACTTCCCTTAAATCAAGTCCCTGAAACTCGCCCCAGGCCTGGAAATTTGATGTGAAATTATGACACTTTCCCATTGTAATCGACCTTCTACTCACCTCCTCTTGGTTGCTTTTGATCACACAGGTAAGCGGCGTTCTCATTGGCCATTCACATCTCTCACCCCTAGAAACAGCACTGCTCTGGATCCCTGAGGTTTCGGGCTTTGATTTCCTTGCAGTCTTGTTGTGAGTCGTGGTAATTACACCTACCCAGACTTTGACAGGTGAGGCGCTGTCCCTTGATTTGTGCCTTTCCAGAATTCCATCATCTCATTGACACTAGGGACCCTGGTTTTGCAGAACATCTCTCACCATTAACCCTGGACCAAAGGCAGCCTCCACTGAGCAACCTCGCCAGCACATTCCTTGTTACTTTAATGAGAAAAGTGTCCGCTGAAATTTCCCAGGGAACATAATCAGATGGAGGGTTCTCTGGTTTTATATAATACATTCCCTCTGGCATGCTTAGCACTGTGAGGCTTTTGACCGCCTCCTCAGTACTCTGCTAAGATATCTCAACTTTATTTCCCACAGACCATCCAAGCTTCAAGCAGCTATTCTACGTAAGCATCAGGTCCAGTTAGCCTTACCAAGATGTTAATCCAAAACCATAGAGGTGGGTGGTGGTTAATCTTGATTATCAGCTTGGACCAGAAAGCAGCTAAGAGAAACACCTCTAGGGTCTCCATTTCTGGGCAGGAAGACCTTCCTCTAGAGTAGGCAGTGAGTATGGGGAAGGCTGGGATAAAAACAGAGTTGTTTCCTTGTCTTTCGTATTACTGTTGAGTGTGTCTGTCCCTCTGGCAGGATCCTTTTCTAAAAAGAGATTTATTTATTTTAATGTTATGTGTGTAAATGTTCTGCCTGTGTGTATGTCTGTGTATCACGTGTGTACAGTGCCCAACGGAGGACAGATGGTGGCATGTCCCTTAGAACTGTACTTACAGACCGTTGTGAGCAGCCATGCGGGTGCTGGGAATGGAACCTGGGTCCTCTGGAAGCGCAGTGCTCCTAACTACTGAGCCATCTCTGCAGCCCCCACAGCACCCGTTCTTTGCTGGCATCCCCACTCCAGCTTCTTCCGGTTCAACCATGGATTCCAGTGGCCCCGTGGGAATCCTCCAGGTCTTCAGCTCCAGACTGGCAGTGAGGTACCCAGCTTTGTAGACTCGCACCCCCTCCAGCATGCAGCCATCGCTGTACTCCTCAGCCCCCACCGTTGGGTGAGCTAGTGAAACGACTTCTTTGTATAGTATACATCCCTTCTATCAGTTCGGTTTCTCTAGAAGGCCCTGGCCCGTACAGGGTATCTCCATATCATGAAGTTGTCTGTATCTAACGTATGGTCTGCCTTCCTTCGTCCAGCAAGCTCGGAAGCCGTGCCCATCGATGTTTTCCCACATGTGAGTCATGTCCTGCAGTGCTTTTGGTTATTGATTCCAGTCTTGCCTCACTGGAGCCATGCTGAAGCCTGACCCTCGCTATCAGTCTAGAAGCAGGGAGAGGAGGTAGTGAGGGATGGCTCTCTTTTGTGTGGGGAAAGGGGTACATCTGCTGGCCCAGGTTTTTTTTTTTTTTCTCTTAAAAATCAAAACTTAGCATAGGCCCTAGGCTCCAAAAAGCCAGCTCATGCACTAAGGACAGGTCCTGGTCCCAATGCCTAGGGACCTCCCAAACAGTTCAAGTTAATTGACTGTCTCACTTATCCAGAGGGACTGATCCAGGAGTCCTTGCCCTGGAGAAGGTGGGAAATGGGGGTTGGATTGGGAGGAAGGGAGGAAGGGCAGGAGGAGGGAGGACAGGGGAATCCGTGGCTGATATGTAAAATTAAATTAATTATAAAATTAAAAAATAAAATAAAATAAATCAAAACGTAGTCAGTCGGTAGTGGTGCACACCTTTAATGCCAGCACTCAGGAGGCAGAGGCAGGTGGATCTCTGTGAGTTCAAGGCCAACCTGGTCTACAGAGCAAGTTCCAAGACAGCCAGGGCTGTTACAGAGAAACCCTGTCTTGAAAAGTGAAAGAAAAAAATTAAAACTTTTTTTTTTTTTAAAAGATGGGTATAAGTGTTTTGCCTGCATGTATGTCTGTGCACCACATGCGTGCCTGGTGCCTGTGGAGGCCAGGAAAGGGTGTCAGATCCCTTGGATTGGAGTTACAGATGGCTATAAGCCACGATGCAGGTGCTGGAAACTGAACCTGGGTCCTCAGCAGGAACAACCAGTACTCTTAGCCACTGAGCCACCCCTCCAGCCTGGGTTCAGGTTCTTTGTTGTTGTTGTTATTGTTTGTTTGTTTTGAGACAGGGTTTCTCTGTGTAGTTTTGGTGCCTGTCCTGGATCTCTCTCTGTAGACCAGGCTAGCCTTGAACTCCTCCTGGCTCTGCCTCCCAAGTGCTGGAATTAAAGGCATGCACCATCGCTGCCCAGCTTGGTTTCAGGCTCTTAAAGGCATCCACTTAAACAAAGCCCCATCCCACTGCCAGGTCTTGATCTCACTGTACCAGGACCCTCACCTTGGTGCATGTTAAGACTATGGATCCTCCTCCTCTTTTTTTTTTTTTTTTTTTTTTTTTTTTTTTTTTTTTTGTGATTAGACTGAACTGAGCATAGGTCCTCACACAGGCCAGTACTCTGCCTCTGAGCCATACTCGGTCCTCATCTTCCCTGGTAATTTTGCCACTCTTGCAATCAAAGTTTGGCCTGATTTTTGAGCACAATTTGTCCTTTAGCTACGGAAGATGAGGATCACTTTGAACATTGCTATGCAGGCCCTGTGGCTTTCACAATGTGCCCTGATGTGATACTAGGCAGATATAAAAGCTTGCTACTTTTTTTTTCCTTCTAGGTTTCTATGGTAGGTGACAATAGACAACCAACTCGGCCGTCCCTATGGTTACCGCTGTCCCTGTATCTTTCAGATGCCAGAGCTGTTGAATAAGCATAGCATCTCCTCTGTCTCCCAACCCAGTCTATAGGTAAGAGCTTTACCTTACTGTGATAACGTAACAGCTGGTATTGCCACCCCGTGTACCACTAACTGCCCTCAGGTTAGCAGATGTTAGAATCTGTTTCCTTGGATCAGTTTTGGCACCAGCTTTTTTTATAGTAAAAAGGAATTTGTGAATGAATAGCTTATTTGACGGTGTTCCCAAACTGCAGCACGGTGGAGAAAGTGAAGAGAGAGACTGGGGAAGGAACTCGGTAGAACTTCCACTATGGAGCCAAGGCCTCATCTCCAGTTCATCACTGGCACAGAACTGCTTCTAAAGGCCTTCACCACTCCCAGAACCTCCAACTCATCTCACTCATAAAAGTAAAAGCCCTCAGCGGCCAGTCACAGGCGTTCACAGTGGGGTGCCATTCATTTGTGTAATACTGGTGAATGTTGAGGGCAGTTGAGTGTGTCGTTGACGGTGTATATGTGGTAGACTAGATTAAAATTCTCCAGCCCCAACCCCACACAAAGGGCAGTGTCAAGGAAGCTTGTCTTTCCTTACTTGGGAGAACCATCCCTTGAGAATTTGTAACTGTCCGTACCCGACATTGAGCTTGCTGCTTGAATTTATTCTCCTTAATAGTCCAGAAACCCAAACTAAGGAATTAGTATAAAATTTGCCTCAGGCCAGTGATACCTGTGGGATGCTCAGCGGAAGCACACAAGGCAATAAAAAAAGTCTTCATACAGCTTAAGATACCCAGATTTGCAATCACCCAGGAAACACATCTTTGGGTGGTCTATGAGGGTGTGTCTAAAAAGGCTAACTGAAAAGAGAGGACCCATCTTGAATGTGGTGACATCCTGTGGCCTGGGGTCCTGAACTGAGCTGAGTACCAGCATTCATCTCTCTCTGCTTCCAGGCTGCAGATGCCATGTGACCGGCTGCCTCGCCCCTGCCGCATGCCCTCACTGCTGTGATGGACTCCACCTTCAAACTGGAAGCAGAAATAAGCCCTGCCTTAGGTTGCTTTTGTAAAGGTATTTTGTCATAGCAACAAGAAAAGCAACAAAGACGGGGTGGAGGAGGAACAATGGCTTTCTTTTTTCTTTTATCTTCCTCTTCCTCTTCCCTTTTTGTTGTTGTTGTTTTGTTGTTGTTTTGGCACGGTTTCTCCATGAAGCTCTGGCTGCCCTGGAACTCTGTGTAGACCTGGCTGACTCAAAGAGACCAGCCTGCCTCTGCCTCCCAAGTGCTGGGGTTACATACCCATGCCTGGCTGGGAATGACTTTGAATGAAGCTAAATGATATAACATAATGCTGTTAAAACGGTTCACAGAGCCAGGCCATGGAGAAGTGGGGGTGTCTCCTGGATGTAGAGCTTCAGTCCTGCAGGATGGGAAGGTTCTGGTGCTCCACAGCAACGTGCATGTCCCTAATGCTGCTGAACTACATACTTTAAAATGGCTAAGAAGGTAACTTTTATGTTCTATATTCTTTATTACACTGAAAAAAAGATAAAGAAAATTTAAAAGCAAAGAGGATGCTTGTTCCAAGATGCTAGAGTGAAAGGTGAATGCAAAATTTTATAAACCATCTCATCTCATCCGTGAGAAAACTCTGTTGTTATAGTAGAAAAGGAAGGTTTGGGAAAACACATTAAAATACTAACAAAACTGGTTGGCAGAATTATGGGTGATGAACTTGATTTTTCTAAACCTGTTTTAGTAATCTGTCCCTTAGGATTTCAGTTCGAGAAATGGAAAACTTAGTTTAAACTCTCTCAGAAGACAAGGGAATAAATTTTTGGCTCCTGGAACTGAAAAGGCCAGAGGTGGGGTGAGCTTAGGGTCGATTCAGTTCAGAAGTGGCCTTCAGGGACCTGCAGCTGCTTCTTTCTGTCCTTCCCCATGGCCCCAGCCTGACCTCTGAGGCTGGTTCCCTGCACAGTAGGGCCACAGCAGAACCACACTGGCCCTTGTCTTCATAAGCACCGGGCAACGGATGCTCGAGTCTCCTTGGCCGCGGTGCGTCTCATCTTTCCATTCTGACTCCCCGTGGTGATTCTTCTCGGTCCACGCACAACCCACTCAAGGTGCTGGCCACCAAGGCTGATGACCTAAGTTTGATCCCTCTCATGCACATTGTAGAGGGAGAGAACTGCCGTCCAAGGTTGTCCTCAGATCTCTACACATGTGCTGTGGCATGCATATGTTCACACAGAGAAAAGTAAATAAATAAATTAAGAAATGAAAGTTAAAAACTGCTTTTGCTAGTCCTTGTCATACTAGTAACTTATGGAACAAAGCCAACATTCTGAAATCAGCTTCAAACTCATAATCAACCAGGAGTGACATAAATAGTATTTAATGAGTAATATTGTGCAGTTATAAATCTGTGGGAGGTGTCATTTGCCATGGTACCATCCTGGTGACTTGAGCCACCGCCATAGCCAATATTACTTAGTCACCATCAGCTCAGAGTAGCACATAAATCTGTAGGGTACCCTTAGCCCATCAGCATGCCAGAGCATAGGTTCTACTACCAGACACAGAGGGCCGAGGGAGAGCAGGGCCATCCATATCAAATACTAACAGAAGCATGGACTCAAGAAAGGAAAATAAAACCCACCCAAAGCCTCGGTGGCATTTAGTGAACTTTTACTTCCCTGAAGACTAGACAAACTAGGATCAAAATGAACTTGGTTAGTTATAGGCCCACCTTGCCAATCTTCAGTGTTCGCGTCTGTAAAATGAATTAAGAATTGCCTCTAACATCAGTTGTGAAAACTTAGAGTATATTCATCTGTTTTCCATTGCTGTATCAAAATACCAGAGGTCGGGTAATAGATAAGGAGATTTAGCTGGCTTGTTTAAGAGACTAGAATCCAACATTCGGTGGCCTTCTTTACTTTCTGGTGACGAGTTCCTTGCCTCTGTCATATGTTATATGGCAGTGTACTGGAGGACTGGGAAAGGGAGGGTTATATGACAAAAAAGGGACCTGGAGATCAGACTCCTTCTTTCATAACGACTCACGCACTCACAAGCCAGCTGAGGGCCATGAAAAA
Source organism: Peromyscus maniculatus bairdii (assembly GCF_049852395.1). Classification (NCBI taxonomy): domain Eukaryota; kingdom Metazoa; phylum Chordata; class Mammalia; order Rodentia; family Cricetidae; genus Peromyscus; species Peromyscus maniculatus. The sequence goes on along the minus strand of NC_134858.1, from coordinate 55,928,820 downwards.
CATCTGAATCCCTTCTGAGGCTGGGGCCTCGATGACCTACCCATTTCCCATTAGAATGTACCTCTTACAAGAATATACCACCTCCACACCAACACTCAGAAGACCCAGCTGCCCAAATCGGAACCCTCCAGAACAAGCCACATTTAAACTGTCACACAGAAAGGGTACAGCCAGGGTGTCTAGCTCGGGGCTTGGCCCAGTGGGGAGTTAGTTGATGCCGAGGAACACTTATTATCTCAAGAGACCCCAGGAAAAAACTCAGAAAACTGAGGAGCTTATAAATGCCTTCGAAGGGTGATCAGCTTCTCTAGTTTCTGCAGTATGGAAAGAGCCACTGGCCTCTCCACCATCTCTCCCCCATTTTGGGCTTGAACCATCCACTCATCCACACTGCCCCTGTCTCTAAATATAACAAACTGACAGCCACTAAGGCTGGCAACAGCTCTTTCTGAGCTGGAGTTTCTGACAGCCCAACCCCTACAAGCTGTTCCTGAGTTATTTCAAGGGACATTTTGCTGTCAATCACATACCCCTCAAGTGGACTACACAGGCTAGGCTTGCACCGGGGATCCTGAGAGGGTGGAAACAACATTTGTTTCTTGGAAATTAGCACACTGGTTCACGACCCACAAAAGGAAGCCGAGAAAAGAAATTGCTGCTAACAGGGAGGAAGCTATTCTTACTAAGAACCCCATCTGCATCAGACACTGAGCCACCTCCCGAGTCCTAGCCAGAAGGCAGGCAACAGGGCTGGGAGATGGCGCCAAAGGTAAAGCCATCTGAGTTCGGATCCCATCTCAGTTAGGAAGGGGGGTTTATACCAAAGCACACACCCTTCTCTCCACCCCTTCCTACCTCCTGACTGGGAAACAGAGTCTGACTGTAAGCTCCTACTATGAAAGCCCATCCTCAAAGAGCTAGAAGCAGGCGAGCAGTCAACCCCCTCTTCCATCTGTGGGTGCTACCTCCTCTTTTCAGAGACCCCGCCATGCTGCTGCCTCTCTGCCTGTATGCCCATGGCACTAATAACTCCTTTGATAAACTCTTTACTCCCCAGCAACCCACCCCAATGTCTGCCAGGCTCTATGCGACCTTGTTGAGTCCATGCAAGAAGGCAGATAGATGAGCCAGCTAGTTTTTATGTCAGCTTGACAGAAGCTAGAGTCATCTGAGAGAAGGGAACGTCGGTTGGGAAATGCCTCAGGGTTATAGGCAGGCCTGGAGGACATTTCCTTAGTTAGTGATGGATGGGAGCAGGCCCAGCCCATTGTGAGCGAAGATATCCTGGGATGGTGGTCCTGAATGCTCTAAGAAAGCAGATTGAGCAAGCCAGTAAGCAGCACTCCTTCATGGCTTGTGCATCAGCTCCTGCCTCCTTCCTGTCCTGTTTAAGTTCCTGCCCTGACTGACTCTGATGATGAACTACAACGTGGAAGTGTAAGTGAAACAAACCCTCTTCTCCTCGACTTGCTTTTGGTCATGGTGCTTCATCACAGCAATAGGAACCCTATCTAAGACATTAGATAACAGGGCTGGGGATGTGGCTCTGCGGGTAAATTCTCAGAACCTGTGTAAAGCTGGCCCTGGAAGCTGTAATTCAGCATCCTATGTCCCCAGGCAGGAAACAAGAGACTCTGCCTTGAACAATGTGGAAGGGGGGGGACCAATACCAGAGGCTGTCCTCTGGCCACCATTGTATACATGTAGGAGTACTCACACAATGTGTGGGTCTGTGTACCCATAGACAGACAGACAGACACAGACACACACACACACACACACACACACACACACAATTGTTTTGTTTAAGAAAGAAGGCAGATACTTCTTACAAGCAATGAAACTAAGGTTCAAAGACACCAGCTTGCCCCAGCTGGGTTCAAACCTGGGATTTCCAACCACAAAGTTCTGCCAGTATTTCTCAGAAGTGATGTTATTAGTATTGGGAGCAGAACAATTTTTAAAAACTGAATAGTATTTAGCATCTCTGGTCCCTGAGCAGTAAAGGTCAAAAGCAGGTCCAGGTCATTATAACAATTAAACCTGTCTGGCAGGGTGTGGTGATGCATGTCTGGAATTCCAGCCCTCTGAAGATGGGGGCAGGAGGATTGTGAGTTCAGCCTAGGATATGTGTGGAGCAGGGCGCACACCCTGGGCGAAGAGCTACTTCGATCAAACTGTCTCTGTTAGAGACTAAGAGGAGAAAATTTGCAAATGCGACCTTGAGTGACATCCCCTTCAGTGGAGACACAGTTGCTGGCCTGAGGATGCGCACTCACATCCAGTTTATACATCTCCCTCTGTGTGCAGCGTGTGTGTGCCAACGGAATGTGGTGTATGAGGTGTGCCCTTGAGTGAGTGTACGTAGGAGTGTGGAGGTCCAAGCTGCCCAAGACCCCTGCCATTCTCCCTCCACATCCAGTCTCTTCAGTCCTGTTTTTTTTTTCCCCTCCTAAATGCATCTCACAGCCTCTTCTGCTTTCCCTCCCTTCTGTACCATCCTGTGTCAAACCTCCTCATCTCTCACCCGGGCCACGGCAGCAGCCCTTCCTCTAGGTGCAGATCGGCCAGCTCGCTGTCCTCACCACTGTCAGCATGATCTTCCTGAAAGACAAATCAGACCAAGTCACCGACTCCCTGTCTCAAGATTCCCCAGTCGTTGCCATTCTAGCGGTTCTAGAAGCAGAGTCCTGTATCTCAATGCAACCTTCAAACAGAAATACCGTATGTGATGGGCAGCAGATAGATGAGGAACTGTTCTGTGAACTGTGTAGGCACCTTAGGAAGGCATGTGAGGGCTTCCACCGTCTGTCCCTCTGCTGTGTGTGTGTGTGTGTGTGTGTGTGTGTGTGTGTGTGTGTTCATTAGTATACTGGTGCACAAGTGTGTGGGTGTTCATGTGCATGGAGGCCAGAGACACTCTCGGCTTTTGTCCTCTCATTGATCTGGAGCTCTCCAGATAGATGCTGGCCAGCCAGTGAGTTCCAGTTTCTGCTTCCTCTGAACTAACATAGTCATCATACCTGGCTTTTCCTGCCCCAAACCTGGGTTCTGGGAAAATCCCACTCAGGTCCTTGTGCTTTCAAGGCATATTTTATCAACTGAGCCATCTTTCCAGTTCCACGCCACCATCTCTGACCTTACAGAAGAAAACAGGGCCTGAATTTGAGGAGTCTAGAACCAAATGGAGTTCAAATCCTTTCTCAATGGACAGTCTTTCACCTCTCTGGGCCTGGGTTTCCTTAATGCTAATGTGGGGACTTCATGGGGACTCTTGAAAGTGAACTGGGTGTGTACTTGTAAAGCACCTAGGGTAGAATGCCTCCTGGTATGGAGTAATTGCTCCGTCAATGTTAACTCTTTTGACCTTGCTTACACTTGACCTTGAGCTGCCCCAAATGACTGCAAATGACCTGAAGTTGGAAGCTACTCAAGCCTCTGTTACATGCACGCTGTATACGTGTGTGGTCAGAGGTGCAGGGCTTGGCCACTGGAGAGGAAAGGAGCCTTATTGTAGGAACACGCAGAGACAGGACCCTGCATCACAAAGCTGACCGGGGCTCCAGAGAACCCTAGGCACCGGCCTCCTCGAAACCAGCTTCTTTCTTCTTCCTGAATGTTGGCCTCGTCACCCTTCTGCTCTGATAAGTAGACAATCTAATTTTCATTCTCTGAATTCTTGAGGGACTCATTCTGATTGGCTAAATCTGTTTTCCAATGCCTCCTAATTGGGTAAGCCCCTGTGTGTCTGGCTACTTTATAGGCCATTAACTATGAGGAGGAAACCTCTAGTCCACTCAGCAGCCACCAGCCTTTAAAAGCTGGCCTTGATTCCGGTATAGCTGAGCTGGTGGCAAGGTGAAGGGGCATGGTGACGCTCCTGTAGCAGAGCGTCCCGCAGCCACTGCCTGGACAAGTGTCCTGCCTATGTCTCTCCCTGGCAAGCTTATTTTCCTGTCTAGTTTCTGTTCATTATCTCTTCCTTGCGTTCTCCAGGCAGAGCCAGGCACGTTCTTCATGTAGCCAGGACCTAGACACAGTCCTATTACTAACCCTGTGTCCCTGCCTTTCTTTGCACGGGATCTACAGTATCTCTAGAGTCTGGCACAGTGAGTGATTAACAAAAATTGTTTATCAGATGAATCAAGGCCACCTAGGTACATATGTAAAAGATGATAGATTTCCACTCGCATTTGTTCTCTTTGTCAAAAGTGTGATTCCTTTTCAAAACTAAGACAAGTTCAAACTGAAGAGTACATGTGTTAGTGTTTATTGTCAATTTGACACAAACCTAGAGCCACCTGGCAAGAGGGAGCCTCAACTGAGGAATTGTCTCAATCAGACTGGCCTGTGGGCATGTCTAGGAGAAATTGTTTTGATTGATTGATGATTGAGGGCCGAGCCCACCATTGGCGGTACCATCCCTAGGCAGGTGGTCCTGGGCTGGAGAAGAAAGCTTGCTGAGCCTAAGCCAGGGAACCAGCCAGTAAGCAGTGTCCCACAAAAGTTCCTGCCTCCAGGTCCCTGCCTTGAGTTCCTGTCCTGACTTCCCTCAGGGATGGCTTAAGACCTGGAAACATAAGTCAAACAAATCCTTTCCTCCTCAAGTTGCTTCTAGTCAGAGTGTTTTATCACAGCAACAGGTGAGTAATGGTAGACTATCAGGAGAAGGTGAGGTGCTCACTACCACCTAGGGGCATCAGTCTCTCATGTGTCCCATTTCTCTGCTCCTTCCTACTGAAATGTCCTTTGAAGGCACCCATACCCGCTGCCTCGTCTGTCTAGTCCCCTATTGACTTCAAATGCCGACTTCTCCAGGAACAACTCCTAGACTATCCCCTCCCCTTTCAGTTCCTTATTTCTCCAGCTCTGGGGTAAGTCTGAAAAACAGACTATGACCACTTTCATGTTTATCCCAGAGAAAAGAGATTCATTACCTTATGTCTTTTTGCCTAGAAGGGAGCAGGCAAGGAGAGAGACTTACTTCGTCTATAGCTCCCATCCTCCCAGGATGGTCCTTGGAACAGAGTAGGGTCTCAGCATACAATACGGGAATCCAGGGCAAGTAGCAATTCCGAAGCAGCAGAACCTCCCCACGGCTGGAACTTGGACTTTGAAATGTAGTTTTCTTACCACAAACCTTTTCCCATTGTGTTTGGCTCAAACTGAAGGTATTTATTTCCCTTTTTCTGTTGTTTTGGCAATTTCCCAGAGCCTATTTCAACTGGCTAATGGATGTGAGGGAATCCAAAAACACTCACTAATGTGCCACCTGTGGCCATCCGAGACCCATGGCAAACTTTCCAAGGCGATTTTTATATGATTGCTTTGCCCAAATAAGGTCTTTACATTTGGATTAAATGTGAAATTTCTCTACCATCCCTGGCTTCTTTTCTTCCTTTTCCTACCATTCTGCCATTTCAAGGACTGGAAAATGTAATTAAGCAAAATGCCAAGATGTCACCTGAGAAACCTTTTTTTTTTTTTTTTTTTTTTAAATGCAAGGAAAAGCTTCTCAATGCTTGCTAGCTAGAAAATACTTCTGTCTCATAGCATGTTTGGAAATAAATTCCAAAGGTAATAAAGACTTAAATGTAAGGCTATGGAAAAGGAAAATAGTTAATATCATGATAAACTTCCCTAGAAGAGATTTCCTAAGATATTTTAAAAAATTCTGGTAGGAGCTGCAGAGATGTCTCAGAAGTTAAGAGAGCTTGCTGTGCAAGAAAGAGAACCAGAGTTCAGATATCCAGTACCCATGTAATGGGCTGGGCATGGTACCATGCACACCTGGAACCCTAGAGCTAAGGGGGCGGGGCAGAGATAGGAATGCTGGAGCTTGGCAGTTGCCTGCCTAGCCAAAAAAATGTAAGCATTAAGAGACCCGAACATGGTGGACATTGATAGAGGACAACATCTGACCTCAGTACCCACGCACAAGCACACACACACACATGCACACGCACCATACACCTCCCTCTCATATGGGCACATAAAAAAAAAACAAAAAAACAAAACAAAAAAAAAAAAAAACACAGTCAAGAGAAAAAGTTGGATCCCATTGAAAATCAAAGCTGTCTGAGCAGTGAGCCTGGAAGATGGAAAGGAGTGCAGAGAAATGCCGCCTCCTGGACGTGACAGAGCTGTCACACTCAGTGACTCCCCCCAGATGTGCTCCTCTGCACGTGAGCAAGCCAACAGGATGGGGGAGCACAGACAGCACTCACTGGACTGACTGGGTTCAACTAAAGAAACATGAAGGTGGAAATGGACGGAGAGGGCGTGTCTGGGGGAGGAGGAGGGGGGAGTTGGGAGCAGACGGAAGGAAGGTATTCTACACATGACGCAATCATCAAAGGAAAAATCTGTTTGAAAAGTCTAAGTATCGGGAAATTGAGAAAATGTTTGTAATATAATTAATAGGTGTTAAAACCGTATCTAGAATGTATGGAAAGCTGCTATAAGCAAATAACAAAAAATGGAATCAATAGAAAAATGAATGAAGGGGATGAGTGAACAATTCACATGGTGTGGGGGAACGACAAAATGGTATACCTATAAAGTCATGATTAACTGAGATAATGATTAAGAGAATATATGTCAGAAATAATAATGGACCATTTCTTAGTTACTGTCCTATTGCTGTGAAGAAACACCATGTCCAAGGTAACTCTTATAAAAGGAAACATTTTATTGTGGGCTTGCTTACACTTTTAGAGAGTTAGTCCATTATCATGGTGGGAAGCAGACAGGCATGATGCAGGAGCAGTATCTGAAAGCTTTACATCCTGATCTGCAGGCGGCAGGCAGAGAAACAGACAACAAACAGACACTGGGACTGGCATGAGCTTTTGAAACCTCAAAGACCACTCCTAGTGACACACCTACTCTAACAAGGCCACACCTCCTAATCCTTCCCAAAGAGTTCCACTAACTGGTGACTAAGCATTGCACTATGAGCCTATGGGATCATTCTCATTCAAATCATCACAGGTCATTACTGTCAAAGAGAATAGGGAACCCTGTGGACAAGTGTTGAGTTGTGTTCCTTATATGGGGGATTAACTGGGCAATTTCAAATAAAATCAACAGCGAGCACACAGTACTCAGCAGCTCTCCCTTTAGATTTATACCCCAGGGAAAAACTCACCCATGAATATAAGGAAACCTAAGTAAAATAATAAAACAGGGTGTTTTTTTTTTTTTTGGTTTTTTGTTTTGTTTTGTTTTGGTGTGTGTGTGTGTGTGTGTGTGTGTGTGTGTGTGTGTGTGTGTGTGTGTGTGTTCCTTTCTGTAATAGTGAAGTTTGAGAACTTTTTTTCTTTTAGCTTATATTCCCTGAAACAAAGATCAAAACAGGGTCTTTCTGGTATGCAATTGCAGTCATCCTGTTAACCCTGAGGAGGGTTGCCAGGACCCCTGCAGATGCCAACTCCCCAGATGCTCAGCCTCTTAGATAAACTGCTGAAGCATTTGCATATGCAAATCCTCCCATATACTTTGAACCATCTCTAGGTTACTTACAATACCTAATGCAATGTGAATGTTGTGTAAATAGTTGTGCTTCTGTGTTGTTTCTGAAATGATGATAAGAAATGTCTGTACATGTATGTGTGTGTATATTTGTGTGTGTGTGTGTGTGTGTGTGTGTGTGTGTGTGTGTGTGTGTGTGTGTGTTTTCCTGTGCACATGAGTAAAGAGGCCAAAGGATAACCTTGGCCTCTACCTCAGGAGTGCTATCTACTTCATTTGAGATGGTCTCTCATTGGCTTGAAGCTCACCAATTAAGTCAGACTGTCTGGCCAGTGAACTCCAGGGATCTTTTCTCTCTGCTTCCTCGACACTGAGATTAGAGGCACAAGCTGCTGAACCCAGGTTGTTGATGTTGTTTGTTTGGTTTGTTTTTTGAATGTGCACGCTGGACATCCACATTCAGCTTCTCAGTACTTGCATAGCAAGCACTTTTCTGATTGAACTATGTCCTCAGCCGCCCCCCCCCACCATATGTTTATGTCCTATCTTCCTATCTTAAAGCATTGACTTAGATCTGTTACAAGGCATGTGCCACTATGCACAGCTTTGTACGTGGGTGTTGGACCTTCACCTTGGATCCTTGTGCTTGTAAGGCAAATACTTCACTGCCTGAGCCATCTCCCGAGGCCCCAAAGGCACAACTATCTTGTTGTAATGTAATATATACAAAGTGAAAATACTACACAGAGCAGGTCGTCACTATCTGTGGAATTCTGTTCTGAACGATCACCATGCATACTGAATTAGTGAACCCTGGGCTGTTGCACCTGAGGGAAATGTAGGGTTAGACTGCTACACGCCCATTTCATCAACCAGATAATACATACCTTGTTTTATGTGTATTTCTGTTTAATTATGTCATGTTTAATATATATTTTTATTCACTTGAACTTAGTATAATTCTTACCTGAATGAAGTTTAACCAACATACACATTTTTTTCTGTAAGGTATACTGTACTCTTGTAGTTAATACACACTAGTTCCAAACTCAGAGTCTGTTTTAAACAGTGAATTCTTTATCAAACAAAAACAAAAACAAAACAAAACAAAGCTCAAAACATAGCAATAAGCACACTGTAAAGCAGACACATGCTTACAAATGCGTGCAAAATCCTCTTGTCTGACCTTTCTGGGGGACTGTACACCCTCCTTGAAGGGGACTAAAAGGTCTGCCTGCCATCCAGTGTGACCGGTTCCAAGAAGGCCCAAGGGCTGAATGAGAACAAGTACAGCTAGATGAGCAGGACCCAAACCCTGTCTCCTGTAAGCTCTGGGACTCCATGTGCCCAGTGTGGTGGCAGAGGACTTAGGAAATGCAGGGTGCAGAAGGGTGGACTCTACTTCTCATGATAAAATTCATACAGCATGAGAGTCATTATTTTAAAGATTACAATTATAATGTACTGGGCAAGTTGTCCTCTGACCTCCAAACTGTGGCATTTATGTGCATGCAAAAAGTAAAATATCATTTAAAACATATAACACACACACACACACACACACACACACACACACACACACACACACACAAAGAATTTTCCCTAAAGAAGGGATTTTTCATTCTAAACTACATTGTGATACCCTCAAAGAGAAAGTGTTGCTTGCAGGTAAACAGTGCAAATATCCCTGGCCATTCCCAAAGGTCCCCCTGCAACTGACCTCCCAGCTCCATCCAGTCCTACCCTAACATCTGCTGTAGATGTGCCTTCACTGGCTGCCGGCTAAATTATTCCAATTACCTCAATGATGAAGCTCAGAACGCTCTTGCTGAGTCACTGTCCAGCACGAAGCATTTTCTTCATGATGCTTTCATCTGTCTCCGAGGTGGGAATTGCTAGTCTTACCGCCCCTGTCGACAGAGGTGGGAAAAATGATTTCTCCGGGGAAGAAGTAAGTGATGCATCCAATTGGAGGAGATTTCTAGAGGGGCCTGGACTCCGCTATTTAACGGCGTGGTTGCAGGTGTTACTGTTAGAAATGTCCCAAATAGAACAACTACCAGGATAAGATTTTTGAGATGTTACATTTCTACTTTCCCATTTCTACTACTTATGGCCATTAGGATAGGAAAGGAATTTTTTCCTAGGTTTGCCCTTTGTATATTCAAAGTGTCTTAAATCATCCATTTCTTCCGAATTAACATCTGCAGCCCTTCACTAAGAAGAAAACCATGCCAGGAACTCTGATTCCAATATTAGCAAAGCAGTCCTTTTCATGGTGGGGGTTTGTAGTTTTTCTGTAGGGTTTGTTTTCCGTTCTCTTTCTGGTTCTAACACAGTTTGCAAAGCATGCTCCCAAATTTACCAGCTGGCAAACATGTTTCTAACCAGCCTGTTTTTCTCAGAGCTTTTAATGAATGGGAAAAGCCAGTCTTAATCTCTTTTCATGTTGTGCCAATGAGCAGTAGCCTGAGAACAAGTTGCACCTGTCTGTGTCACATTGAAGTCCCTTCAATTACCTGCAATAGGACAGCTGGGTTTTTGCACGTGAAGGATGGAGTAGAAATGAGCATAATTGCCTGCTAGCTGTGAGCGTGAGGTTCCACAGGAACATCCCTTCCACACGCAGCCACCTGGGGGCCGACCTTACGGAGACACATCCTCTGGCTCTGTTGATGAGAACAGGGATTTTTCTGGAAAACCGCCACCACCACGGACAGTGCTCTGCTGTGCTCAGAGACTCTGTGCTGTGGCTGAGGGACCCAGCAGGCAGAGCAGAAGTGTATGTCTTTGCCATCCTGCAGTGCCAGGGACCTGAGGACACTGGAGCCATTTCCATTGCCAACTCAATATCCAAGGAAAACGGATGTTTGAGTTCTTAGTCTGTTTTGAAAAAGACATGATCAGATTCTAAAACTTTTTCCCTTCCTTCCTTCCTCCCTCCCTCCCTTCCTTCTTTCCTCCCTTCCTTTCGTAAGATCTTGTGTAGTCTAGGCTTGGCCTCAACTGTAATCAAATATACCTTTATTCTCTACCTCCTGAGTGCTGAAATTACAGCCCGTGCCATCATGTCCTCTTAGCTTTTGCAGGGCTGAGGAATCCAACCTAGGGCCTTGAGCATGCCAGGCAAGCACTCCACTCAGCCACACATGCTTCCCTCCACAGTTTTGTAGCACACCTTGGACAATAATGCTAACTATTCAAGCAGCCAATGCCTCTCTGTGTTGAATGTCACCTGCAAAATAGTTACACATGAAAAGAATTTTTTAAAAAAGATGTTTAATGAAATAAGTACTTTTTCTTTCAATTTCTGGGGTTTTATTTTTCTGTCTAGGAACCGTTTCAGAAGAGGGGGTGCTGTAGAAAGCTAACCTCCAAAGCCAAATAGCCATTCTCTTCATCAGGGCAGCTGTGACCCTCTGCAGGCAGCCCTGGAAACGGGGCCTGTAGATTGTTGAGATCCCTTCATAAAAGGAGGAGCAGGAAGAGATACTAGGCTCTCCCTTTTCATCTCAGGCACTCCCTTCTGCACCTCCCAGCTAGCTCAGTCTACTTCTGCCCTGTTTGCCCATGGTCCTGTGGTTTGGGGATTCTGGATCTAGAGACTGTGAAATCTCTATCCATGCAGTCACTGGAAATTTTCATCCATCGTGGGGTGAGACTTTTCAATGGTGTGGCTGCTTTGGGATCGCCGACATCTCTGTAAATAGTCCCTCACCCATGCACTGAAAGAAAGCACAATAAAATCATTTTGTACCAATTCAGACTTAAGTCTGTCACTGGTGCACTGTCTGGGAGGGGATAGGTGTTTATTACTCCCTCCCCGCCCCTCCGCCCCCTCCCCCACTCATGTAACAGGTGCCATTCAGTACTTTAGGTCACAAATTCTGCTGTGACTGAAGCTAGTTACTTAGGCATGGGAGAGTCTTCGGATTGAGAATGGTTCTTCCTCTCCTAAATACCCCTTGTACCATCTGCTTCTCTACAACTGTTTTAAAACGAAATCTGAAGCTCTGTAGTTCTTGGTTCTTGCCACCTTAGTTTGTTTCAGAAGCAGTACGAATAATTTATTTTGTAGCGGATCCTAGGAAACACTGAGAGGGAGGGAGAAGGGAGTTAAACGTAAAAGAATCACTACCAGCTGGAGCTGAATCCCACTAGGGAATGCTGGGAAACAGGGCATTACACAGATCTCAGCATTATCCCACCTGAGGAGTGAGGAGGTAAAGAGACAAATAGATTCCCGGGACACAATCAATAACTATTACCCTCTAAAAGTCAAAGTCAAATCCCATCTTGTCCCCGATGACCAGGACGTGTCTGCCCCTTACTCCTTAGGCCCTTCTTTATCTCTTACCTCAGGGTCAAAACTCTCTAGGTGTGGGCACTGGTTCATCCCAAAGATGAACCTGTCACGTATCCCTATCTTACCTGAGAAGTGGACTTTTTTTTTTTTTTTTTGCTTATGTATGTGTGTGGGTACACTTGTGTGGGGAACATGGATATTTGGACTTGAAGTTGATGTCAGCTGTCTTCTTCAATCATCCCTCACTTTATGTTTAGAGATCCCCAGTTTAAAGACAGCATCCACTAGAGAAGAGACTTGCATGAGAATATGGCCTAGACATGGAGGTCCGCAGTAGATGCTCCTCCAGCATGCATGAGGCCCTGGCTTCAATCCCCACAGCACTGGAATCATTTTAAAAAAGCAAACTGCAAACTAGTTATACAATAGAATGCTGTTTAGTTCTAAAAAAGAGTAAATTGTTGATAGAGCCTAAAAATGAAATTACAAATAACAAAAGAAGCAGATCTAAGCCAGGGCCTTGGAAGTGCATGTCTGTAATACCAACATGTGGGAGGTGAGGACAGTGGGAGCAAGAGTTCAAGGTCATTTTTGGTAGAGGTCAGCCTGGGCTACATGAACTCCTGTCTCAAAAAAGAAAAGAAAATGGTGGATATAATGGTTTACCATGGATACTTTCATGTATATGGAGTCCTGGGGGGAGGAAAGCCAGGCTATGGTGATAAAACAGACCAGACCATCTGTTTATTTTGTGAGGCAGACATTAACTGGGAAGAGGAAGGAATTTAAGAGTTTCAAAAATGTTTAATATCTTGTTTTGGGTGGTTACGTGAGTGAACACTGGTGTTAAAACTCACCCAAATTGGCTGGGTATGGTGGCACACCCCTTTAATCCCAGCACTCAGGAAACAGACAGGTGGATCTGTGGGAGTTTCGGGCCAGCCTAAGGGCTACATAGTGAGCCCCCACCTCAAAAACAAAAATAAAAAATAGAACAGGAAGCACAGAGTTATCTAATTAAACGCCAGAGATCTGTGCCTTTTGTTGCGTAATACTGTCCTTTAATAAACATTTCACTTGGATCTTTACAAAAGAAGACACTTTAGCTGTCCAGAAGATGCAGTGGTTGCTCAGGGGTCTGGCCCCCACTAGTGCAAGCCTTAGAAGGAGGGAGAAGCCTAGTGGGCTTCACTTCTTGCAGTGCTTAGGTCTCCTGGGTGTTCAAGTAGTTCTCATTAGTACCGTAAGTTTGTGCGAGCTTCCATGCCTTGGGCTGTGGCTTTATCATATATCTCCCTCTGCAGGCATGACCTGCTCTTGGCAGATGCTAGAGGCCCCGGAAGCTGGATGCAGGTGTATTGTCTAGGAAGGGAGCTCGCAGGTGGGAACTCAGCAGGCCTCTGGGTGTCCTTGGCACTGACAGGGTCCCAACTGTGAGCACCATCTGTTCCTGTGAAGGGTGTCTGACAGCAGCTGCAACCCTGGACCTGGAAGGCGAGTGCCCCTGAGACTCAGTGTCAGCCTTCTCTTCCCATCCTCCTTTCCGGTAGCGGGCCCATGGAAAGTCACTTTAACCCTGGACACAGAAAGGATCCACACGTGCAGCATTTCCAATGTACCAAGTGTTTCCTCCCATATGCTCTCATTTCATCTTGTCGCGATCCCGTAAGGTAGTTGCTTAATGGTCCTATTCTACAGAGAGGGCGAGTGACCTCCCCAAGGTCACACAGCTGGCAAGCCATAGACCTGAGATTCAAACCAAGCTTTTAACCATTTACTAGCCCACTAATGACAGTACTGCTGTGTCATTTCTGGACCTTCAGAAGCAGTTTCTGAGACCTGACCTTTTCAGTAAGCTTTACTGAATGAACGAAAAGGTTAGGAGCAAATTCCCCTTGCCTTTAATCCAATTTATCTCATTTGTCCCCGTTCCCCTGCCCCCCAGATTAATCTGCCTGGACCACCATTGGGGCAGTGTCACTTACTTATGCAAATTTTCCACATTCCTAACCACCAGCCAACTAGGTGCCCTTCTGCCCCAGCCTTCTTTTCTTCTTTTTCTTCTTCTTCTTCTTCTTCTTCTTCTTCTTCTTCTTCTTCTTCTTCTTCTTCTTCTTCTTCTTCTTCTTCTTCTTCTGGTTTTTCGAGACAGGGTTTCTCTGTGTAGTTTTGGTTCCTGTCCTGGATCTCGCTCTGTAGACCAGGCTGGCCTCGAACTCACAGAGATCCGCCTGGCTCTGCCTCCCGAGTGCTGGGATTAAAGGCGTGTGCCACCACCGCCGAGCTTTACTGCCAGCTCTGTCTCTCTGATCTTCAACCCTGCCCCCCATGGGATGCCAGCTTCCTCGTCATTCCTTAGGAAACTCTCACCCTTCAAGCCCCAAGTCAAATGCCACCACCACTCCCTCCTGGTGGACTTATGACATCACGACACAGCATTTCCTGTCAGTTACAGCTGTCAAGCTCCTGCCTTGGCCTAGCCTTATAAATACTTAAATTCTTTGTGAGTGGGGCTGACACATGGAGCCGCTGTGGAGCCATAGTTATTCTGCGGCTCTGCTGCCCACTGGGCATGTGACCTTAGACAAATGAGTTTGTTTGCACCTTGCTTCGTGAACCCTGCTTCATGCTTCCTTATGAGATCCTGAGATCCCGGAGGCTGGGTGTGCACCGTAAGAATGGGTAACCGTTTTCGTAACCAGTTGTTGACCAGCATAGCTTTGGCTCACTATAGATAGTTGATGCGTTGTACTGAACAAATTACCACCTTCCCAACCACTCTCTAAACATTTACTGTGTAGTTTAAAAACTGTTTGAATGGAGCCAGGTTTGATGACTCCTAGCTATAATCCCAGCATTCAGGAGGCTGAGGCAGGCTCACCACAAGTTTGAGACCAGCCTAGGCTAGAGAATGAGATCCTGTCTCAAAACAGAAAGAAAACAAAACCCAATTAAAAAAAAAAAAAAACTTTGAAGTTTTCAGTTTGTTTTTACTTGGTGTTTGGTTAACATGGCTTCCATTCTCTGTATACATTATTCTGACTTGACACAGACTGTATAAATACTTAAATTCCTTTAAGTGGAGCAGACCTAGGAAGAGACTCTGGGGTCCACAGTTCTACTTTAGCTCTACCATTCACCACCTCTGTCCATAGATAAATAACGCCTGCTCCCTGGACCTTATTTTACCACCATCGGTTCTGGGGTAGGGGTGGGGTAATAATCCCTGTTGTGCTTCCGTAACTCGCCACAAGGTTGTTGGGAGGATAAATGAACTAACAGATGTGGAAATGTTTTGCTGGCCATAAATCACGCAGAAATGTCATTTGCTTGCTGCTTGATGGAGGTATACCTTTTGCTGCTTGGCTGCCCCCTACCCATCTGCTCCTCTCCTCGGGCGAAGGAAGGAGGCAGTGTACCCAGGGGCACAGGCTGATGAGAAAGTAGCCATGGCTCCTGAATGGTTGTGGTTGATTTGAGGAAGGGTGTGAAGAGATGCCATGATCTGAGAGACTTGCTGTGAGGACGGAGACACCCTAGAGCGCCGGCCTGGTCCCAGCGTTTAGCGGTTATGAGGACGTCTGCCAGTTTGGGAACTCTCTCAAGGCTCGGGGCTGATGAATGACAGGGGTTGCCATGAGGGAAGGTGAAGTCTCCCATGCCGGCGCTGAAACCGTCCAAATAATAGCCTCACTTCCAGGCAGAAATTGTGACAATCTCTCTTGGGTACCCAAAGTAAAAAAAAAAAAAAAAAAAGAAAGAAAGAAAGGGAGGGAGGGAGGGAGGGAGGGAGGGAGAAAGAGAGAAAAAGAAAAGAAAGAGGGAGAGAAGGACGGAGGGAGGGAGGGAGGAAGAGAGAAAAAGAAAAGAAAGAGGGAGAGAAGGACGGAGGGAGGGAGGGAGGAAGAGAGAAAAAGAAAAGAAAGAGGGAGAGAAGGACGGAGGAAGGGACGGAGAGAGGGAGGGAGGGAGGGAGAAAAGATACAAATAGAAAAAAAAAAAACCAGCAAAGAGCACACTTCCGGTAATGGCATCCCCCCCCCCCTACTTTCCGCTTAGGGGAAGGGTGGGCCTTGAGCCACCGCGCTTCCTGATTGGCTGGCTGGTTGTCGTGAGGAGTCACGTGGAGGCAGGCTTTCCAGGACCGTGGGCAGGCATGGCTGAGGCGGGAAATGTCGCCTCGGGCCTCGGCCTTCCAGGAGAAGTCTCCCAGTGGCCTCTGAAGCGCTACGGTCGCTTCATGCTCTTGGACACCGCAGAGTCGCCTGGGCCTAGCCCGGAGGATGCTGTAGCGTCCTCCCCCACTTGGAAGGTGAGGCCTGAGGGAGGGAAGGACCGTCAGCTGCCAGATCCCCAGGGAAGTAAGGAGGACCCTGGCCAGCAGCCACATAGGGCCAGTGCCCCAGCCTCACACCGGAGGGGCTAACGTAGGAAACTTGTGTCTGAGTAGGAATAGGAGGCATAGTTGGAGTTGATTTCATTCTCAAACTGATTATGCAAGAATGAGATAAACATCCAGATATTCAACAAATACTGATTGAACATGAGTTGCATGCTAGACGCTGTTCAGCATGCTAGGGATTTAACATGGAGCAAGGCCTGAATGGTCTCTGCTCTCTTGCATGGTTTTGTTTTTTCATGGTGCTGGGGGAATCTCTAGTGTCCCATCCCTGAGCTGTGTCTCTCCACCCATTGATCCTGGTTTCCTGAGGACATATGTTTACCCAGATACCTATGTAAACTGTGGCAGAGAGAATTAAGTCATCCCATAGCTAAATTGTCATGCTCTTTGGTAGTCAAGCACCTACACAAGACTAAAGTTAGATCCCAGCTGTTTTAGTTTGGGTGCTGGGGATTGGACCAAGGGCTCCTGTGTGCTAAGCATGTGCTTTACCACTGAGCCACACTGCCAGCCCCTGAAATCCAGCTTTGACGGTGAATTTCCATGTTCTCGGTTAAGCTGCTTGGTTTCTCTGAATCTTATTTATCGTAAAATAGAAACATCTTGATGTTATATTGAAATAAGTGTAGTAGAGATGCAACAGGGATAAAAATAACAGTCTTACTTCATAGGGCATGTGTGCATGTACACTGAGTTGTTTATGTTTTTAGATCGCCATGGGTAAGATAAAAGTAAAGAAAAACAGATATTTCAGGTGAAAACTATAACATGTGAAAGGCTCCACACCTGAGAAAACCTTGACAGGTCTAATATATAAAAGGTTGGCGCTTAGGGAACCAAGGAAATGAGTCTAAGTGGTGTGGATGTCTGGAGAGGAGGACAGGTGTCCTGTGAATATTCTTAGAGCCCACGGGCAAGCCAGAGGAAGGGTTTTAATCGTTTTCTTCTTTGACAAATCACTCTGTCTTTGTAGATGGAATTAGAGGACAGTGTCTGTGAATTCAAGAAGACAGAAGATAATGACACCTCAGGCCTGCGGGGATGGGGGTGGGAGACAGTAGAGATGGGGAGACGGGACATAGACTTTGGAGGATAGAAACGAAAGGGTGGCGATTGATTGAATGTGTGCAGGGAGGGTAAAGGGATTGGGTTTCTGGCAGAGGCAGCAACAGGAGAGTAGGCTGCACTGGAGGAGGAACAGGACGCCCTAAGGCTTCAGATTTGCGTGTGCTGAGCTTCATGTGCACAGTGAAATGCCGCTTGTACTCGGTCCGGTGTACTGCTCCGGACTCAGAAGGCGGATCTGGGCATGTGGAGGTGTGAGCCAGCATCTGAAGGTGATACGGTTATGAGGTGAGAGGAGATTCCAGGACCTGTTCTCAAGGGAGTGCAACCACTGTAGGTCAGCTGGAAGTGTCAGAACCTCACAGATTGACACGGGCTGGAGAGTTGTAAAGTACCTAGGAGAAGGAAGAGAGTTCTCTCAAGAGGGAGAGAATGCTTGGTTAAGTTTGTTGACTGACTAGAGGGCAGCCATTGCATTTAGCCACAGGAAGGGTTATTCATGGTCGAAGAGGAGTTTGAGCGAGTGGAGGGTCTAGAAGGCAGCCAGAAGGGGATGGAACAGTGACTGACAGGTGAATAAATAGAGGCAAGTGCACAGTTCTGAGAGCTTTGGCTGGGGATGTGAATAGAAATAGGACATTGTGAATTATTCATGACGTTCTGAAATATTAGAGTAAATGGTACTCTAAAACTGGAAATCAATATATTTAGGCCCATTTTAAAAAATCATTAAACATCTTGTTGTGCTCTTGTGGAACTCTGTATCCTAAAAGAAGATATAGGCCCAAAATGCAAAACGGAGTGAGGAGAGGTTAAATGCGAGTGTGACGGATCTATAATTGGATCTTATAAAAGGCCGGGGATGTTGGAGGACATATTTAACTTCCAAGGCTGCTTCAGTAGGCTTCTTGATAATTTCTCCTAGCAACTCTTTAATCCTTTTCAATCCTTTGCTCTGTGTTGGGTGCATTGGCTCAGATTCAGCCAGGTAACTCTTACATTGCAACCCAGAGCATGGGCATTTTGACCACTTTAAGGTCTCGACTGTTATTATAATTTTTACCTTCTCTTTGCAAAGCTCTTCATAATTGCTTATGAGGAACAGCACTTTTCAGCTGTTTTCAAATGTTTGACATAACACCATAGCCATAGTGATAAGAGAGGAAGTTGGTGTTTGCAGGGATTTTGAAAACTGGATATTTGTACCTTGCTTTGAATCTGTGCCCAGCCATCCTGCCTGCTGTGATCAGTTTCAACTTAGGTCTGTCATATATTTCTTTTAAATGAAAGAGAAACAGGATTTGTTCTATTTTATAGGCACTGTGACTATTGTATAATAGTAACAATAATCTAGCCGGGCGTGGTGGCGCACGCCTTTAATCCCAGCACTTGGGAGGCAGAGGCAGGCGGATCTTTGTGAGTTCGAGGCCAGCCTGGGCTACCAAGTGAGCTCCAGGAAAGGCGCAAAGCTACACAGAGAAACCCTGTCTCAAAAAAACCAAAAAAAAAAAAAAAATAGTAACAATAATCTGTACTCTCCAAGTCCCATGTGAATTTCTTTGAAAAACATGTGGTACCTACAATAAAACTATGTGTTAGATGATACACAGAAATTTATTATGATGTAGTCATTCTGGTAGGGTTTTTTTTTTCATATGGAATGTTTCAAATTCAGCTGTGGATATATTTTATTTTGTTTTGTCTTTTGGGACAGGGTTTCTCTGTGTGGTTTTGGCGCCTGTCCTGGATCTCACTCTGTAGACCAGGTTGGCCTGGAACTCAGAGATCCACCTGGCTCTGCCTCCTGAGTGCTGGGATTAAAGGTGTGCACCACTGCTGCCCGGCTTCCGTTTTGATTTTTTTAATTGACCCCCCCCCTAAATTATGGAGCAACTCTGTTCTCTTGATCCCATATGTGTAATTATTTAGCTTCAAAGAGGATGCTCATCACAGTGGCCACATGCTGACAAAACCATCCATTGTAGCTGGAGTTTTTCTGGTCCTGCCCGGCCCATGGTCAGGACAAATCTCTCTCACCTGGCAGTCCTGCAGCTGCTCAGACCCAACCGAGTAAACACACAGAGACTTATGTTGCTTACAAACTGTATGGCCGTGGCAGGCTTCTTGTTATCTAGTTCTTCTATCTTAAATTAACCCATATCTATTAGTCTATAAGTTGCCACATGGCTCATGGCTTACCAGTACCTTACATCTCGCTTTTCATGGCAGCATCTGGCAGCGTCTCTCTCCTTCAGTCTTCCTGTTCCCAGAATTTTCTTCTCTGCTTGTCCCGCCTATACTTCCTGCCTGGCTACTGGCCACTCAGCATTTTATTTACACAGAGCGATATCCACAGCACTTCCCCTTTTCTTTTTTTTTTTTTTCAAAAAGGAAGGTTTTAACTTTCACATAGTAAAATTACATATAACAAAACAATTATCAAGCAAGAATTACAGTTATAATATCTAGTCTACTTATAATATCTAGTCTATTCATATTTGGCAAAATTAAAGAAGATATCCTATCTATCCTATATTTATGAGTCTAAGGCATAGGATAGAAAGTGAATCAGGTATATTTTGGACTCACCAAAATAGGATAGATAATGGAATTATTTTCTCTGAATTTGTCAAATGCAAATGAATTAGACATTGTTTAGGTATTTATTGTTTGTATATATGGTATATAGTTATTGTACTTTTGTATATAGTTTTTCTTATATTAGTTAAAACTTTTTTCCTTTTTTCTTTTTATTAAAATAGAAAAGGGGAAATATGGTGAAATTTTATTTGTACTGAAATGTGATTTTATTTGTATGTTAACAAATAAAGTTGCCTGGGGGTCAGAGCTAATAGCAAGCCATAGCAGAAGCTGGGTGGTGGTGGCGCATGCCTTTAATCCCAGCACTTGGGAGCCAGAGCTAGACAGATCTCTGTTTGTTCAAGGATACAGCCAGCATTGGAGACACACGCCTTTAATATCAATACCAGCCTTAGACCTGGGTACAGACAGGCAGTGACGAGGAGGTCATGTGGTTGGGTTTACAACCAATGGGAAGGCGAAACAGAAAGTCAATAAAAAGACAGATACACAGGAAGTAGGCCTCTTTCAGAGGGGAAGGACGACAGCGGCAGCGAAGGGTAAGAAAGGCGGTTTTAAGTCTCAGCTCTCAGCTACTACTCTGACCTCTTGGGCTTTTAACTCTGCATTTGGCTCTGTGTTTCTTATTTAATAAGACTGTTCATCTACAGTCCACCCAAGAGAAAGATGAATAGTGCAAGATTTCTCAGACTACAAGTCCCAGTTGAGAGGTAAGGTCAAGTTAGGAGACATTATGGTATACAGAGAAATGTTCACCATGCTGATTCCATTTACTATTCTGAATTGTTTTACATGTTACACTATTTGGTAGCAAATAAACTTTTTTTTAACAGTAAACAGAATAAAACCCCCAAACCCACCACAGTTTACAGCTTTGCTACTCAGGCATCAGTGTTCATAGCCATCCTGTGGGGATTTTGTTAAAATGTGAATTCTGACTCAACCAGAATAGATTGTTGTGGGGAGTGAGATTCGGCCATCATAGTAAGCTCCCGGGTGGTACTGGTGATGGTCTGGGGACTATGCTTTGAGAGGCAGGGATTTGGGAGACCCTGAGTGAAGTGAGCCACAATGTAGTGCAATTAATAAAATGAATTTATAGAGGCATGAGTAAGTTAGATTCAAAATGAATATGCAAATATTTATTAGTGGTGTTAATACTTAAGCCATATGTCATCATCTAAGTGGAAAGAGCAAATGAAATACAAACTTGAACTTGATTTTTGTTCCTTATATCTATTGGCCCAGCCTTTCTGACAAAAATTATCATCATAACAGATTGGTCCATTTTATGTCTGTATATAATTTAGTCTGTTAATTTGATAATTTTGAAAGGTGATGTTAATTGCAGGTTGCTTTTCAATTAAAGTTTTACCATGTTTTTCAGATTCTAAATATTTCCCAGACATGCCTTAATTGGTTGAACCTGACAACTTCTTAGATTATTTTTTCAAAGAAAAAAAAGTGATCCTTTAATTTTTGTAGGCGAACCTTAAAATAATTGCCCTACTTAGAAACTAAGAAATGAAATATGAAGCTTGTACTTGAGTTGAACTTTTAATGTGAGTTCAATGTAGAGTGCACTTGGAGGACCTTTCTGTAGCCGCAAGTTTCCCTGTGTCCCGCGCAGCTGCTCGGTCCCAAGTAAACACACTGAAGCTTATATTACTTACAAATTGTATGGCCTGTGGGTCAGGCTTCTTGCTAACTAGTTCTTACAACTTAACTCAACCCGTTTCTATTCATCTATGTGTTGCCCTATGGCCGTGGCATTACCAGTCTGCTGGCCTCTTGTTGCTCCTTCTGTGGCAGGCTGGCATCTCCTCGGACTCTGCCCTTCTTCTCTGTCTCTCTGCTTGGATTTCCTGCCTGGCAGTAAGTTTTCTTGCCATAGGCCAAAACAGCTTTATTTATTATCCAATGGGAGCCATGCATAGTCACAGCATACAGAAAGACACCCCACAGCACCTTTCTCTTTCATTCTCTTTCATATTTCTAGTGCCTCCGTGTTCCCCGCCACATGATAAATCCTTTCTTTTTTTTTTTTTTAGACAGGGTTTCACTGTGTAGGTCTAGCTGCCCTGGAACTTACAGGCCAGACTGGCTTGAACTCACAGAAGTCTGTGTCTGTTTTTGCCTCCCAAGTGCTGGGATCCACGGCATGCCTATCTCTTACTGCAACCCTAAGAAGCAAATATTATTTTATGAATCAATCGACTGAAACTGAGGGGTGTTCTGTGGCTTTTCTCAGAGTTTAGAGAGAAGTTGGGAGTCATTCAGACTCTAGTTTTCTTGTCTTTAAAGCTCATGCTTTTAATTACAGGGCTGCTTACCTTAGAAATGTTAGTATTTCAGGAGTTTTCAAAGTAGCATGTAAGGTGAACACGATTAAGATGATTTTGTTAATGTCTTCAGGACAATAAAGGATTCAGTAACATTTCAAGAAAATTATTTTAAAGAGATAGCAAAATAGCAGTTCTCCTTTGTATGCTGGTGATTTTTTAGTAGATCCTTATTGTTGTGAATTTTAAGTTGTTGGGTCTAGGAAAATTTTGTGTTTCTATAAATACTCCAGCAACACCCCCACCCCACCCCGCCCCACCCTACCTCACCCCACACATGGGATAAGTTACTTGGAAAGAGTTGCATTCTTTCAAGTCTGTTTTGTAAACCATGTGAAGATTAGCAGAGCATTTGGTTTAGGACTAACCCTCACCAACTCCTGAAGGAAAATTCTTGAGAGAACGCTACCCAGTGCCCCATAAATGAAGTGTCTTTCACTCTGGCTGCTAAACAGTAGGCAGTGTTCAGGGCCCTGTGTGGGTCTAGGCAGTGCTTCCTTACATACACAGAGGTGGTTCTTTTCCCAGCCATGTGTGCTGAGCAGGGCTGCACTGAAGGACAGGCTTTGGAAGTGACTGGTGTCCACTCTGGGTACACTCTGGTATTCTGTCCCATGTAGTCTTGCCTCTGTGCCTTCTTGGCCATACAGCCCTACCTCTTCAACTCAGGGAGATCTTCCCAGATCCTGCCTGGGTTGGTTTTTGTTGTTTTTTTCTTGTACTTCACTATGAAATTCTCCAAGCAGTGAGAGACACTTTATAATTTTGTATTTTCCTAACTTCTTCCTACTTATATCTTGCAACTCTTTGGGGGCAATAAATAGTAGGAGAACTCACTTCATATCTTGCAATTTCTCAGAAATCCTGTCCTTCATTTCCTGTACCCAGTAACTTGAAAATGGATACTCCCTCTAATTTACTCAGTACTTTAGTTGTTTAGGCAGGAGAATAAATTTGACCCCTGTTGCTTCATGCTAGCCTGAAAAGGAAGTCCACAGTAAGCCCTGAAGTTGCTTCCACTTGGTCTCTCTCCACTCCAGGTCATCCCCTCACCACTGACGGTTACCCTGGAACTGTCCTTGCTATTCACTCAGTCGTTTTGTTGTTTGTTAGAGACAGGTCTTACCATGTGGTCTTGGCTGGTTTCAGTGTTCCTGCTCTACCTTCTCCAGTGCTGGGATTACAGGGGTGTTCCACCATGCCTGACCTCACACAGTCTTAAAATATAATCATGTTACCCTTAACGACATAAATTCCGAGCACAGCGTCATTAGACAGTTGCGTTACTAAACTAACATCCTAGTCTATAGTTAGACAGACCAAATGAGTAGCATGTCATTAAATGTTACTGTTTTATGGGACCATTGTTGTGTGTGTGGTCCTGTGCCTTGTTTTGGACTGAAACACCATTCTGTAGCCGTGACTGTATTAGGTATTCCAGTGTTGGATTAGAGTAGGTAGAATGGGCCCCCTGGAGCCACACTCCTCAAGATAGACAGACAGCCTTCATCAGAGGCTTTCCATGCACATCCCATGTTCTTCTCATAACTCTCTGGGTCTTAGATGGTGTAGACAAGAAGTTAAAACCTGGCTAGCTAAATAGCTTACCAAAGGTTGACACAGGAAATGGAAAGATAGATTCTAAAGCCCAGATCTTCCTCATTCTGCCACAGCTGCTGCTTCCTGTGTTGCTATCTTTTCTCCTGAAGATGTAGAATTACTGTCAAGAGTTACTATTCTCTTAAGAAACATCCAGTTTTTAAATTAATTAATTTATTTATTCTTCTCTCATATATTACATCCTGACCTAAGTTTCCCCTCTCTTCTCTCCTACCAGTCCTTCTCCCCACTTTCCCTCTCCCTCAGATCCACTCCTCCTCTGTTGCCCTTCAGAAAAGAGCAGGCCTCCCAGGGATACCACCTGAACATGGCAGAACAAGTTACAATAAGACTAGGCACAAACCTCATGTCAAGGAGGGACGAGGCAAGCTTTTCCTGGTAGGAGGAAAAGGGTCCCAAGAGCAGGCAAAAGAGTCAGAGACAGCCCCCACTCCCCCTGCTAGGAGTTCTGCAAAGAACACTAAGCTACACAACCATACAGAGGACCTAGGTCCGACCCATACAGGCTCCCTGATTGTCATTTCAGTCTCTGTGAGCCCCTATCAGTCCTGGTTAGTTGCTTCTGTGGGCCATGTTCATGTTGTATCCTTAACCCCCCCCCCCCGGCTCCTACAGTCCTTCCTGCCCTTCTTCCATGGTATTCTCCAAACTCCACCTAATGTTTGGCTGTGGGTCTCTATATCTGCTCCAATCACTTGCTGGATGGAGCATTTATGATGATGATTATGCTTGGTTCCAGTCTATGAGTGTAGCAGACTATCATTAGGAATCATTTTACTAAAAAGAAAAAAAAAAGAATGGAAAAAAGCCGGGCGGTGGTGGTGCACACCTTTAATCCCAGCACTCGGGGAGGCAGAGCCAGGTGGATCCCTGTGAGTTCAAAGCCAGCCTGGACTACAAAGCGAGATCCAGGACAGGTGCCAAAACTACACAGAGAAACCCTGTCTCAAAAAAACAAAAACAAACAAAAAAAGGAATCATTTACTGACTCTTTTTCCCCCCAGTTCTGTTTGGTTCTATCTTAAGCCTCTGGGCTATCTAGCCTCTGGTTCCTGGCCCTCCAGGCAGTGTCAGGCATGGCTCCCTCTCATCGTAGGGGTCTCAAGTTGGACCAGTCATTGGTTGGCCACTGCCACAAGTTCTGTGCCACCTTTCCCCCAGCACATCTTGCAGGCAGGACAATTTTAAGTTGAAGGTTTTGTGGCTGGGTTGGTGTCCCAGTCCCTCCTCCACTGGAGGCTTCACCTGGTTACAGAAGATGGTCAGTTCAACAATTAATACCTGGGACCTCATGAAACGGAAAAGCTTCTGTAAGGCAAAGGACACATCAGTAAGTCAAAACAGCAGCCTACAGAATGGGAAAAGATTTTCACCAAGTCTACATCTGACAAAGGGCTAATATCCAAAATATATAAAGAACTCAAGAAACTAGAAATAAACAAACCAAATAATCCAATAAAAAATGGGGCATAGGTCTGGCAGTGGTGACACACACCTTTAATCCCAGCACTTGGGAAGCAGCAGATCTCTGTGAGTTCAAGGCCAGCCTGCTCTACAAAGTGAGTTCCAGGACAGCCAGAGCTGTTTCACAGAGAAACCCTGTCTCTCTCAAAAAAAAAGGGGGGGGCGAGTGTTGGGGATTTAGCTCAGTGGTAGAGCATTCACCTAGCAAGCACAAGGCCCTGGGTTCAGTCCTCAGCTCTGAAAAACAAAAAACAATAACAACAACAACAAAAGGCATCATGGAATTGGCTGGCAAATGGATGGAACTAGAAAAAAATCATCCTGAGTGAGGTAACCCAGACCCAGAAAGACAAACATCTTTCATCGAGTCTAGAGCTCGAGTGATGCTCTAATGTCAGGAACTGAATCTTCTTTTATTCTGTTCTTCTGCCATGCATGGCTATTGTGATGGTGTTGTTGGGAGGGTGTTGCTCTTTTTGGGGTGACTGCCACCTTGCCCCCAAGTAAATCACACATGGAGACTTATTCTTACTTACGAATGCCCTGCCTTAGCTTGGCTTGTTTCTTGCCAGCTTTCCTTAAATTATTCCGATTACCTTTGCCTCTGGGCCTTTCCCATTCTCTAACGTCTGTAAATCTTAGTCTTATTCTGTGGCTCCCTATGTAGCTGGGTAGCTGGCCAGTCCTTCTCTCCAATCCCTCTTCCGAGATTTCTCTTTCTATTCATACTCTCTACCTGCCAGCCTCACCTATCCTTTCTCCTGCCTTGCTATTGGCCGTTCAGTTCTTTATTAGACCATCACGTGTTTTAGACAGGCACAGTAACACAGCTTCACAGAGTTAAACAAATGCAACATGAACAAAAGTAACACACCTTAAAATAACATTCTACTACATGATGGTTAATACTGTCATCTTGATCTAGATCATCCTTGAGACAAGCCTCTGGGCACACTTGTGAGGAGTTGTGTAGATTAGGCTAGCCTCTGGGTATACCTGTGAAGGATTCTCTTCATAGGGTTGATTGAAGTGAGAAGACCTAGTCTGAATGTGGAGAACCATCTGATGAACTTGGATCCTGGATTACATTCTCTCAACTTCCTGACTGTGGATGCAGCGTGACCAGCTACCACAAGCTCACCCCCCTATGACTTGTCTGCTGTGATGGACCCATAAACTGTGATCCACAACCAACCTTTTCTTCCTTCTGTTGCCTTTGTCTCAGAGTATTTTATCACAGCAACAGGAAGAGAAATTAAGACATTATAGTCAGTCTGAGAAAAAAAACCAGTGTTCTAGAAGCTTGAAGAAGGGATGATGTGGACAGAGTTCCATCTCCTGAGGAGCTTCCTGAAAGCCACCATGTGTTGCTTCACCTTACACCATGGTAGACAGAGCTTAAACTCACATGAATTAATGATGTATGCCGCAAGGTCATGTGTCCTCTTACCATATAAAAGGAAAATGACTAGCTGAGCTTAGCTGGCAGTTAGTTAACGTGCTCTGACTCTGATGACTTATTTCTGAGTCTGGTTGGAACTCAGAAGGCATTTGTAATGACAGTGCTGTTTTCTATGTGTTCCTCAAAGATTGGTGTGCTGGACACCTGGTCTCTAGTGTGACGGAGGTCTAGAGCGTGGTAATTAGCACCATCCACAGGAGGGATTGATGCTGGTCTCAGAGCATGGGTTAGTTCTCCTGAGAACTAAAGGCCATTGCCCTGTGTATCCCGTGCCTTCTATACTTGGCCATGTTTCCTTTCTGCTTCTGCACTGTGTTATGATATGAACAGGGAGCCTCACCAGAGGGGAGCCTCACCATCATCCAGGCTTACTGAGCCACTTAATCTTAGACTTTGAGCCTCCAAAACCATGAGCTAAAGGAACCTGTTTATAAAGTTCCCAGTCTGGGGAATTTCATTATACCAACAGAAAGTGGATTAGTAGAAGTAACAAAATTAACTGTTACTTAGTGTGTAAATATTGTATGCTCATTCCTGGCCTGGTGCCTGGCTAGTGCTCCATAAAGTTTTGCTGAATGGGTGAATCAAAGCTAAGCATTCTGCTGAGCATCTAACCTCACAATGTCTTTTAATCTTCGAAAATTCTATAAGCAGGGCTTTTAAGCTTTTTTTCTGCTCCCAGCCCTCTGTGACCAAGTCATTTTTGTGCAACTTTGGGTACGTAAGTATATAAAATAGATATACAAATCCAGCATTCACTGATGATAATCATAATAAATTACTTATTTTGAAATAACTCTTTGGTTGGGCTTGTTTAATTTTACATGTAGAGTTGAATGTTAACAGATTTTAAATTGTAGGATGTAGAGCATCATTGGTAGTTTTTAGAGTTGGTATTTTGCTTTTCTAATTGTCAGTGATGAGAATGCTGCTTCATATCAGTTAATAGCACAAGATGGCTGAAGCATGTTTAAGGCCATTTCAAAACGTGTTGGAAATTTGGTTCTAGTCCCAAGCCAAAATTCATTTAACCAACTTTTTCTTTAACAATTTTTGTAGAACCCAAGCCAGCAACTCAAATATCAACTTTCAAAGATTTATGTATTTTCTCTACATATGTGTGCCTGCATCTATGCAGGTGTACCACATGAATGGTGTGCCCATGGAGGCCAAAGGGCATCAGATCCTCTAGAATTGAAGTTATAGACAGTTATGAGATGCCATGTGGGTGCTGGGAATCAAACCCAGGTCCTCCGTAAGAACAGTCAGAAATCTTAACTGCAGAGCCTCTCCAGCCTCAAACAGCAATTAATTTTTAAAATTAAGCCTCCCAAGCCAACAGCAGTTTTAAAAACCAAACATTCTAACACAGTATAAACTAGAGGTATTCTGAGGACTGACAATGGAAAAGTACTAAAGGTAAGTGTTTCCCACTACTAAACCATATTTCTCTAAGAACAGAAGACTTTATATATACAGTAAACACTCCACAATTCATAACACACAGTAGTCTCAAATCCTAGCCAGGGTATTTCAAGCAGTGTTCATTGGTGTGTGGCGTAAGTACATGTGGAGGGCAAAGTGTACATGTGTATTCAGTAATAAGGCTGCATTCAATGAAGTCTCATCATGAAACATAGAATCATTTCTTGGCTGTTGGTGTTCAAAAACATTCTGCTGTTGGTAGATTTTTTTTTTCACTACCTCCACATTCAGTTAGGGACCATGACCCACAGTTAACATGCTATGCAAAAGTTTGCACGGTAGTGAATACTATTTCTATTTTACAGATGAAAACATTTATACTTGTAAATGGTAAGGCTAAGATTTGACTCTAGGTCTACCTGACTCCAATAATGTCTTTTACAAAGGGGTAGTTGTTGGTGCTATCCAAACATACTATAATTTCACTTGGCCTGTGTTAAGTTACATGTGCCTGGGATGTGACTGGTTTGGGGCAGTGAAATGTGAGCATAATTGACAGGTCATGGGCAGAAGCTTGAAGAGCCAGAGCCTGATTGCTCTTCCTTTTTCCTTTGGCACGCTTGCCAGGGCTGTAAGGGTGGCAGGCAGTGTGAGCTAGAGTAGGGAAAGAGGAAGGACGGGTGGGCAGTGAGCGAGAAACGCGTCTTTGGAGTCCTGGAGGAGCGTCAGTGCCTGTGGGGTGCTCTAGCACATCCTGGCTGACACAGAAGTATCCCACACTTGTGCTGCCTAAGTGGAGCGTATGCTACACTCGCTTCGCTGTAGGTTGCCTCGGATTTTGAGAAAGGATCTTTTAAGTGATGTTCCAACATTTTTTTCTTATGACAAAATCATTACTTGTTCCGAAAAATCTAGTGTATAAATACATATTTCTACCTTGGGGTCAGACTTTGTTCTCTTTCTTCAAAAACAAAAGCTTAATTTTGTACAGCAGACATAGTTTCCATGGAGGCCACGGCTTGTTTGCATAACATTATTTAAGGTGGAATTTATCTGGACAGATACAGCAAAGAAGAGTGTTTTTAGCTTTGTGGTTTAAGGAGTCTTAGAAGTTACAATTTAAGAGGGAAGGCCACAAATACAAAAACTCCCCAATCTGGGTTTTTTTCCCCTGCCCACCACACACTGTAAAGCTCTGTTAGAGACCGCTAAAGGCTGCCACTCCGAGAAGACTGGCCAGCCGAGCCCAGCTGCCTGCTTATGAGGAACCCAGGGGTCTTCTCAGTTCCCCAGTGACAGCGCTGCTCCAGAGACTTGCTTTAAAACCTTTAATTCCTATTTAGAAATAGACTTTGGGTATTGGAAATGCTGGTGCTTCCCTGGCCCTATAAATGGGTCGAAGATAGATGAGGAAAATGTGCGAGTTACCAACACCTCAGCGTGCCAGTGGGAAGGACCACTTTCTAGTCTAGTTGGTGTTCGGTGGTAGTGGCAGTGGCGGTTTTGTTTGTTTGGGTCTTGGTGTTTGTTTGTTTGTTTGTTTGTTTTTGAGATAGAGTCTCATTATGTAATAGAAGCTAGCCTCTAACTCATGATCCTTCTGCCTCAGCTTCCCAAGTGTTGTGATTACAGGCATGCCACCTCACACCTGTTTTAGTTGATGGTTTTTTTTTTGTTTGTTTTGTTTTTGTAGGATTTGTTAGTCTGTGAAGAATTTCTTAGGTTTTGTGGTGTGTGTTCATGTATGTATGTACCTTCCCATGAGGGATCCAGAAAGCTTGCCACCTTATATTCTGAGGCAGGGTCTCTAGCTGAACAACTCTGCTTATCTGGCTAACCAGTTTGCTTTGGTGATTCTCTGTCCCCGTTTCTCTGCTCTGGGATTACAGGTGCAGTGCCCTGCACACCCAGCTTCAATGTGGCTCTGGGATTACAGGTGCAGTGCCCTGCACACCCAGCTTCAGTGTGGCTCTGGATTACAGGTCCAATGCCCTGCATACCCAGCTTCAGTGTGGCTCTGGGATTACAGGTCCAATGCCCTGCATACCCAGCTTCAGTGTGGCTCTGGGATTACAGGTCCAATGCCCTGCATACCCAGCTTTAGTGTGGCTCTGGATTACAGGTCCAATGCCCTGCATACCCAGCTTCAGTGTGGCTCTGGGATTACAGGTACAGTACCCTGAATACCCAGCTTCAGTGTGGCTCTGGGATTACAGGTCCAATGCCCTGCATACCCAGCTTCAGTGTGGCTCTGGATTACAGGTCCAATGCCCTGCATACCCAGCTTCAGTGTGGCTCTGGATTACAGGTCCAATGCCCTGCATACCCAGCTTCAGTGTGGCTCTGGGATTACAGGTACAATGCCCTGCATACCCAGCTTCAGTGTGGCTCTGGATTACAGGTGCAATGCCCTGCACACCCAGCTTCAGTGTGGCTCTGGGATTACAGGTCCAATGCCCTGCATACCCAGCTTCAGTGTGGCTCTGGGATTACAGGTACAGTACCCTGAATACCCAGCTTCAGTGTGGTTATATTCCATAACAAAAGTGACGTCAGTGCTTGATTCTTCCTCTTGCTTTGTCACTTAAAAAATGGGTTCCCTAGAATCCTCAAGCGCTAAGTTGTTCTTGTGTTTAACTGGGCGCTTTGAAGATCTTCCCCAATGCCTGGGATTTAGGAATTTCCCTGGGATGTGTCCAGTTCTTGATTTTTTTTTCTTGTTTAGTCAGTGCCTTCCCTGGGTCTGTTCCCCACCCTGTCACCAGCATTGCTCTGGCTGAATCTTTGTCCCCTGCATCTTACACTGTCACTCATGATTTCTCCCCTTTGTGTTTCCCCTGCAATTCCAAGTATTTCTCCTTCTTCGCCACTAAGTTGGCCTCACCGTCCAGGCAATTCTTCAATTACCTATTGACTATTTCTTTCCATGAAGCAGAGTTTTAACTCCAAGACTCTACTGAATGTTATTAGTAATAATTACTTGTGTTCAGGCCCTTGGTCTCCTTGAACTGGTTTGCTCCTCTGGGTTGTCCTCATTTGGGGTTTTCTTTCCCCCTACCCCCGTATATTAACTGTACAGTAATAATGGGTTTCATCCTCCTGCAGAGGAGCAGGGAGTACTCGTTGGAGCCTGGGAGGTGGACGGAACTTGAGAGCACACTGTCTGGTGCTGTTCTTCTGTAGGGCAAGGCTTGCCCAGGCGCTGCAATATTGTCCTTTCCCAGGGTTCCATGCTCAGTCTCACTGCTTCCCTTCTGGAGAGGAATGCATTTTGCTGCTCCTTTATCCGGCCCCAGAGGCCTCCGTCCACTCTTCAGAATCACTTGAATGCTGATCTTAATTGTGCTCCAGGAAGGTGATTGGTTTTGGATTGCACTGGGAAAAGGAAGACCACAGGGTAGAATCTAGCTACCATTCTCCCTCCTGAACCCTGGAGAAGTTTTAAAATTAGACATTTTAGAACTGTATGAACTTACATATATAGTTTTAAAATGAGAGACTCTTTTAACAGTTCTCTGAAAAGTACAGGATCACACCTGTAATCCTAGTACTTGAGAGGCCGAGGCAGTATGATTACTATGGGTTTGAGGCCAACTTGGCATCCTCTCCTGATACCTGGCTAACTCTCTCATGTTTCTCAATAAGGTTCCTGCTCTCAGCTCCTTATTCATGCTATTTATTTATTTATTTATTTATTTATTTATTTATTTATTTATTTACTTACTTGTTTGTTTGTTTAGTGTGTGTGTACACATATGAGTGCAGGTGCTCCCGGAGGCCAGAGGCATTTGGGTACCCCAGAGCGAGTTACGGGTGATTGTGAGCCACCTGACGTGGTTCCCAGGAATCCAACCTGAGCCCCCTTTTCAGCTTCTATTGGTACTGACACTCACATCCTTTCTGGTCTTCTCATTTCCTTTGCTCTGTTTCTCTTCCTAGCTCTTAGCATTATCTTACAAACTAGACAATTCTTTGCTGTGTCCAGTGTTGTACCCAGGATATTTGATATCCAGAATGGATCATTTTTGATACTTTCTTTCCCCAAGGGATGAAATCATTTTCAGGAATGAATATGAAATTAATCGGGTGTTCCTTTATCATGGCAGCTGGAGATTTTTAGTTGTGTTATAGTCCTGCTAGTTAAGTAACTAGAAAGTGCACATCACAGTACACAGTAGGAAGAAGGAAGAAGCTCACAGCCATGGCGCCAGTGTGCTTCGTTGTTGGCAGCTACTCGAGCCCTGATCCTCACAGGCTGAGAGTTTACATAATTATTTGCTTGGTAATAAATAGAATTATTATTTAGTAAAATATAGATCTCTAAAAGCTACAATTTAGGCAACTACTCATAAAAATCACATTTTTCCTTCTATTTTTAAAACATTTAGAAAATTTAAAAAATTTATTTGTATGTGTGTATGTGTATGCATGTACAACCATGACGTGTACGTAGAGGTCAGAGGGCAATTTTGTGGAGTCCATTCTCTCCATCCTCTTTTTATCTGGGCTTCAGGGGTCAGACTTTTATGGCAGATTCCTTTACCCCCAAGCTATCTTGGTGGCCCAGTAGTTAGTGGTTTTAAAAGAATATATTTTTCTGGACATGATGGCTCATACCTGTAATCTCAGCACTTGGAAGGTTGAAGCAGGAGGATTGCTATGGGTTTGAGACCAGCCTGGTCTGCAGAATGAGATAAATTTATTTCAGTGTTAAAGATAAAGTTCAAATTTAGTAAAATATTGAATTGAAAATTACATTTAACCATAGATGTTACATCTTACTATTTATATTTCATTTCAGTGTTTTGAATTTTTAAGAACAGAGATAAATATCATAAGGTCCCCTAAAATTTGACCATCACTGTGCTGTCTTGGTTCATTGTGAGACAGACTACCTTTCAAATGTAGAAGTGAGTAGTGAGTACCACAGAGCTAGAGAGTCTTTGGGAGAGATTTGCAAAATTTTGGAAAAAAAAAATTGTGGGCTAACTGCAAACCTAGAGAAAAAATACATAGAAAAGTTTGGTATATTATGTATACATAAAATTTACATAGATAATAGATGATTTCATCATTTATCATCATAAAACATATGAAATCTGTAATTAAAAGTTACAAATCTGGGGACTGGTTAGATGACTCAGAGGTTACGAGCACTTAGTATTCCCGCAGAAGACCTGAATTCAGTTCCGAGACTCACATCAGCCTTCTCACCAGCTGTAATTACAGCTCCAGGAGGTCTGACACCCTCTCCTGGCATCTGTGGGCATGCACACACGGATGGCAGACACACATAAGTAAAGAAATGTATATAAGAAACTTTTTAAAAAGTAACAAACTTAATTCAAATGTAAACAGTATACATGGCACTGCCCATGGTGGAGAGAAGCACACGGAGCCTCAGGAAATCAGAGCAGTCTGAAATGAACTGCATTGTGTCCAGGACCGCTGTGACTCCACAGCTCCCTCCTGCTGCTCTGTGGTGAGCTCAGGCAGTGCCGGCATCCACTTGAAACACAGTGTGATGCTGATCATCTCCGTGTGAGCAGTCCATCTGTCAGGAAATTGTCTATCACAATAAAAGTGATATGTCAGTTCCCACACATTTTTCACATGAGAAATAGGATTTTCTCAGTAAAAAGTGATTTCTCAGGTTGTCCCACATAAACAGCTATGTGTGGCTTACAAAATATGTGTTATCTAACTGTTGATGTCATGGGGGAAGGCTTCTGGTCAACACAGGCTGGCAGAAGTTAAGTTTGAAGGACTTGGAAATTACAGGCAGAGTTTAGTCAGCAGCCGAGAGCAGGACTCAGCGGGGGCCGGGCACACCGGCACAGTCGCCTCTGCCTCTCCTGAGACCCAGTAGCTGTTGGCAGGGCTACCTCAAGCTTGGTTCTGTGTGCAGAGCAGGAAACAGTGGTCTCACAGCCGCTGAGCCTGTGTGCAGAGACAAGCAGGCCACGGGGCATGGTAAAATGGTTCCGTGTGAGAAATGGATATGGTTTCATCAATAAGAAGGATACTGAGGGAGATGTATTTGTACACCAGGCTGCCATGAAGAGTAGCCCCAGGAAGTCCCTTTACAGCATAGGAGATGGAGAGGGTGGAGTGTGATATTGCCAAGGGAAAAGACAGTATGGAAGCAGCAAATGAGACAGGCCCTGATGGAGCTCTAGTTGGTGACAATAAACTTGCACCAGACCATGGCCATTGCCAATGCTATCCATACATGTGAAGGGGTGTTCTGCTAGTTACTGGCAGGATTACCAGCTATAGAAAAAATGAAGGACGCGGT
Source organism: Peromyscus maniculatus bairdii (assembly GCF_049852395.1). NCBI lineage: Eukaryota > Metazoa > Chordata > Mammalia > Rodentia > Cricetidae > Peromyscus > Peromyscus maniculatus. The sequence continues at coordinate 55,894,362 of NC_134858.1, read as the reverse complement.
GCATTTTCAAGGCCAGGCCAACAACTTTACCCTTCTTTAGGTAAAATCCCACCTTGCCAACCCTGGGAGTGTTGATCATAGGATTGCAACCCTCTTGTGAAGGCAAAGTGAGGGAGGCTGACAGGCACAGCACAGAGGTCCTCTAGGGGCACTCCGCACCAGAAAGGGATAGGCCCAGAGGACAGCAGCAGAGAGGATAAAGAAGTGTAAACAGAAGGCCCCTCTGACTTCCCTTAACCCTCATTCAAAGGCTAACAGCATTAGGACTTAGACCAACAAAGGATACATTTATCCCAGATGTGGGTAAGAATTGATGACTCATAGTAGTAATAAAACCAGGTGGATTACTCAGTTTGAGTATTTGTCTACTCCCTATAGACAAAGCCCTCCCTGTCGCCTACCCTGGGATGGACTGCTCCCTACCTACCCTTAGCACATCTCGAGTTACACTCTTTCGTCTCTGTTTGTCCGGTTGCTGTACAGGTCTATGCCACAGAGTGCCACAAGGGCAGGTGCTTGTTTTGTTCAGTGATGTTCCCCATCTTGAATAATGCTTGGCATCTAAGGGATTTTTAGCAAATATCTGTTGAATGAAGAGATGAATGAGTGAAGCTTAAGGCCAGGGGCTTTCCTGATTTTTTTCTTTCCCAATAATTTATAAGAAGGGTCTGTATGTGGTGAGTACCTTGTTAATGTTAACTGGTTTATTTAAATGCTTAGATGGGAGCCAGAGAGATGGCTCAGTGGGTAAGAGTGTCTCCTGCTCTTGCAGAGGTTTGGTTCCCAGCATTCACATGGTGGTTCACAACCACCTGTAATTGTAGTTTCAAGGGATCCAATACTCTCTTCTGACCACCATGTGATCATGCACACATGTGCATGTATTTACACTCATGTATACATACCTACCCATAAAATAAATATTTAAAAACATTTAAATGCTTGATACATGTTCCCTGTACTTTAGACTCTTATGTGTCTGTATGAATTTTAGAATTAGTGGAATGTCTACAAAATTAGGAATTAATTTTTAAATATTTATTATTATTGTGTGTTGTGTGTGTATATGTGTGAGAGTACTGTTGTGTGCACACCACAGCACATAAATAGAGGTCAAAGGACAATTTTGGGGAGGAGTCAGTTCTCTCCATCTACCTTTACAGCCTTCCGGGGATCAAACTCAGATCATCAGGCTTGTGCAGCAAGTGCTTTTACCTGCTGAGCCACTTCCCAGGCTCAGACTTTTCATCTGGATTGGCTAGATCAGTCTGAGAAGACCTGTCCTATTCCGGTTTCCTATCATGGTTGTAACAAACTCCCACAAATGTAATGGCCTAAAACAGCATAATATAGCTTATAGCCTTGCAGGTCAGAAATCTAAAAATGATATTCTATGGAGCTATCTTTAATGTGAGGAAGACTGAATTCTGTGTGGAGGCTCCAGGAAGGATCCATATTTTGCCTGCACTCTGTGCCTGGCTTCTACCTCAACAGCAGCAGTCACAATATTCCTTCCTCTGGCTGGCACCCTCTTTCCCTCAGTGACAGGCGCGATTGCACTGGCCCACTTGGATAATCCAGGATAATCTCCCTATCTCAAGGTACTTAATCACATTAGCAAAGTCCCTTTTGCTGTGCGAGATAACATTCACAGGTTCTAGGTATTAGGACATGGACACCTTTAGCTATTAGCCTGCCTACCAGCGTTTTAATAATACTAAATCTTGCTATCCACGAGGAAAGCTCTCTCCATGTATTTATGATTTAAGTTTATCTCAACTTGTAATGTGCCATTCTTTCACAGATCTTGTCATTTATCCCTAAGTGGTTTATATTTTTGATGATATTATAAAGTTTGGTGCTTTTAAAACCAAATTCCAGTTTCTTTCTTAGCACATTAGTTACTTTCCTCCTTTCTGTGACCGACCGCCTGACAAGAACCAATTCAAGGGATGGAGGCCTTATTCTGGCTACAGTTCAAGGGGCTACACAGTTCCCTGGGGCTGGGGCTGGGGTGGGGGGGGGGCATGCTGGCAAGAGCCTCAAGTGGCTGGGCACTTAGTGTCCACAGTGAGGAACCAGAAAACACATGAGAAGTGGGTCTGGGCTACTAAAACTCAAGGCCTATTCCTAGTGAGGTCAGGTTTCTTCCAGCAGCACCAGTTAGAGACCAAATATTCAAATGAATGTGCCTGTGGGAAATAGTGTACATCCAAACCACAGCAACTGGTGTGCGTATAAATATAATTTGTTTTCACATGTTATCTTGGTAAATGCAACCTTTCAAAATCCACTTATTCTGGTCAAGTCGATTGGATTTTCTGCATAGACTATCATTGTCTGTGATTAAATGTGGTTTTAATTTTCCTTTACAGTCTGAGTGCTTTTTGTTTCTTCTCTTTCACGGCAATTACACCTCCCCAGTAAAGAACGTGGGCTAATGAGCGGATTGCTCCTCTCGTTTCTTAGGCGATGCTGTTACCAGGAAGTGCCATATTAACTGTCAGTTTCATACAGATGCCCTGTCATCTGGAAAGTTCCATCCAGTTTTTAGTTTTCTGGATTTTTACAATCAGGACCAGGCGATGGGGTTTGCTGCATGCTTCTCTGCGGTCTCAGTTACTGACCACGCAGCTTTGTGTCGTGTTAGCTTGGTGTAGGCCATGGAGTTCAGACTACTTCATTTCTCTTTTAGTTTCTTAATTTTGTTCAGATGCTCTGTAGTTCTAAAATATTTGAGCATTTTTCGGCACCTGTTACTGATTTTTTTACTTAACTGTTTCCGGAGAATATTCTTTGATTTGTTTTTCATGGACATATATCCATTTAATGGGATGCAGTGTGATGCTTTGGTAAATATACATGATAAAATCAATCAGGGTATTTATTATATCAGTGCAAACATTTATCAGTTCTTTTTAGTGAGAACTTAAATTTAAATCCCTTCTTGTAGATATTGAAAATTTCAATACAGTATTAACTGTAATCACTTTGTCCTTGCCCTGTCTTGCCAGGGGATGAGCCCAGGACCCAGCACATGCCAGGAGAGTATTCCACCACTGAGCTATATCCCCAAGAACTTAGTTCTTTTTTGAGGTTGGTTAGTGTTTCCTTGTGTATATAACCACATTTTCTTTATCCATTCACCCCTGGTGACCAGCCAGGCTGCCATGAAGAGCGTTGCTGTGAACAGGAAGGAGCGCCATCTCTTTGACAAACTGATTTCCTTTCCTCTGGGTGTGTACCCAGTCGTGGGATTGCTGGATCATGAGTGGAGTTCTAATTTTAGTTCTTTGAGGAATCTGCTCACTTTTTCTGACAACGAATGCACTTACTCACATTTGTGCCAAAAGGATGTTTCCTTCTCCTCATCTCGAGCAGCTTTGTTCTTTTGGTCATAGCCATTCTTTTTCTTTCTTTCTTTTTTGTATTTACTTGTTTGTTTGTTTTTACATCCTGACCAAAGTTCCCCTCCTCTCTACATTTCTCTATAGAAAAGGGCAGGCAGGCCATCCATGGCTATCAACCAGTAGCTGATATCAAGTTACAGTGAGACCAGGCACTTCCTCTTCTATTAAGGCTGGACGAGGTGGCCTGGTGTGAGGAAAGGGTCCCCAAAGCAGGCAAGAGTCAGAAACAGCCCACTCCCACTGTTAGGAGTCCCACAAGAAGACCAGGCTACACAACTGTAACATATGTGCAGACGGCCCAGGTCAGTCCCATTCAGGCTCCCTGACATTCTTGTTTGGTGATTCCTCTCTGGTAGTGACTTGATTTCCCTGCCAATTAACGGATTTCCTGCACCTGTTTGCAATGTGTGTCTTTTGAGGAATGTTTATCCAAGCCTTCTGCCCACTTTTATACTGAATTTGTTATTTTGTATGTGCTGTTGATTGAATTCCTTGTGTGCTCTGCATAACTGACTGGTCAGATGTGCCATAACGCTGGTCAGATGTGGCCTTTGCAGATGGCTCCCTCTCGTCTGTAGACTTAATAGTTACATAGTTACAGTTGTCTATCCTGCTTTTGTTGTCTGTGCTTGTGGGGTCTTATTCTAGAACTCTTTGTTCTCGTGAGTGTGTGTGTGTGTGTGTGTGTGTGAGAGAGAGAGAGAGAGAGAGACAGAGACAGAGACAGAGACAGAGACAGAGATTGTATGTACATGTTTGGGTGTGTACCTGGTACTGGTATTTGTGTGACTAGGCCAACAGCCTGCAAGTTCTGTCACTTGCAGCACTGAGGTTATAGTTGTGTGCCCAGCCATGTGTGGTTTTTATGTGCGTTCTGGGGATTTGAACCCATGTCCTCATACACAGCAAATGCTCTTATCTACAGAACCATCTACTCAGCCCCATAGAACATCTCTTATGTTTTTCTCTTAGTAGTTTCATAGTTGTGGGTTTTATATTTAAGACTTTAATCCATGTTGTATGCCTTCTTTTGTTTAGTAAAGTTTTATTTTTCCATCAGTGCCGTTGACTAGACTTGTTAATATGTCTTTTCTGGAGCTAGGGCATCTCTACCATTGTGGGTAGTGAGCACCGACTGTCTGCTGGAGAGACTGTCCTTCCCCTGGAGTGCTGCGGGTGGTATAGTTAAACCCGTTGACTGTCAGTGTGCAGGCTTGTACTCTTGTACTTCCCCCTTGGCCTGTGTCTGTTTGGTGCCACCACGCTGTGTGTGTGTGTCACTGTGGCTGTGAGGTAGGTGGTACGATGCCGCCAGCTTGGTTCTTTGTACTTCGGGTTAGTGTTTTTGATGTGGACTGCACTTCATCCGGGGGTTGTTTGGGTAGCATGGACACGCAGACAACATTAATGCTCCCGGTGCGTGGACATGGGATGCCTTTGCGCTGGTTTATGCGTCTTTAGCTCCGTTCACCAATGCTTCCTAGTTTTCAGTGTGGAACTCTTCCGTTCCCTTGTTTAAACATACTCCCAAATAGTCTGTTTTTCTAGCTATTTAAGTGGATTATTTTCTTCATTCCATGTTTAGTTTGTTGTTAGTGTATAGAAATATTATTAATTTTTATGAACTGATTTTGCATCATAACTTTATTGTGCATATTAATTCTAACAGTTTTGGTGAAGTCTAAATTTATAAAATCATATTCTATGACCCAGAATGGTTTGTCTTGGTGAATGTTCCATACATTCTTAAAGAGTGTACTTTGTGTTGATGTTGGGGTACTGTAGAGTGTGAGGTACTAAATGTCAGTCAGGCCATCTTGGTTGGGGTGTCTTCCAGACTACTATATACTTGGTAGTTTCTATGAACTCTTTTTAATAACATAATTCTTTACTGATTCTTTGGTAATTTCACATTGTGTACCCCAATCTTGCTCACCTCCCAGTACCTCCATATCCAACCCTCATCCATACAGCACTTCCCCAAAAGAATCCCCCCCCCCAAAAAAAAGCTTAATTCAAAACAAAACAAAAAAATCTACTTCGATCCTCCATCTCTCCAACACCTCTTCATTCATTTTAGTGGCATCAGGAGCTGTGGTGAGTCACACCTATACCCTTTTGTCCACTAGCCGCACCCTCAAATGTTCATTGCAGTGAGTCATTGGTCTGGCTCAAGGCCTCTGGCCTCTGTTACACCATTATCACTGAAACTCCTCTTGGATATCCTGCCATTGCCCCAAGTCATGAAGGTCCTGCGGCTATTATTCCTCAGGACCAGTCCCTTCAGGAGCTCCAGAAGTCATAGATGGGGTAGATGTTGATCAATCTAAGGCCCGGGATGTGGGCCTGGATGATAGCTGAGCTGGTCATTCCAGGACACTGGGACCACCCACCTCCAGGAAAGGGGCAGAGCCAACTCTCCTACACCCATACCATCAGGGCCACTGTCCCACACCTGTGATGATGGGTGGGACCACCTCTCCTGCCGCAGTGTCCAGTGAGGGGCAGAGCCAGCTATCCTGGGGCCAGTGAAGGGTGGGACTGGCTCAGCACGGCACTCAGATATCAACACATATGGTTCCTATGGCCGCCTGTGGTACCACAGGCCATGGACATTAGCGCAGACCCCAGTTGCAGCAGGTCCATGGACCCAGACATAGCCCAGTAGCAGCAGTTCGGGCCTGCATGTTACCATGGTCCTGGTAGCAGCACAGGTCACCCAGATCAGTATGGCCCTAATGGCAGCATGGCTCTTGGACACCAACATGGTCTCAGGTGGCTGACCAGACCCTGGGTATCCTTTGGCCTTTGATGGCAACATGGGTCATAGATGTCAACACAGATCCTGGCTGTGGTAGGACCACTGACCCAGACATTAGCCCAGATGTCTTCCTGGCTCCAGGTGGCAAGCAGGCCACCAACATCAGCCTGTTCCTCACCACCCTCGCTTCTTCAGTTCCACCCCTTTCCACAGCATACGAACCATTCTGCTTCTTTTCTCTCCCATTTCTCCACCATATACTTGCTTATCATAGTGGGACCTACCCACCTGGTACCACAAGGACTGTGAGAATCCAGGCTGGCCTGTAGGTGTCTTTCACCAGCATGGCTGAGCGGCCCTACAGACTTGTTAATTAGTTATTGAAAGTAGGGTATCGAAATATAGCTATAATCTTAGACTTGTATAGTTCTTTCTTATTGCTTCATGCATTTTTTAGCTGTTATTGAAAGCATAGGTGTTTAGGATGATTATTTCTTGATTAATTGACTACATATCAATATGTAATGATCTTTTATATATTTTTAATATTCTCATCAGATATTATTGCAATCATTGCAACTTTTTTGTGGCTAGCATTAGTATAGGATGTTTTCATCAAACCCCTCCCTTTCATCAAGGCTCAGGGATTTTATGCATAAAAGGAGGCGGAAAAATAAGAGCCAGAGGTGATGGATGACTAAAAGGAAAGAGTGTCTTCCAGACACAACATGACTGATGTACATATGAACTCACAGATTGTGGCAGCACACACAAAACCTGCGTAGGTACAAGCCAGATGGGGTAGTGGGCATGGAGTCCCACCCCTTTATCAAGAGACTATGTGCAGTTGATACTGGCTGGCAGAGGGAGAACCAGCTTTCTCCAGTCGAGTTTCATTGTGTCTGTCAACCATGCTTCGGGACAGATCTCATACCCAGGAATAGTTGGCCAACACCAAACAAACTCAATGCTTGCAGCTTTTGTGGCCTTTTTGCTTCATTTTGCTTTGTTTTGACTTTTTGTCATTCCCGCCCCCCTCACCCGCCCAGACAGGGTTTCTCTGTGTAACACTGGTTGTGTCGGAACTAGCTCTGTAGACCAGGCTGGCCTCAAACTCAGAGATCCACCTGCCTCTTCCTCCTGAGTTAAGGCTGGGATTAAAGGCGTGCGCAATATCACCTGGCCTTTGTGATGTTTTTGTCTTAGTGGCCTGTGCTGGCATCAGAGAGGAGGGAACGAAAATGCTCCATAAATTGGGCTGTAGGCAGGCCTGTGGGGCATTTTCTTAATTAGTGATTGATGGGGGAGCACCCAGACCTTTGTGGGTGGTGCCATCCTTGGGCTGGCAGTCCTAGGTTGTATTAGAAAGCAGGCTGAGCAAGCCACGAGGAGCATGCCAGTCAGCTGCACTCCTCCATGACCTCTGCATCTGCTCCTGCCTCCAGGTTCCTGCCCTGCTTGAGTTCCTGCCTGGATAATGAGCAGTGATGCAGAAGTGTACGTCAAATTAACCCTTTCCTCTCCAAGTTGCTTTTGGTCATGGTATTTCATCACATCAGTAGTAGCCCCAACTAAGACCAGTTGGTACCAGGATCATGACAGACCTGACCATGTTATTTTGGGGAGGATTGTGGAAAGACTTTGGAGCTTTGGGCTAGAAAAACAATGGAGTGGTCAATGTTTGGTGAGCTTTTCTGTGGGAACTTGGAAGATAAGAATGTTGAGAGCAATGCAAATGATGGAGGCCTGGCTTGTGGAGTTCTAGAGTGGTGGTTCTCAACTTTTCTAACGCTGAGGCCCTTTATACAGTTCCTCATGTGGTGGCCCCCAACCATAAGATTATTTTCTTCTCTCCTTCTTAACTGTAATTTTGCTACTGTTATGGATCATAATTGAAGTATCTGTGTTTTCCAGTGGTCTTAGGTGACCCCTGTGAAAGGGCCGTTTGGCCCAGAGGCGTCATGACCCAGGTTGAGAACTGCTGTGCTAGAGGGCCATTGAGAGTAATTTAAAGACTCAGTCAGGGCTGTTTCCTAATTTGCTTGAGGATCTGTGGTTTTGTTCAAGCTGGGGCTGAAGAATCAGCTGTGGTTAACAAGAACCACTGAAGTAAAACCTTTGCTTTACTGGGACAATTTGATGCTAGTCAGCTGGAGCTGAGAAATTAGTGGAGATTAAAAACAGACAAGCATTGAGGTGAAATCTTCTGGGAAGTGTTTCTTCAGAGGCCCAAGGTTGTTCCTCACACTGGCAGCCAAACTTGGTATACATAAGAGTTACCCAGGTGGTACTGGTTTTGAGGACATGAAGAGGTCATGGAGAGCAGCTGAGGCTTGGCACTGTGAGAGGCCAGGAGAGGCCACTGGAGAAAGTGCAGCCTCAATAGCAGTTAAAGCCCTAGGATTTCGGGGCCGTGGAGAAGAACTAAGGCTTGGCACCATGAAGAGAGCCCAGGAGAGGCTATTGGCAAAAGTGCTACCCAGCTGCAGCAGAGACCCCAGCATTGTGGAGATGTCAGAACTATGGGACAGCCACCAAGAACAGCAGCAGTGGTAGAGTGGAGCCGACTGAGGCCTAGAAGACGAGCTGTGTGTGCTGCAGAGGGCAGAGCCGGAGAAGTGACCTAGGTCCCTTGGAGGAGTCCAGAAGATTATGGCTTCCAGACACTGGACTTTGAGTGATTTGGTTTTGATTTACACTTTGGAGTTTGGTTTTGCTTTGATCTGATTGTGGCTGTGTCCTGGTACTTCTCTCTTGAAGTAAGGAAGTATTTAATTTTTTTGTTTGTTTTGTTTTGTTTATAGGAGCCCACAGTTGAGAGATTTTTTTTTGGGGGGGGGTGTTAAGAGAAAGTTTCTCTGCGTAGCTTTGGAGCCTTTTCTGGAACTCACTCTGTAGCCCGGGCTGTCCTCGAACTCACAGAGATCTGCCTGCCTCTCGAGTGCTGGGATTAAAGGCGTGTGCCACCACTGCCCGGCTTGAAAGACTAAATTTTTTTTGGAAATTTTGGGTTTTAAAAGAGACTTTGGATTTTTAAAGAGACTGAATTTTAAAGTGTTTTATTTGTCAAGACTGTGGGAGTTGTTTGTAAAACGTTTTATATTGTGATGTTGATAGTAATGTGTGATCTTGGAAATGAACAAGAAAGGAAAGGTGATTTATCAGTAATGTGTTTGTGTGTCAGGTTGACAAGGGGTCATTTGTTCTGGATAGTTTATGTCAACTTGACACAAGCTAAAGTCATCTCAGAGGAGAAAACCTCAATTAAGAAACTGCCTTCATTTGGACTTGAGTTTTGTGCATGGTGACAGATATGGATCTATTTGTAATCTTCTACATGTTGACATCCAGTTATGCCAGCACCATTTGTTGAAGATACTTTCTTTTTTTCCACTGTATAGTTTTGGCTTCTTTGTCAAAAATCAGGTGTTCATATGTGTGTGGATTAATGTCAGGGTCTTCAATTCGATTCCATTGGTCTGTATGTTGGTTTTTATACCAGTACCAAGCTGTTTTTATTACTGTAGCTCTATAGTAGAGCTTGAGGTCAGGGATGGTGATGCCTCCAGAGGTTGCTTTATTATACAGAACCTGGAAACAACCTAGATGCCCATCAACTGAAGAATGGATTAAAAAAATGTGATACATATACACAATGGAGTACTACTCAGCAGAGAAAAACAACGACAGCATGAAATTTGTAGGCAAGTGGATGGAACTAGAAAGTATCATCCTGAGTGAGGTAACCCAAACCCAGAAGGACAAACATGGTATGTACTCACTCATAAGTGGATTCTAGATATAAAGCAAAGAACAATCAGACTGCAACCCACAGAACCAGGGAGGCTACATAGCAGGGGGGAACCCTAGGAAGACTGTGGCTTATAATAAGTTTTGGTTTTACTCAATCACTGGGCAAGCTTCAGTGAAACATTTCACTATTAGGATAAGAATTTGTACTGTATCAAGCTGATAATAAAAAAAATTTAAAAAAAAACCTGCCTCCATTAGATGGGGCTGTAGGCAAGCCTTTATGGTATTTTCCTAATTAGTGATTGAGAGGGGAAGGCCCAGGCCATTGTGGGTGGTGCCATCCCTGAGCTGGTGGTCCTGGGTTCTATAAGAAAGCAGAAATCCACAGCCAAACACTAGGTAGAGCCAGGGGAACCCCCACAGAAGAGGGGGAGGGAAGATTGTAGGAGCTAGAGGGATCAAGGACACCATGAGAACATGGCCCACAGAATCAACTAAGTAGGGCTCATAGGGGCTCACAGAGACTGACGACCATCACGGTCCTCTGCATAATACATTGTGGTTATGTAGCTTAGTGTTCTTGTGGGTCCTAACAGTGAGAACAGGGAGTCTGACTCTTTTGCTTGTGCTTGGGACCCTTTTTTCCCTACTGGGTTGCTTCTTCCAGCCTTGATATGTGCCTAGTTTTATTGTAATCTGTTAGGCTATGTCTGGTTGATCCCTTGGAGACCTGCTTTTTTTTTTTTTTTTTTTTTTTTTTTTTTTTAGGAGACAGGAGAAGTGGATCTGGGGGAGAAGGGAGGTGGGAAGGAGCACTGGAAGGAGTGGATCTGGGGGAGAGGGGAGGTGGGGAGGAGCACTGGGAGGAGTGAAGGGAGGAGAAACTGTGGTCAGGATGTGATGCATGAGAGAAGAATTTTAAAGAATAAAGGAAAAGCTGAGAAAGCCACGAGAGCAAGCCAGTAAGCAGGACCCTCCAAGGCTTCTTCTTCATCCCCGCTTCCAGGTCCATGCCCTAACTTCCTTGATGATGAACAATGATTTGGAAGTGTAAGCCAGACAAACCCTCTCTTCCTCAAGTTGCTTTTGGTTATGATGTTTATCACAGCAATAGTAACTCTGAATAAGACACGATCTTTTGCTTGTTTGATGTGTGTGTGTGTGTGTGTGTGTGTGTGTGTGTGTGTGTGTGTGTGTGTTTTGAAGAGAACAAGAAGAACAAAGTTGAGTAGGTAGGGCGATGGGAGGGATTTGGGTGGAATTGAAGAAAAGGAAAACGTGATCAACATATATAAAAAGGGTGTTTTTAATATAATCTAACAGCTTCTGCCTTTAATTGGAATGTTTGAATTATTTACATTTATTGTGGTTATTGATAGAGTTAAGTTTGTCATTTGCTATTTGTTACATACTTATTTATTTGGCCCATCCATTCCTTTTTTAAAAATATTTTTGGAGACAGGTTCTCACTGTATAGCCCTTGTGTGTATAGCCCTTGGTTGACCTCAACTAAGTGAGTAGTCCAGGCTGGCTTCAGGCTCCCAGAGATCGGTGTGCCTCTGCCTCCCAAGAGCTGGGATTAAAGACACACACCACTACTTCTGGCTTACATTTAAATTTTATTTTTATTACATTTATTGATGTGCATGATGGGGTGGAGGCACTCGGGAGGTTGTACCACATTGTGTGTGTGGTACCAGACGCCTTGTAGGAGTCAATTTTCTTTTCGCCATGTGAGTTCTGGGCATTGAACTTGGGTGTCTTCCATCTTGGCTACAAGTGTCTTTACCTACTGAGCCATCCCATAGTCTTCTTTTTTCTCCTTATTCTTCCTTCATTTGGAATTAGTATTCTTCATAATGTCAGTTATTAGCTTTTAATGGCTTGTGAATAAGGAATTTCGATGTAATCACCCAGGTGATTACTATTTCCAGTATTCTCGTTTTCATCTGATCTCATTGTTCTGCCTGAAGGACGGCCATTAACATTTTTCCCCCTAGTGTAGGTCTAATGATGAATTCTTTCTGAAAACATTTTTGTTTCCTTTGAAAATGGTGCGTTTAAATTGGTACTTTCTTTGGGAACTTCAAGCTCGTTTTTCCAGTGAAAAAGATGCTGTATATATGCTAAGTGTCAGGCAAATCCTAGACATTAGGATATAAGATACTTAGCAGTGATGCATCTCAGGCTTCCTGGAGGATGAAATTTGCTCCGGGTAGACGACTAACAACAAGTAACAATAGAGTAGTTTTTTAAATGCAGTAAGAGCTAAAGATAAAGCTGGGGGGGGGGTGGAGTGGGGAGCACTGAAGCGGAGAAGGGAGCTGGAGTCCAGCTAGCACAACCCTGAAAGCATGGAGGGCTGTAATTCTAAACCTGCCCAACAGGTAGGGGCAGAGAGCAGACAGAAGCAGAGAGGCAGAAGGGTTTGGAATGGGGGAGTCACTGAAGGCCTTTGAGCTAGAAATTCAAGAGTTGAGTATTTACAGGATCGCTCTGGCTACTTTCCTGGATGGATGTAAACTGTATTGGAGAAGGAAGCAAGAGCAGAAATGAAGCCAGTCAGGAGGCTGTTAGAGCAGTGGAGCTGACAGTGATGAGGACAGACAGCAGACCTGAGAGGAATTGTCTGCTTCTGGATGTTTTGACATGGAGGATTTACTGATGGATTGGATTTGGATATTTGCAAAAGGAGTGGTAGGTGATTCTGTGGTTTTCCCCTGAAGAACTGGAAGGATAATTTGTTTTATGAGGCAGGAAAACTGGCAGTCAAGTGCATCAATGTACTGTAGGAGAAGGTAAATTTGAGGTGTCTGTGACACTTTTGTGTAGAGATGTTGCCTGGGCAATTGTAGGCAATAAGTTGGGAGCAGAGAGAAATCTAAACAGACTCTTCCAGCAGTGATGACCATAGTCATCACTTGAAAAAGTAGTTTAGAAGGAAATGGCATCTTTAAAATGAACATTCCTATCCAACAAGAGACTAACAAGAGTGTTCATAACAGTGTACTTTGCACAAAAACTATACTTGGGGGAAAAATCACTAATAGAAATGCAAAAAATGATGGCATAGTTGTAGAGTGATACTCTACAGTAATGAAAATGTGTGTATACGTCTACTCACTGCCGTGTCCCTGTGTGCACATACAGCCACAGTGATGAAGCCAAACATAAAAACCATGTAATTGGGGCTCAGGAGATGGCTTAGTGGTTAAGAGCACTTACTGCTCTTCCAGAGGACCCAAGTCCACACCCCAGTGCCCACATTAGGTAGCATACAGTTGCCTGTAACTCCAGCTCCAGGGGAACTGGACAGTGTTTACAATATCCCTCTTGACATCTGAAATGTTTGCTTTTGAAGTGTGGGATTTTAAAATGAATTAGAACTCAGAAAATTGTGAATTTAATTATGTAATTGAAATTCTGAAACCTACATAAGAAACTGTAAAGTAGAAATTGAAGGACCTTATAGAAAGAAATATTCCTAGCTAGAGTTATTTGTATGTTGATTATTTAATCTTGAAGCAGTAAAGTTTGCTATACAAAGTTGTTTACAGTGTTATTTTTTTTTGTTTTTTAATCATTCAGTCCCTTAAGACCTGATTGATTCTCTCTCTTAGGTGTGTTTGATCGTGTCTTCCCTGACACTTTGGTTTTAAGTGCCTCAGTTTTCTCTCCATAACTCAGAAGTCTAGAAAAGTATACCAAGTAAATCTAACAAAAGAATCTACAATGGGGATAAAATCCAAGGCCTTTTATTTATTTAGATTTAAGATGGGGAAAGGGAGAATGGGATTCACCAACATAAGGTGGTGATTTCAGATCACACTCTGCAGTGGGACTACCCCCGAAAGGGTTAAGGTAGGCAGAACTGCTGAGGCCCCGAGGATCACAGCTCACACCAGAGGCTGTGGTAGCTGTACCTGCGGCCCCTGCTGCAAGTGGCACTGACACAGGGGAGGTCAGGAGAGGAAGGCAGCCGCTTTGCAGTGGGATGAAAGTGAATCTGGCTGAGGACGTGCCGCACCGAGGTCTCGAAGATTCTGGAAAGAATCATCTTCATTTTGTAGGAAGGAAATTTAGACCCTTAGAAGAGATGATTTACTAAAATACAACTGAAAAGATATGGCTCAGGACCCGTCTTTCTTTATTAATCTGGTCTTCTTTGTATTTGGAAATACTGGGTTTTTTTTAAACTTTATTTTTTAGAAGCATATCTTATACACACATACACACACACACACACACACACACACACACACACACGAACACACACGAACACACATGAACACACACGAACACACACACACACACACACACACGAACACATACGAAGGAAGCCTGAAAATATAAGAGAAAGTCACAGAGTAAATGAAAAAGACTCAGAGAGGAGCACCAATGTGAGAAAGTAGTCTGTTTTCAGAACTGTTTTTATGTGTATCGTAAAAATACTTCTTACGTTTTTTTCTCTTCTTTAAGGTTTTTGAGTCGAGTGAAGAGTCTGGGTCTCTTGTTCTCACCATCGTTGTATCAGGTCACTTCTTCATTTCCCAAGGGCAGACACTACTGGTAGGTTAAAGTGCTCAATAGTTCAACTACATTTTATTTTTTCATGTTTGTAGCTTTATGTCATTGTTTTGTGCCTTCAAGCTTCTTCAGTCGTATTAAAATCCATTAAGTTCAGCCAACTAAGGGTTTTCTAGCATGTCTTAACAGTGGGAAATCCAGAAACATACTGATTATTCCCTGCCTTGAAGGAGTTTTGGATCTAGGATAAAGGATTCTTTTTTGTTTTGTTTTGTTTTGGTTTTGGTTTTTCGAGACAGGGTTGCTCTGTGTAACAGCCCTAGCTGTCTTGGAACTCACTATGTAGCCCAGGCTGGCTTCAAACTCCCAGAGATCTGCCTGCCTCTGCCTCCCAAGTGTTGGGATTAAAGGTGTGTGCCACCACTGCCTGACGATAAAGGATCTTAATTGGAAAGACTGAATGAAGACAGGCTAGCTTGGAGAGAAGACTGTGGAGGCTTTTCCAGGTGGAGAAAAGAACAGAGTCAAACAACAAAAAGAAAACAAAGCATGTTATGATTGATTTATAGGATGCTGGCTTTCTAAAGAAGTATTCGTGTTGTTATTTGTTTTTGCTCTCCTGGAGGCCTGTCACCCTCCTCCCAAATAAATCACACACACAGGCTTATTCTTAATTATAAATGCTCAGCCTTAGCTTGGCTTGTTTCTTGTCAGCTTCTCTTTCTTTTTTTTGGGGGGGGGGTTCAATTGTCAGCTTTTCTTAACTTTAAATTATCCCATTTATCTTTGCCTCTGGGCTTTTCCCTTTCTCTATTCCTGTATACCTGTCTTTCTTACTCTGATGCTGGTTGTGTAGCTGGGTGGCTGGCCCCTGATGTCCTCCTCTCCTTGTTCTCTTGCTTCTTCTATTAATTCTTTCTGTCTGCCAGCCCCACCTATCCTTTCTCCTGCTTCACTATTGGCTATTCAGCTTTTTATTAGACCATCAGGTGTTTTAGACAGGGGAAGTATCTCAGCTTCACAGAGTTAAACAAATGAAACAAAAGTAACACACCTTAAAATAATATTCCCCAATACACTTGTCCTTTCTATTCTGAGTATGTATGCCTTTTCAGAAATTATAAAATAAAAACAAACAGGCTGGGGGGGGCAGTGTCACATGCATGTAATTCCTGTGTTCAGGAGGCGGAGGCAGGAGAATTACTATAGGTCGGAGGGCAGCCTGAGACTGGTCTACAGAGAGACTGATGAGAACAAAGAGGGGGAGGGGAACCATCCAATCCCTTACCATTTTGCTGGTAAGTTCAGGTTCTTATAAACAGTATGAATAAAGAGAAGATAATTAACTCTTAATCTGATCAAAGAAATTGTTTTAGAGAAGGTTATGTGAGATTATTACATTATTTCCTGGGCATAGTGTCTATACAGATGCCATAAATTCACATAACAAGTATTTACATGGGTGCAATTTAGTCATTGAACAAATATTTATTCAGCAGTTAGTTTACTTTTTTGCTGTTGTTGGAGGAGGCTGGGAATATCAGCACACAGCGTGGGTGAGTCCTGTCACTGGAGTACCACTCTAGTGAGGAGAAACACAATAAGTAAGCAGACCAAGTGTGTTTAAAGACCGTAACTTCTGCGTACTCGCTTCTAAGTCCTGTCATAATACAATGACAGGATCCCACATACGTGTGTTGGAATGGTCCATTTTTTCCACTTAAATGAAATAGTGTCATCAGTAAATGTGAGATCTGCAAAGCTAGCTTTGCCTTCTTTGTGCCTTTAAAAGTCACACAGCAGGTGTAGCTCTACCTGCTACCCTAACGGCTAGCATCCATTCCACGAGATTAGGCTTCTGTGGCTGCTATGAAGACCACTCTAGCTGGTAGCCTTGCTTCTGAGAGATGCCTGGCTAGTTCTCCCTGTCAGAGTCATAGATCTTGCTGAATAGTGGTATCAGTGCAGTGTGATTTCCTCAGATGGAGGGCATCACCTCATGCTTGCTTTCTATTCAGCTGTCATTTTACAGGGGTTGTTAAAATCTAGTCCACGTTTCTTTCTATCATATATGGAGTAATTTTTTTTCACTGAAGTTACAAAACCAAGCTTAGCCAAATTCAAAACAAACCCCTGCTAAGAAATGTAAGAGGATCTCTAGCTCTGTATTTATTTGATGCAGGTTTCAGTAATACATAATTTCAGTCATATTTTTAATTCCTCAGTGTTCTTTTTCAAAGTTGTTTTGACTATTTTGTTATTTGCATTTCCATGTGAATTTTGGAATGAGCTTTCCTACCAGAAGCCTGCTGGGTTTTGTTTAGAGCTGCTTTGAATCTGTAAATCAATTTGGGAAGAATTTACTTACTGCTGTTAAGTTTTCCAACCCATGAGCACAATTTAACTCTCCATTTATTTATATCTGCTTTAATTTCTCACAGCAGTTTCTTAGAATAGCTAGAGATTCCGTCTGTGTGATTGTGCACAGTGTGTGTGTGTGTGTGTGTGTGTGTGTGAGAGAGAGAGAGAGAGAGAGAGAGAGAGAGAGAGAGAGAGAGAGAGAGAGAGAGAGAGAGAGGTTACTAATCAGCTGGCCAGGAATTTTTATTCGATGGGAATACAAATCTTGCATAAATAAAAAGCCCTTCCATCATATCACCCTGTGAGTGATGGCAGCAAACAGGAGCAGTTTACAGATAGGAGCAGCAGGAGCAGATGGCGCCCTCTAGTGTTGGAGTTCTTGTGTAGGTCTCTGGTACTGGTATCCTTAATCCTGGACAAGTGTTAGAGCTTTGTGGAGGCTCTGGAAGCCAGGATTCCTCAGCTTTGGACAGTGGCTTCTGGACCTAGGTATTGAGATTCTGCTGCTGCTGCTCCCCCCACCCCTGACAGCTAGTGACCTTGAAGCCTCACCCCTAGTGTGGCTGGCCACATAACTGGCTTTTCCATATCTTGTGCAGCGTGGCTGCCTGCCACTCCGTGGTCAGAACTACCTTTGCTCCAGTCACAGCTGCTATTTCTTTTTGTTTTACAAGCTCAGCCTTTTTCAGAAAAGTGGGCAAGAAAGACCACGTAAGGGAAGACTCTTGAGCTGAAATTGCAATAATGGAGGGTAGCAAAGGAGGCTGCCAGCCAGCCCACTTACCAGGACGGCTGCACAGCCTCTTGCAGCAGTTGGAGTCCCTCTGACAGGCCACTGGGAGAGGCGCTCCACCGCCGGCTTGGGTGGAAACTGTTACATGCGAAGACCTGAACAAGATTTTTGAAACAGTTGTGGTGGGCTGCAGCCTCAGGAGCTAGAGCAAGCAGCTGTGATTGTCATGTAGCTTCCTCAAGGCATTCTTGAAATGCTCAAAATAACTGGCTCTGGAATAGAGTGGTTAACCTGTCTGCTCCACTGACAGTCCTTCTCTTCAAGGGAGCTAGAGTAGCAAGAAAACCCAACAGCTTGCAATGGGTTTGCTTATTTCCAGGAAAATAAACATAGAGGGAGCGTTTATAACTTACCTGTTAACATTAATACAGGTTTTTACAGTGTTTAACAGTGCCTCTGACAGTGTCTCAGGGAGGGACATGGGTCCCACTCCTCTATCTCAACCTGTTCATGGGCCTAGGGAGATGGCTTCATGGGCAAAAGCACTGGCTATGAAAGCAAGAGGACCTGAGCCAATTCTCCGGCCCCCATGTAAAAGCAGGCATGCCTGTGGGCCTGTAGCACAGAATTGGAAGGTGGAGATGGGCAGAGCCCATCACCGGTTGGCCAGCCAGCCACCTAGCTGAAATGATGAGATTGAGGTGTAGTGAGAGACCCTGTCTCAAATAAATAAGGTAGCGAGTAATAGAGGTGTGCACGCACATGTGCAAATAGGCACTTACATACATAAAGAAAAAGAATATGTTCTCTCAGCAGATTTCAAATGTCAAAATGGTCACCATGCTATGGAAACTGTAGAATCTTAACATACATAGAACCCAACTCTTTCCCTATTCTCTGCTTCTGTGAACCCAGTCTTTTGTTTGTTTGATTTTCTTTTTTTCACTCAGCCCAGGCTGGACTTGAACTGGCAATGCTGCTTTCTTCAGTCTCTCCAGGGCTGGGATGACAGGCAAGAGCCACTATTCCTGGTTTAGATTCAGCCTTTTAAGAATCTGCATATAGGGCTAAAGAGATGCTCTTCCAGAGGACCTGAGTTTGATTCCCAGCACCCACATGATGGCTCAGAACCATCTGTAACTCCAGTTCCTGGGTATATAATACCATCTTGTGGCATCCACTGGCACCCGGTGTCCTTGTGGTGCACATAGGCAGGCAACACATAAATTTTTTAACATTCTTACATATAAGTAGGATATATATAATATTTGTCCTTTTTATTAAATGTATTCTTTGGCATTTAATCTGTGTATATAATGCATTCTGATTACACTAATTTTTTGTTGTTGTTTCTCAAGACAGGGTTTCTCTGTGTAGCCCAGGCTGACCTGGAGCTCACTTTGTAGTCCACGCTGTAGTTTAGTCTTTGAACTCCAAGACCCACCTGCCTCTGCCTGCTGAGTGCGGGGACTAAAGGTGGGTGCCCCCACCGCCTGCATATTTTCATTCTCTAACTTCTGTCCTCTAGAGAACCCTGACTAACACAGAGGGCAGTTTGAAACCACATCCATTTGTCAGCACAACAGTAGTGAATTCCCTCCCGACAGCTTCTGATGTCTCCAGCCTTCGGCTTCCGAGCAGATTTCAGCACCTGGAATGAATTCTGTCCTAAGGAGCAGGTCCAAAACCAAGCAGAAAGTGATTGGTTGCTCCCATAAGAGTCGTGCTGCCCTTACACCAGTGAGCGCAAGCAGGGTCATGCCTGCTGGGCATGGTTTACCGCTGGGCAAGATCACTGATGACTTTGGCCTGCATAGTACTATGGAAGCTAGTCAGCAGGGAGGAAGCTTCCAGCTCAGTTCCAGGTGTCGTCTTTGTGACAGGGGCTTACCATCTAGTTTCGGCAGGTGGTCAAGAGCAATGGCAATGGCCTATGTTTTGAGAGGTCTCTGGAACCATCCTGACCAACAACTCCTCTAGGAAGGTATCCCACCCTGGCTCTGGATTTTCATTTGATCACCCATGTCTTCTGGGACTGACATTATCTACCTATGAAGGGTATTTCTGTTCAAACTAAAAAAAATAAAAAAAAGCTGTATCTTTAAAATTAGCTTATAGAGCAGTAGGAGTCCCTGTGACTTCTTCGTGTATCTTGAGTTTTAATTAACCCTCTCTCCGCCCTCTCCCTGTGCCCTCCTATCTCTACCTTACTACTCCAGAATTCACCTCTGTTTTACATGAGTTCTATTCCCCTTTCATGCTTCCCCCTAACCTTACCAGAGGCCTTTTATAGGCCTTTCCTGGTTGCTGTAAACATTCCAAGTTAAACATATAAGTGTAAAACTTCAAAGCTGTGATCCACATGAGAGAGGGAATGTGACATTTGTCCTTCTAGTCCTGAAATGTTTTCCCCTTTGCATTTTGATTATTTCACTTAGTATAATGGACTCTAGGTCCATGCAGATTGTTAAAGATGTCAGGACTCCTTCTGCTGAGTAACATTCCATGTGTATATGTCACAGTCCCTCCACGTGCTGAGCCGCTAATGGACACTTAGGATGTTTCCACCTTTGCTGTCATAAATAATGCTACAGTAAACATAAGACTGCAGATGTCTCTTCCAAGTGGTGGCTTCATTTCCTTGACTGTGTATACAGAAATGGACTTGATTGCTGGGTCACATGGAAATTTTGAGACAGCTTCATACTGTTTCCTGTCACGACCGTATGTTTTCAGCCCTACCAACAATGTCTAAGGGTTGCTTTTTCTCTGTATTCTTACAAATTTTAAATCTATTTTTATAATCCACATATTAAATATCGGGTGGTACTGGAGAGGTGGCTCAGTGATTAAGAGTGCATACTGCTCTTTCAGAGAGAGGACCTGAGTTCAGTTCCCAGCACAGCACCTACTTTGGGCAGTTTGCAACCACCCATCACTCTAGCTCCAGGGGACTCTACTGCCTCTGCCCCTCTGAGGGTGCCTACACTCGCATGGATACACACACACACACACACACACACACACACACACACACACACACACATCTTGTTTAAAATAATATTTTAGAAGCAGCATGAGGCAGTAACTCATTACTACAATTGTGGTGATTGATCTGATTGCACACCTCACATGTATATACACTGGCTGTGAGTCTCTTGGGAGAAACTGTATTCATGTTCATTAGCATTTGCTTCAGGGTCCTCCAGACACCTGTGTGTTAAAGGCTTTACCTTTATTGGGAAGCTGTGGAATCTTGACTAGGTGGAGGAGCTCAGTGGGGTGTCAAGGTCATTGAGGGAGTGCCCTGAGGGCATAGCAGAACCCCAGCCCATCCTCTTAACTCTCTTTGGCTTCTTGGGCACAGATGAGCAGTTTGTCCCTTTGAGTGCCTCCACTGTGATGTCTCCAAAGCAATGAGAGCAACTGACGGAGACTGGAACCAGCAAAAGAGGAGCCACAGAAACCTTTGCTCCTTCAACCCATTACCTCAAGTGTTTGCCAGTGATGGAACCTGACACTAGGGCTTTTGCCCATTTTTAAAACGGATTCTTTACGTTTTGCTATTATGTTGAGTTTCTTATATTAACCTACTGTCAGATTTATGATTTGCAGACATTTACTTCCATTGTATAGGTTGCCTTTTCATTTTCCTGATTGCTTTCTCTGATGAGTTTTGTTTGTTTGTTTTGGCTTTTCGAGACAGGGTTTCTCTGTGTAGTTTTGGTGCCTGTCCTGGATCTCGCTCTGTAGACCAGGCTGGCCTCAAACTCACAGAGATCCATCC
Organism: Peromyscus maniculatus bairdii; assembly: GCF_049852395.1. Classification (NCBI taxonomy): domain Eukaryota; kingdom Metazoa; phylum Chordata; class Mammalia; order Rodentia; family Cricetidae; genus Peromyscus; species Peromyscus maniculatus. Next base: position 55,873,030 of record NC_134858.1, on the reverse strand, counting down.
GTCTGGCTCTGTCCCCAAAGTGCTGGGATTAAAGGCATGCACCACCACCGCCTGGTTCTGATGAGTTTTTAATCCTTGATATGAGCTGAGTTTTGTTGAATGCTTTTTTGGCATCTGGTGAGATGGCCTTCTAAAAGTTCTGTCAATATCCTAGTACTTCAGTTCTTGCTGGGTAAAGGTGCTGCTGGACACCTTTAGTCCCCCCACTTCAGAAGCAGAGGCAGAAGGGTCTCTGTGAATTTGAGGCCTGTCTGGTCTACAGAGTGAGTTCTAAGACAGCTATATATAGCTACAGAGAGAGACCCTGTCTCCATAAGCAAAAAGTATTCAGTTCTTATTGAATCTATCTTTATTATAGAAGCATTTGACTTTCAAAAATTACATATATGTGTAAGTGTGGTAGAGCTAAGAATACATATTTAAAGAATTTTTACTCCTTAACGAATAATTTTTGTCAATGTATTCTTAGTATTTTCTACATATCCACAAAATAAGAACATAACATAGCAACACATTTGGGTTATAATATATTTAAGTTGCAATTTTATGGTGATATTACATTTATACACCCTCTGCCTTCATACTAATTAAGTTGTGTTAGAATATTAGATTTTTTCTCATGAAAGGTAAGGACAGGGCATCTGTGGAAATTTTGGCCACATTTGTCTTAGAATGAAACCTAGTTGTTGGCATGGATGGTAATGCATGATATTTATTGTGGTGATTTGAATAAAAATGGCCCCTATAGGTCTGTAGGGAGTGACACTATTAGGAGGTGTGGCCTTATGGGAGTGGGCGTGGCTTTGTTGGAGGAGGTGTGTCACTAGGGTGTGGGCTTGGAGGTCTCAGAAGCTCAAGCGGGACAAGTGTGTCACTGTCACTTCTGATGCTGCCTGCCAGGGAGAACTCTGAGCTACCTCTCCAGCATCATGTCTGCCTGCACACTGCCATACTTCCTGTCATAACAATAATCTACCCAGGCCACTCTGTTGTCATTCATGTCAAAGGGTTGCTATAGCAAGAAGACGAAGGTCTTAGCCCTGTTTTCATTCTGCCTTGTACTTGGCCTCAAATGGATTCCACCCCCAGCTGGGATTTTCAAACAGATTCTCCCTTGGATATTTGGAACCTTAGTTTTTTTTCTAATTGTGATTACTACACATAAAATTTACTATCTGAACTATTTTTATACACACATATCAACGACAGTAAACATCCATATTGTACAGCCGTCACCACCATCCATCTCCAGAACTTTCTTCATTTTGCAAAATTGTAATTCTGAATCCATTAATTAGTAACGTCCCCTCCCCATCCCCTCACTGTGGTAAGTACCCTTTACTTTCTGTCTGCAAATTGGATTTCTCAAGATTATTTCATATAAGTGGAATCATACAGTTTTGTCCTTTTGAGACTGGCTTATTTCACTTAGGTCTTTAAGGTCCATCCATATTGTAGCATGTGCCATAGTCCTTTCCTTTATAAGGCTGGATAAAACTCCATTTGTTTACAGATTCATCTGTCAGTGGATATTGGGTTATTTCCACCTCTTGCCTGTTGTGAATAATGCTTGCTGTAAACATGTGTACATGTACTCTCTGAAACTCAGCTTTCAGTTGATTTAGCTGCATACTCATAAGAACTGCTGAATGTGGTGCTTAATCTTGACTGTCTATTGCTCAAATTCTAAAATGGTCTTGTAATAAAAAACCTGGAGCCGGATATTGGGGTAAATGCTGAAAGATCAGAAAGACAAAGGAACAAGCCACTGCCCTATCTCACCTCGCCAACTCCGCGAACCTTCTGTTTGAAAGCCTCTGAGAGATGGGCGGTGGTGGTGCACACCTTTAATCCTAGCACTTGGGGGGCAGAGCCAGGTGGATCTCTGTGAGTTCGAGGCCAGCCTGATCTACAGAACGAGATCCAGGACAGGCACCAAAACTACACAGAGAAACCCTGTCTCGAAAAACCAAAAAAAAAAAAGAAAAAAAGAAAAGAAAGAAAGAGAGAGAAAGAAAGAAAAGGAAAAGAAAAAGAAAGCCTCTGAGTCCTCAGCTGAAAAAGCTCTCTAGCCAAAAAGCCTCAGCTGAAAAGGCTCTAGTTCCTGTCTCCTCACACCTTATATACCTTTCTCCACCCAGCCATCACTTCCTTCATAGTGCTGGGATTAAAGGCGTGTGTGCTTCCCAAATACTGGTAGCAAAGGCATGAGATCACAAGTGCTGGGATTAAAGGTGTGTTGACTCCACTGCCTGGCTCTGTTTCTCTCCTAGACTGAATCAACCTTGTGTAGTCCAGGATGGCTTTGAATTCACAGAGATCTAGACGGATCTCTGCCTCCCAAGTGCTAGGATTAAAGGTGTGTGCCACCACTGCCTGGCATCTATGTTTAATCTAGTGGCTTGTTCTGTTCTCTGACCTTCAGGCAAATTTTATTAGGGTACACAGTATATCACCACTGCTATCGATGTGATCGAATTGAAAGACATGTAGGAGCTACTAAAGCACACTTTCCTATATGTCTGTCACCATTACCAGAGCCGCTACATCATGAGAGGTCCGACCTACGTGAGGGCTCACATCAATGAGCACTTGGTGCTCTTGCAGAGGACTTGGGTTCGGTCCCCAGCACCTTCATGGTGGCTCACAACCATTCATAACTCCAGCTTCAGAGGCTCTGCCATCCTCTTCTGACCTCTGTGGACACTGGGTACATACACATTGCACATACGTCCAGCAGGCAAAACACTCATACACACAAAAAAAAATAAAAATCTAAAGTAAATAAACAGGATAATTTGTAACTCTTTGGGGCTGTTTCTCCAAATTTAAAAACACACTGTGTTCACCTCTCTCTTCACCTCACAAGTTGTGAAGCCTAAGTCTCAAGCCAACATTCTAGAAATGGCCAGTGGGAAATTATTTCCCAAGACTTTGGCCACTGTTTCCAGCCGCTCCTTATCTCAGTTAGTTCTGACCCGCTGTGTGTGTCTTCACTAAATGAAATTCCGCTTGAACTCGGATGAAATGGTCTTGAGGCGATTTTAATTCTGTTTGCTTGGGAAACCTGGCTCATTCTAGAAGTGATGGAATGCATGTGCTTTGTTTTCATCTCCTTTTTATTTTTCATGCCCAGTGCTAATGTTCTTCAGAAAAAAATCGTGTCTCTGTTTACCTTCAAGAAACGGTACATTCCTATTTAAGTGATCCCTCTCCTGTCTCAATCTGAGAATTTTCTAAGAAGGAAGATTTAGCACGAATTTTTGAAATTAAGTTGTTCACACAGTTAAACTCTAAATTAATGCCAGTCTGCTCCCCTCCCATCCTCTCCTCTTTCTTCTGACAGCTTCACTATGTAGCCCAGACTAACCTTGAACTCAAATCCTCCTGCCTCAGCTCCCTGCGTGCTATGTATGTCACCACAGTACTCATCTTTTCTTTGGCTACTTTTTCCAGAAAAATAAAACAATCCTCCATAATGTTATCATCCTTTCACACATTAACAACCATTGGCACCAATTGAGAGGTAGTTGGATGGGCGAGAGTAAAACATTTGCTGGTCTACATTTATAGTTTCCCATATCCAGTAAGCTTTAGAGTATATGTAATAGTTACCTAAGAAGTTTCAACTATTTGTCTGTGAGGTTCCCGAGCTCAGGGCCCTGTGACATGACCCCTGTCTTGTTTTTTAGCTCCCTTTTGGAATCTGACATCATCCTCACCACCTTGGTGAGGAGCCAGTGTGCTGCTGTAACAAAATACCATAGATTGTTCTAGTTTCCTCCTCGTGGTACAGGGGATTGATGTACAGCAAGGGTCACCCTCTGCTTCCAGATGATGCTGTGCTGCAGCATCCTCCAGGGAGAGGAGCACTGTGTCCTGACACCATGGAAAGGATGAATGTCTGTGCCCTTACGTGGGGAAGAGTGGAAGGGAGCTAACCCACGTAAGTCTTCCTGGGGCCTGATCTCATTCGAGAGCACTGCCCTTGTGACTAAACTGAATCCCCACCTCTTTCCACTGTCCTGTTGGAGATGTAGTTCCAAGATTTGAATTTCTGAGCACACAATCCGATCATAGCAGAGGGGTACAATCTGTGAACTCAAGAAACAGACCAAACATCCCACTTAACTGCTCTGTCACTAATCTCCAGCACCCAGCTGTCCTCAACCACAGTCTCTCAAGTGGCTGTCTAGCGCTACTTCCAAACGGGTGATGAAGAGGAGGGCTTCGCTGGTGGTACTCCTGGATGCTGACCGTGGCATTTCATGGTAGGAAGAGAAAGTACACTCAGTGCCCTGAAGTTCTTTTTTCAGTTCAGGGAGGCTGTCTTGGTAGCAGTGAGGTGACCACACTGTAGGGTGTGTCATGGTCTTTACTGTTGGCTGCATGTCCCTTTATGGTGACCACCGTTTGTTTACCCTCTTCTCCTGTGGGTGAATATTTCAGTCAGTTCTAATTTGGGACAATGAAAGCTACTGGGAACATTTATATGAGTTTTCATGTGTTACCTTAATTTCTCTTGGGTAATACCTAAGTGTAGGATTACCAGATCAAATAGTAAATTAGTATTTAACTTTTCAAGGAACTTCTGTTTTAAAGGGGATTGGAGGATTTGGCTCTCCCACCAGGCGTGCTTGCTTAAGTGATAATGTCAGCCTCTGTGGTTTCACTTGCTCCGCTGCCTGTGCCCTGCCATTGTGTATCAGTTCTCTTTTCCTGGATGGCCGGTGAAGCGCATTGTTCACAAGCCAGCCTTCCTAATCCCACCTCCCAGAGTTGCTGTCAGTGACACCTGCATCTCTGTCTCCCCAGAGGCCAGCCGGCAATGTGGCTTCTAAGCGACGATTAGCTCTGCTTTAGATGCCATGGCCAGTACAGGCCGCATCTGTGTCTGAGTTTTCACCCCTTACTGTTTCTGTGGGCCTTGTCTAAAGTGCTGTGTGTAGCTGTTGACTCTGTTTTAGGAGTCTGTCACAGTGCTGACCCTTCAGGTTGCTGGGGTTTGGGTAATTTCTGGTTTTTATCTATCAGGTAACAGTGTTACAAACATTCCAGTATGTGTCTTTTGGTCAGTGTTCTATGTTGTTTTCTTGATACTAACTAGGAGTGAACTGGCTGACTTTAGAGTAGAATGGCTGAGTTATAGATCTTAGTGAATACTGGGGGCTGTTGTTAAAATGCTGATTGTGGGCTGAGGAGATGGTTCCAGCTCACAGGCAGAATCACTAGCTAAGCCCGATGACCTGAGTTCTAACCCTAGAACCTACATAAAAAGCTGGATGGTGGGGGCTTTAGAAATTTCTCAGTGGTTAAGAGTGCCGGCTTCTCTTGTCTTAGAGGGTCAGGGTCCGATTCCCAGCACCCACATGGTTTGTAACTCCAGTTCAATAGGATCTGATGCCCTCTTCTGACCTCTTTGGGCACATGGTACACACACATACATGCAGGCAAAACACCCACAAAAAATAAAATGGGGTGAGAGAAGCTGGATGTGGTGGCACACATCTGTAATCCCAGCACTCCTATAGCAAGATAGGAGGCAAAGAGCAGAATCAGACCCAAAGCCTGCTGGCCAGCTAGCCTGTAATACTAGCTATAATAATGTGGCAGCAGAAACAGCAAAAAGAGACTTTGCCACAACAAGGTGAAAGGTGAGGATCAGCTCCTGAAAGTTTTCTTCCATCCTCCTCATGAATGCTGTAGTACACACACACACACACACACACACACACACACACACACACACACACACACACACAGAGAGAGAGAGAAAGAGAGAGAGAGAGAGAGAGAGAGAGAGAGAGAGAGAGAGAGAGAGAGAGAGAGAGTAAAAATTTTAAAGAATGCTGAATGCAAACCAGCAGGCTTGAGCATCCTTTGAGATGCTGTGGATCTGGCCAACTCCAGGGTTAAGCTGATGTCACCAATACCTGAGCCCACCATCTGACAAGGTGGTAGATGTGCTTCTTTTCAGCTTTGGTAGATACTGCTAGAGAATCTTCCTAAGTACTGTGCCTAATTTACATTCCTGTGAGTCACAGGGAGAGAGTTCTCCATATGTTTTCATTGTAGCCATTTTGGTGGCTGTGTTTTGCTTCCTCCTTATGGTTGTCATTTATAGCCTCGCTAAACAGTCAGGTTACTGCTGTTGGAATCTGGCTTGTCCCCACCAAAACACACACTGAGACTTGGTCCTCAGTGTGGCAGAGTTGTGAAGGGGAACTGAAACAGACATTTAACAGAAGCTACTTTTGCTAAAACGCATTGACTCTTCACTTGGATCCACAAGGAGAAAATACAGGGTAAAGGCCTGACATTTCTGCTTCTATTCTGTGTCTCTTTGGACACCCGTTTACCTACACATAGGCCTGTTGATCACTACAGAGTGTCTGTCAAGTCGGTCTCATTCCTCTTCAAGGCTGAAGAGGCTCGGGGACAAATTGTTACCTTAAACCGGTCAGAGTCACCTTGGACTCCAGGAACAGCAGACTGTCTCATATGAGGGCGCTTGTCCACCATGGTGAGGCTGCACTCAGATTTGGAAGTTATCTCCTGAGGACCATACTGCTTAGGATTTCTTCAGACTGCCCTGCAGAATGGAAGTAATGTCCCGCTAGGTCACACCTGCACAGCTCCTCTCCTTACCCCAATTCTCCTGTTGAAACGTAAACCTCATGTCACGGCCTTAAGGATAGAACGGGGCCACTGGATCCCCTGTATTTGTACCTCTTTCCAACACGGCCACATGGAATAAATCTCCTGCCTGCTTTTCACTCTTACTAGGCCAATGAGTTGGCATACTGGTGACTGAGCCTAGCTTGGTCTGGCTGCTGGAGCCCAGGCTTTTACCTTGAAAACTTCGGGTACAGAGCATTGTGGAAGGTGTTCAGGTCTTGGGGTAGAACTCTGGGTGATGGATTAATGGCCTCCTGTATGAGTTGCTCTCACGGGATGGTATTGGTTCCCACAGGTGTGGTGGTAAAGTGAGTGGCCTCCTCACGTTTCTGCCACAGCTGAAGCAGCACCAAGGCCCTCTCCAGAAACCAAGAAGATCCCAGCACCACACCCCTTTGCTTTCCAGCCCCTATTGTATGCCCACACGAACTTCTGCTCTGTGTGTGTTACTGATCTCAGGTGTTCTGTTATAACCACAGAAACCGGACTAGGATGGGGGTTGGATAAACACTTCTGATGCTTATAGATCAGCAAAATGTCCTTTTTGTGTGAATCTTGCAGTAATTTTTCTATCAGGTTATGTTTGGTACAGTTTCTACTTCTGGGTTTTCCTTGATTCTCCCAGCTTTGCTTTTCTCTGTTCTTGGCTAACCTCAGATCTGTTGCTCGAGGTCTGATGTGCTCCTGTGGCTTCAAAAAACTGTGCCTTTGCTGCAGACTTCTCTAATTTCATGAAGTCTGATCTTCAACTGAGTCAGTCTTGGAGTTAGCACGTTTGCCCACTGGTGAGCATGCAAGCCGAGCAAGCACATGCCCTGGGTTGGGTCTTCCGCACTGGAAGAAGAAAGAAAAAGAGACAGGCCTTGGCTGTTACGTGTCCTCTTCTATCTGGAGAGACCTGTGGGCAGTTAGGCAGCAATAACTGTCCTTCCTTGGACACGAATAGATTATCCTTTCAAATATCACAAAAGAAACATTTCTAATGTAAATTTATATTCTTCACCAACCCAGAAGCCTCTGAGGAATGGACTGAGAGCCTGTCATAGCAGAGAATTGTCTCTTATTCCTTCTGTGAAGAATATTTTCCAACCATGAAGCAGTTACACACTGTGGATCTTTATTCATGTTTCTAAGTATCTGCCCATTGTTTCTAACATCGGGTTTTGTTTTTGTTGTATTTATTTATTTATTTATTTATTTATTTTTGATTTTTCGAGACAGGGTTTCTCTGTGTAGCTTTGCGCCTTTCCTGGAACTCACTTGGTAGCCTAGGCTGGCCTCAAACTCACAGAGATCCGCCTGCCTCTACCTCCCAAGTGCTGGGATTAAAGGTGTGCGCCACCACCGCCCAGCTCTTATTTATTTATTTATTTATTTATTTATTTATTTACTTTTGGTTTTTCAAGACAGGGTTTCTCTGTGTAGTCTTGGCTGTCCTGGAACTCACTCTGTAGACCAGGCTGGCCTTGAACTCAGAGATCTGCCTGCCTCTGCCTCCCGAGTGTTGGATCAAAGATGTGCGCCAGAACCACCCGCCACATAGACTCTTTCTGATATCTTGGGTGTAAACATCCTAGGGTACAGTTGTTTCAAGTGTTCATGATTGACAGTAACACAGCAGGTGACTGTCAATGCAAATGGCGAGCTCCTTACTTCCCCATGCCCCTCCCTTCCCTCTTCCCTAGCTCTTCTTCCCCGGGGTCCTGCCAGCATCTCCTCACATTCCCTCCTGGACTCCCTTCCCCCAAAGCCAAATCACTAGTCGACTTTTGACATCTTTTCTGCATCTGGATTCATCTTCCCATGTTTTCCATAAATTCTTCAACAGCTCTGTCACGTGACTGACATCCATTCCTAGCACTGATGTCATTTTTTCCTGTTTACATTTGTTTAGCATGTTAATTTTGTTAGGAGAAATACTGTTTAAGGTGCCTTTCTCCCCCTGTGTTGTAGTGTGTGTGTGTGTGTGTGTGTGTGTATGTGTGTATCTTCCTCAGTTGTTCTCCACTTTTTTGGGGGGGATTGGGTTTCTTGCTGAGCCTGTAGCTTGCTGATTAGCTAGACCGGCAGGCCAGCAAGCTCCAGGAATCTGTCTGTCTTCACCTCCACATACTACAGTCACAGAGGCACTCCTCTGTGAATAGCTTTTACCTGGGGTGAGGATCCAAACTCAGTTCTAGTGCTTGCATGGCAAACACTTCACTGACTGACCCAATTCCCCCACCCTTTAAGAGGTTTTCATATTTGAGAGTCTAAAACATTTAGATTGGGGTTTTTTTTCTATTTTTTCCTTTGTTTTTCAACTTAAGTCCCTCTTGTTTATCTGTGTAGTTGCCCATGCACACTCATGTGTTTGCCAGAGGACAGCCTCAAGTGTCGTTCCTCATGAGTCAATGATCAGGCTCTCCTGTTGGCCTAGAGCTTGCAAGTAGGCTAGGCAGACTAACTGGTAAGCCAGGAATCTAGCTGTCCTCCCCTTCCCCAGTGCTGGGATTACAGATGATGCCATCACGTGCTATCACACCCATCTTTGTCTTTATGTGAGGCCTGGGGATCGAACCGGTGCCCTGTGCTTATGCAGCAACTATTACCAACTGTGCTGTCTCTCTGGTCCTTAAAATAACTTTAAGTATTAGTACATCCCTTTTCTCATTGTAGGGTAACAGTTGAAAGGTGTATAACTTTCTGTGAGGCTTAGTAACTCATGGTATCTCAGGTGAATTGTTCATTCAAATAGGCAATCTAATGTGAGTGGGCTAGAGTACAGATAATCAAATACAAATCAAGAACATTTATGGAGATGTAAATAATTCGCTCACCATAAATGATAACAGAGGCACTCTAATTGGGCAGCTGAAACAGTGATCTTTGACCCACGCTTGTTCTGATAAGTGTTCTGTGGAAATAAAGTGTCTATATCCAGCTTCACTGATGGGTAATGGCTCTGATAAGTAGTTCAGGGCGGTATCTCCCCACGCTACTTAAGAACTGTAATTGCATGTTCTGTTGCACTCACATCTCAACCTTATATGTGCTTCTGGTTCTCCTTTTCTTAGGGACTATAATTCCTTTATACTTTGTGTTTATACTGACTGTTTAGTTTCTTCTTGTCTCTCCAAAGTGAGTTGGAACTTTGTGATAATGCTTTTAGAAGGGGATGGTTCTGACACTTGACGTTCCTCTTCCTGTTTTCATCTACTGACACTGGAGTCAAATGTACTGGCCAGTGTTTGTGTCTTTATTTTAGAGCTCTTGTTTAGTTTACTAGATTTGTGGTTTGGGCAGAAAAGTGCCTCTTTTGAGGCTAAATTCTATTTGATTTGTATGTTCCCAAAGATTGCAGCAGTGTGTCACTTACTAGTCATCATTATATTTATATCATAATCGAAAACAAAACATCCTAAATATTAGAGCTTTAAAGATGCTTTTCAGTGCCCTTCTTTAGAAGTGAACTTGTGGGGCTGATGGTTCCCTGATTAAGAGCACTTGGTGCTCTTGCAGAGGACCCAAGTTTGGTTCCTAGCACTCATGTCCAGCTGTTCACAACAGCCTGTCATTCCAGCTCCAAGGGATCTGATGTCCTTTTTTGGATACCTGCACTCACACACACAGACCCACATGCAGTTGCATATGCATACACATAATTAAAATTAAAATACATCTTCTAAAAATGTTTTCCTGTTTCTCTTACTGTTTTTGACTGTAACAACATAATTCTTGGATTAATTTATGCCCTTTTTGCTCTTATCATTTTAGATGGCACAGGAAGATTATTTTATAGTACTCTGACAAGCTTCTAGAGTCCTGCACTTATTAGGAGGATACAGATTTGGGGTCTTTTTGTATACAAAAATACATTTTTTGTTGTTTTGTGTTTTTTTAAGACAGGGTTTCTCTGTGTAGCTTTGGAGCCTTTTCTGGAACTCACTTGGTAGCCCAGGCTGGCCTCGAACTCACAGAGATCCACTTGCCTTTGCCTCCCGAGTGCTGGGATTAAAGGTGTGCGCCACCACCACCCAGCTAGAAAATATATTTTTAAATAGGATTCTCACCTCCCATAGTATTGAAATGTACATCAGGTCCAACTGGATTGGTTTTATCTGATTATTTTAAAATAGTGAATGTTGTATTATTGAAGAAACGCTATCTGAGATGTTTAATATTTATCTAGAATCAATTAAGAGAGAAGCCTCTGGGCATATATGTGAAATTATTTAAATTAGGTTAATTGAAGTGGGTGGCTGAATAAAAAGGTGTTACACATGGTAACTAACCTACAGATGTCACTCAAATCTTAGCAGTTGTTTTATTATCTGTCGCCAGGTTAAAGATCTGAGTAGCATTTGGATATCAAATTATAAGTAGAATGAATTAACGTGACGTGCACGCACATGTACATTCATTTCTTTTTTATGGTTCCTTGAGCTCTCCCAATCTGTGACAGTTGTTTGGTCTTTCTTTTTGTGACTTTGACACCTTCAAAGAGTACTGGCCAGTTATGTTGTGAGTACCTCTGAATAATGAAAGGCTGTTCAGCCTTTCCTGGTTCTTCATCTCAGGGCGTACTGGCACACAGTGTTGCTGGTGCCATTGACCTTGGTCACTTAGTTAAGGTGGCATCTGCTGTCTCCTCCTTTCTGTCACCATTCTATCTCCCATCAAAATTAGTGTCTTCTGAGGAGAAAATCTGGGATACACAAGTCCTATTTTCTATTCTTCAATTTTCATTTCATTTATTTATTTGGTGGTGATGATGAGTGTGAGTGCCATCGTGCACATGTGGAGACCAGAGGACAACCTCTGAGAGTTGTGGGGACTGAACTCAGGTCATCAGGCTTGTACAGCAAGTGCCTTTCCCTGCTGAGCCACCTCACCAACCTTCTCAATAATTTCTTGCCTGCTAATTTTAGCATCATTGATTTTTTTTTTTTTTTGGCCTGTAGTCTTTTTATTCTGCTGCCTTGACAAATGGTCTTCGGTTCCTGTTATTCCTTTTATATTTTTAATCACAAGTCTGCTGGAATAAAGGTCTGTATCTTCTCTCCTGTTTCCTTCTGTATTCAGTTATTTGATGTGAGTATGGACTTGTGGGTAGTCACGTCACCAGTAGAGTTTATCCTTCATTGCTGTGGTTTGGACCCTAACACCATGTCATTAATGGAAATATCAAAGTTCTGAACTTCTTCATGCTTCATGAAATTCACCTTCAGGCAAAATATTGAACTGTTCTCTATCATTGGTGCCCTCAGTGGTACAATGAGAAGTAACATGTGTTCTGCTATATGTATGATAGATTTATAAACAACAAAATGTAATACAACAGTAATACTGCTTGTATTTGGTTATTAATCATCTGTGAGTGAACAGAGAACTGAGTTTCTTCAGGCCATGCATTTATTTCCACATGGAAGGTATACTGGCTGGTTTTGTGTGTCAACTTGACACAAGCTAGAGTCATCAGAGAAGAATGAGCCTCAGTTGAGGAAATGCCTCCATGAGATCCAGCTGTAAGACATTTTCTCAATTAGTGAGCAATGGAGGAGAGTCCAGCCCATGGTGGGTGGTGCCATCCCTGGGCTGTTGGTCCTGGGTTCTATAAGAAAGCAGGCTGAGCAAGCCATATGAAGCAAGCCAGTAAGCAGCATCCCTCCATGGCCTCTGCATCAGCTCCTGCCTCCAAGTTCCAGCCCTGCTTGAGTTCCTGTTCTACCTTCCTCCAATGATGGATTATGATCTAGAAGTGTAAACCAAATAACCCTTTCTTCCCCAACTTGCTTTCTGATCATGGTGTTTTGGTGCAGCAATAGAAACCCTGACTAAGACAGAGGGCCAAGATGAAAGGAGAAGCAGGTGTGTATAAGTCAGAGGCAGGAGAAAGCCCAAGTCACAGAGATAGAACACACACATTCTGCTGTAAAACATCTTTCTGAATTCCCTAGAATATCATGCAGTTAACAGTTTCTTTGAATGTTAGTTTTGAAAACTCCCATATTTCACATAAAAATAAACTGCCAAACCAAATGTGGCTTATGAAAGTACAGTTTTTAAAAATCTGTTGTGTAGATGATGTGGTGCATGTGCGTGTGAGTATATGTATGTGTGCATGCAGGTGTGTGTGCAGGAGGTCAGAGCTTGATGACGGGTCTTCCCTCAACGCTCCCCACCTTGTTTTCGAGACAGGGTCTCTAACTTATGGCTCATCTGTTTGGCTATGCTGGCCAGCAGCAAGCTTCTGGGAACCGCCTGTCTCCACCCTTTCCTGATGCTGGGGTGATGGATGCCCACCTCCAAGCTCGTTGTTTGAACTCGGGTCTTCATGCTCGCTTGGGAGGCACTTTACTGAGCCATAGCTCAGGCCCCCCAAACGTGACTTTTCCTGCCTCTTAAAGAGTTTCTGGGTTTGAAACGTTACCTCTGGTGTACTTCATTAAGGATTTGTGAAGCACACAAAGCCATATGGTGTTGTGAATGTTTTTATCCTTTGCATTTTTTCCCAGTTTGGCTTGTGAGTCTTTTTTGGTACCTGTGACAACACTGTGTGTAGAAGTCCTTGATGTGACATTTTCTCATTAAGTTTCTGAATCAATACATACATCCTTGTGACTAAGATCATTTGTGCCTCCATCCCGTTTGCTGTAGATATTTAGGGGATCTATTGAACACGAAATTTGTAATTTAAGTTGGGTTGTTTTCTTCTTCTGCCTGTCTTTGGCAAAGAAGATCTTATTTCTTCCTGTCACAACAATCAGGCAAAAAATAGTTGCCTAAGCTGCTAAGTAGGTCGGCCTGCCTGAGCACCGTGAGGTGGCAAATCCTAACAGAGTTTCCTGACTTCAGCGGTTGTCAGTGTTGAGACCAGGGAGTGGAAATCACAGACTCCAACCTCAGCTATCCAAGCAGAGTAAATGAGTCTCCACTTTGTTCAACATTTCTAACAGAAGAAACAGCTTTCACACCGTAGTGTGGGGTTTTGTGTGGGTTTTTTTTTTCCATTTCATTTTAATGAATATGACCAAATAAAGGCATGAAACCAGTGTGTGAAAAAAAAAAAACCAGCAGATCACAGGAAATGATTATATGAATGGATCTAGGCTATTTTGTTCCCCAGTACAGTAGAGGATTAAAAAGCCATTTGCCTTGATGTTGTATGTGTGTATAAAAGCTAAGAGAAGGTACTGAAGCTGTTATAAGGGAGTCGTATGCTAGTAATCTTGAGGTGAGATGTCCCTGGTGTGGATTTGTAACATCCTCTGTGGTACCAAGTCTGCAAGAAATGCTGTGAATGAACAAGACTTGCGGCTCAGTTTAGCTTTTGATTTGTTTGAAACTGTGTGTTTTTCTTGTCTTGGCTGTTGACTTATCTGCTGTGTGGTGCTCGATTGAGCTCCACCTCCTTACCTCCATCCACTGGGTCGCTGGCCTCCCAGGTACCTGAACTCTCATGGTGACTACAGCAGGTGGGTGGGCGCTCTCCTGAAACCACTATGAAGGTGTTTACACTTCTGAATTAATTACGTTGAGCTTTTATTTAATTGGGCTAAACAAATTATGAAGGATAAGTATTATGAAAAACATTTTTGATTGTTGCAAAGTCCAATGAATGTTCTAAAAAACAAAATTAAGTATCTATGCACCAAAACTCAGGCTTTCTATTTGATCTCTGATCTAGACCTTCTCGCTAAATCTTCTAGTTTGGTTGACAGAGAACAAGGTAGTTTTTAATTAATCACACTGACACTAAGTGTCTGTGACACTGGCTTGTCCTTTCATCTCCATGGCCATACCTCAGTTTAGGCCCTCACTGTCTTCTGTCCAGCCACTGCAGTGACTGCCTTCTGTCCTCTCCTCCCTAGTCTCTTTCCTCGTGTGTACTGACATCTACAGAGGAACCATTGTAAATTGCAGATCAGATCACCTTCTTGCTTACCCTGTCTTTTGTGGCTTCCAGTTGCTGTAGGACAGGGCGTGGGGGAGGGGGCTCTGGGAGTTGTCAGTCTAGACCCCGCCTCCTCCCAGTGTGCCGCGAGCTCCCCAGGGACTGCACGCTGGTCTTCGCTGTCAATGTTTCTCTGTCTGGCACTCTGTTGTCTTACCGCTAGCTCCTGGACATACTTTAAGACACAGTTTAAACTTCTAAAAAACCTTTTTATTAAGGTTTTGTCAAACATACAGAGGAATATAGGGAGTAATATAATACCCCATATGGATTCCTCACCCAGTTCTTAGTCTCAACATTTTTAGCAAATCTTTCAACTGGACTTTTTTTCTTCTTCTTCAAATGAAGGCTTCCAGGACTTCACTAAGCAAACCCCCCTTTGCTGTGTTCTCCTGAGCACCAAGGCGGTCCTTTTCTTGGATGCCATGGCCCACTTAGCTGTCTGCCCCTCCGGGTTGTAAGCGCTCTAACAGTATGCTCTCAGCTGGCATTCTCCAAACCTGACATGGACACTGGTGTCTCATAAACAGGAAAATGAAACCCATCTCCATCTTGCTTTATCCTTTTCCCTTTGCTTCCCAAGAATACATGCATAAAATTACATAAACATTTCCCCAAAGAAACTAGACATACAAGTGTAGAAGCATGGGTGTGTGTGTGTGTGTGTGTGTGTGTGTGTGTGTGTGTGTGTGTGTGTGTGTGTGTACTAAGAAAAGTAGAACTGAAGCATGGTGGTGCAAACCTATAATCCCAATACTTAGAGACTGAGGCAGGAGGTTCCTGAGAGTAAAGCCAGCTTGGGCTACAGAGTGAGATCCGGCCTTAGAAACTCAAACCAGGGTTGGAGAGTTGGGTCAGCAGTTAAGAGCACTGGCTGTTCTTCCAGAGGTCCTGGGTTCAACTCCCAGCACCCACATGGCGGCTCACAATCTGATGGCCTCTTCTGGTCTTCAGGCATACATGCAGGCAAAGCTCCTGTGTACATAAAAATAAATCTTACCAAAACAAAACAAAAAAAACCAAACTCAAACTAAAACAACAATATAAACAAGGTAGGAATTATCTCTGTGGTTGTAGAATGTATATGGGCAGTAGGTGGTTGAGGTCATAACATAAAGTATTCCCTTTTTATTTGGATGAGAGTTCAATATATGTGCATGAAATGGTATCAGTTGACAGACTAACGGTTTTTTTTTTTCTTTTGGTTTGGTTTGTTTGTTTGTTTTGAGGCAGGGTTTACCTGTGTAACAGTCCTGGCTGTCCTGGAACTTGATTTGTAGACCAGGCTGGCCTCAAACTCACAGAGATCTGCTGCTCTGCCTCCCAAGTGCTGGGGTTAAAGGTGTACATCACCACTGCCTGAAGTTTTGATTTTTTATTTATTTATTTATTTATTTTTGTCTTTTGGTTTTTTGAGACAGGGTTTCTCTGTGTAGCTTTGCGCCTTTCCTGGAACTCACTTGGTAGCCCAGGCTGGTCTCGAACTCACAGAGATCTGCCTGCCTCTGCCTCCCGAGTGCTGGGATTAAAGGCGTGCGCCGCCACCACCGCCCGGTTGAAGTTTTGAATTTTTTAAGACGTATGAAAGCCTAGAATTTCTGCCTTCATTTTAAAATAATGTTTTTAGTTTCGTGTGTATGTGTGTGTGTGTGTGTGTGTGTGTGTGTGTGTGTGTGTGTGTGTGTGTGTTTCTCCATATGTGCACCACATATATGCAGGTGCCCTTGAAGGCCAGCAGGAGGGGGATCAAATCCCCCTGGAAGTAGAGGTTACAAGTGACCCACCCATTATTAGAGGTGTGAGGAACCAAACTCCAGTCCTCTATAAGAGCTGCAAGTACTCTTAACCACTAAGCCATCTCCAGTCCTACATATATTGCAGTGTGGAAGCTGCATCTCACCACAGATTCCCCCCCCCCCCGCCCGCAACTTTCTTTTGTTATTTCTTTGCCAGCTAGTATAATCTTTAAAAAAAAATATATTACTGAAATTATGGGACAAATAGCCAAACCAGTAGAAACGCATGAACTGTGAACCAATGGGAGGAACCCCCATGGAACTGGACCAGGCCCTCTGGATAAGTGAGACAGTTGATTAGCTCGAACTGTTTGGGAGGCCCCCAGGCAGTGGAGCCAGGACCCACCCTTGGTGCATGGGCTGGCTTTTTGGAACCTGGGGCCTATGCTGGGACCCTTTGCTCAGCCTTGGTGTAGGGAGGAGGGGACTGGACCTGCCTCAGCTGAGTCTACCAGGCTGGGCTGACTCCCCAGGGGAGACCTTGCCTTGGAGGAGGTGGGAATGGGGGTGGGAGGAGGGAGGACGGGGGAATCCTTGGCTGATACGTGTAATTAAGTTAATTATAAAATTTTAAAAAAATATTCCTGAAATTTAAAAACTGGAGTTGGCCGGTTCTCGGCACACTCACTCCTCTCAATGTATGAGTCCATTTTATAGTCCTCCTCTCCTTTCCATCCACACCACCTCTGTCCTCTGAGTGCAGACCAGCCTGTGGATAGCTCACAGCGTGTCAAGTGTCTCCCTGGTTGTAAGAGTTGGGAGAGGACCTAGGTCCTCTACATATATGACACTTGTGTAGCTTGGTCTACTTGTGGGACTCCTAACATTGGGAGCTGGGGCTGTCCCTAACGCTTTGGCCCCTAACGCTTTGGCTGGCTCTTGGGAACCTATTCCTCATACTGGATCACCTTGCCCAGCCTTAATACAAAAGAAGATGCTTAGTCTTACCGCAACTTGATATGACATGCTTTGTGGATACCCATGGAAGGCCTGTCCCTTTCTGAACAGAAACAAGAGTAGATGGGGGGGGCGGGGGGGGTAGAGAAGGAGGTGGGGGATGGAATGGGAGGAGCGGAGGGAGGGGAAACTTCAGTTGGGATATAAAATAAATTAATTTTTAAAAAAGAGTTGGGAGAGGAAGTCAACTGCCTTACTGCTTATTTACATACATTTGTGGGTGACGTGGAACTCAAAGAAATTAATACTTTGGAAAGGCAATGAATTAGCAACAGTAATAGGGGTTACATTAGACTTTAGTAACATCCAGTAATTGCTCATACCTAAGTATAATGGTTAATCTTAATGTTAGGCTTGATTGGATAGGGAAGTGCTTAGTATACCCCAGTGTTCTGAGTGCGTTCCCTTGGGACTCGCCTCTGCTGAGTGGATGAATCCTTTGATGATGATGACGACATCATTGGAATGTTAGAAAGTAGGAAGTGGGTCCTAGGCAGAGGAAGTGGGTCACGGGGATGTTCTGTTGGGTGCTACCTCTTGTCCTGTCCTTTCTCATGTTCCTTTTTGTCAACTTACTGTCAGCATGAGATGAACTCTTCCTGCACACACTCCTGTCTCCATGATATTCTGCTGAAGTTCAATGGGGCCGGGTAACCATGGACGAACCTGTCCGAGACTGTGGGCCAGAAGGTGCCTTTCTTCCCTGAATTTGTTTCTATTCAGTTTTTGATCACAGTGACAAAGACCAGTATGCTAGACAAGTGTATCCATGTGAAGAAGGTATATGCTGTGAAAAAATGTCCTGCTTCAAGTAAACCGACAGCCCCAAGCATGCATTGATAAGCGTTGTCTTCCTGCAATAAGTCATGCTGATACAGCATGTAAGCCGAGTAAGTCACTAGTAACTGGAGCTTAAAGGAAACACGTTTGTTTGTACACGGCATATGGAAATCCATAGCACAATTAGGGTCAATGAGTTTTATACTAAGTTTCCTCTTGTTTAAAAAAAAAGATGGTAAAAGCATAATTCATAGGAAGGTCTTTAATGGCAGGGAGACTTTATCTCAAGGGTCTTTGCCATTTTGTTATTGAGGAGAGACAGCTGTGTTGTGGAATGTTTGTACACCGTGTGAAGATATGCTGTGATTGGTGTAATAAAAAGCTGAATGGCCATAGCTAGGCAGGAGAGTATAGGTGGGCAGAGAGAGAACTCTGGGAGGAAAAAAGAAGGCTTGCCAGCAAGACACGGAGGAAGCAGGATGGGAGGTACAGAGATGAGATAGCAAGCCGCATGGAAGAATGACAAACATAGTATGTACTCACTCATAAGCGGGTACTAGATGTGAGGGAAGGGATGGCCAGACTGCAGCTCACAACTCCAGAGAGGCTGGCTAACAGGGAAAGACCCTAGGAGGGACACATGAATGACCCTGCGAAGGAGAAGTGGATGAGATCTACATGAGTGGACTGGAGGGGGGGGGGGTGGCAGAGGGCGAGGGGTGGGGGATGAGAACAACTGGAAATGGGAGAGTCAAGCTGGAACAGGGACAGAGTAGGAGGGCAGGAAGGAAGATACCATGATAGATGAGGACATCATGGGAATAGGAAGAGGCAGGGTGCTGGGGAGGCTCTCAGGAATCCACAAGGATGACCCCACCTTGATCTGCTGGCATTGGTCCAGAGGGTGCCTGGACAAGTCTACTCTGGTGACCAGCCTAGAAAATAACATAGCTGTCATCATAGAGCCTTTGTCCAGTGACTGACTGAGGCAGATGCAGAGATCCACGGCCAGGCACCAGGCTGAGCTCTGGGAATCCAATTGATGAGAGAGAGGAGAGATACTGCAGTCAAGGGATGTCAAGATCATGATGGGAGGATGTGCAGAGATGACCGGCCACACTAGTGGAAGCCCATGAACTGTGGACTGGGGGCTGTGGAGCCCCCATGGGACTGGACTAGGCCCTCTGGATATGGAAGACGGTTGTTTGGCACAAACTCTTTGGGAGGCACCCAGGCAGGGTGATCGGGATCTATCCCTGGTCTGTGGGCAGGCTTCTGGAACCTGGTGCCTGTGGTGTGACGCCTTGCACAGCCTTGATGCAGTGGGAAGGGGCTTGGACCTGCCTAGGCTCAGTGTGCTGGGCTCTGCTGACCCCCCATGGGAGACCTCGATTTTGGGGATGTGGGGATGAGGGGTGGCTTGGGAAAGAGGGCTGGGGGATATGAGGAGGGAGGAGGGGGGATTTGTGGATGGTATGTGGAGTGAGTAGAAAATTTCTTAATAAAGAAAAATGAAAAAAAATATGGGTTTGTTTAAGTTATAAGAACTAGTTAGAAACAAGCCTAAGCTAAGGCCGAGCTTTCATAATTAATAATAAGTCTTCATGTCATTATTTGTGAGGTGGCGGCCACAGAAGAAAATTGCAGCTACACAGCTGGTTTTCTGTTGTGTTCTCCAGAAAGCGGGGCCTCGGGCAGTGCTGTAACGAGAGTTGTGGGTGCTCAAACTGTACACGTCAAGCTTGTTTTCTTGTGAAATAGAGATTATACTCTTGTTGCTGATCTGATATTATTAAATGCATACTCTTTTGTGAATATTCATAGGATTTGAGAGAAGTACAGGATCTGTCAGAAGAACAGCTCTGAAAGTTGGACAGCGATGTCGTCTATGCAGAGTGTAATGCTTGTACACCTTGCATTCTCCATGTCATTCAATCACGAGTCCTATGGAAAAGAGTGAAAATGTCAAAGCTGAAGATTAAATTTCTACAGTAGTCTCACCTTTCATTTGACTAAAGTTTATTAGTTAAGATTAGTTTCATCATGGCATAAATATTTGAAATTATGACTTTGTGAAATCCTAGCCCATTCTTCAGAATACAGTTACCTCCCCCAAAACCATTCATGAATGATGATTTGTATAAAAAAGAGACTTAAAGAAGTCTCTTTAAGGCATGTACTGACTGAGACTGAAGTTAAGTAACTTTTTAAAGCCATGTGTAAAGAACCATAAAAACAGATTTAAAGGCTAAAAATACATTGTTACAAAACTATTTCAAACAGGAAAAAAACAAAAAGAGAAAAGAAAGGCCGTCTCACCTACCACCCAGCTCTGGTGTTCTGTAATGTTGTTTGGTGTGTTTCAGTGTTGCTGAATTTCACCACTACAGGCCCTTAGAGTGGCCAGGGCTAGCCAGGACTCCAATCCTGTTTGCCAGGATGCCAGTCAGTTTAGCTCTCACACTTTTGCTGTTAGAAACACAAAATGGTATTGGTACAGCTACTTTGGCAGAAAGCCTGGCAGTTTCTTCTAAAGTTAGATAATGCTCTTAGCTGGAAAGGCTCTTAGGTGTTTATTCAAGAGAAGTCAGACTGTATTTTGACACAGCGTTACCTCTCAAAGGCTGCCTGCAGTTGTGTTATCCCCCCAAATCTGTAACCAGTGGAGGAGCAGAGAGCTGTGACCCCACCTTCCTGTTCTTCTCAGCAGTGACTGCAGGTCACACACGCAGCCTGGGTGAATCCCACTCTCATTTGCAAGGGAGGGAAGCCAGACTCCCCAAGTATGGAGGGTGCTCCGCCATCTCTCTAACATTCCGGAAAGGGGGAGCCATAGGGCGGAAAAAAGACAAGTGACTGCCAGCAGGGAGGAGCAGCAGGGTGGAGGTTGATGACGGGCTGAGCAGGTGATTTAGAGAGATGATGAGCATGCTGTCTGGACTGTTCGGGGTTCATAACTGCAGTTGTTTGTCACACTCAGAACCGTACACGAGGAAGGTGAATTTTACTGTGTGTAAATTCTTACTTAGTAAGTCTGACTTGAAGGGTTTTTTTCTTTTAAAGATATAACTGATTTGTTCACACACAGGCACACATACATGTGTGTGCCCACACCCACACAGAAGAGGGGAGAAAGGGAGAGAGGGGTGATGTGAATGATATGAAGTCATGCATGATGTCTTGGGTTCTTTTCAGAATTATCCAGTAGAGACGAGACGAGATCTCTGGGGATGCTGGACTGGAGCACAGGTGTGGGTGTGCTTGTCTGAGAGTTCAAAGGCCCTGCTGTGGTGTTCGGTGGGTGCTGAATGGATGCCATGGTTTTCCACCTTGTTTTTCCAATTATGATGATCTTCAGCATCTTTTCATATTGACAGTCCAGCTTTCCTCACCTCTGAATCGTGTTTCGTTCTGTCTTGGTTCTGTGCCCATTCTGCTGGCTTCTTCTTTGTCGGGAACCTTTTCCCAGCCTACTGCTGGCTTTTCAATTTGCTTATGGTAGCTTTCATATTACATAAGTATTAATTTTGTATATGGTTGGATTTGTCAATTATGTACTTCATTTTTTTAAGATTTATTCTTATTTTATGTGTATGAGTGTTTTGCCTGCAGATAGTTATGTGTGCCACATGTATATCTGATACCCACAGAGGCCAGAAGAGGGCATCAGATCCCCTGGAACTGGAGTTACAGACAGTTGTGAGCCACCATGTGGGTCCTCTGCAAGAGCAGCAAGTGCTCTTAACCGCTGGGCCATCTCTCCAGTCCTCTTTGTGCCCTTCGTGTCTTATTAAGAGATTGTTCTATAGAAATATTTCCATGTTTCTGTGTTTTAACATCTGTCTCTAACCCTCTTGAGATTGATCCATCTTTGTGGATAGTGTGATGATGGCGGAGATTTTCATCTGGACAGTGAACTGTCCAGGCACCGTCTTATCCTTGACATTAGGAAGTGCTGCCCTGCCTGCTGCTCAGGTTCCTGTCCTGAACTCTGCTTGCCAAGGACCCCAGCCCTGCCTTCTCGCCCGCAGCCAGGGGTTGCCTCCTTTCCTTTTGGCTGCCTCGGTGTGGTCACAGATGGGCCTTTGCTAGCTTGCCTTCAGAAATCAGTTATTTCACGTTTCCCTCAGGAACGTACTGGGTAGAAGTCTGGACAGGAAAGAGCACAGTTTCTACATGGGGCAGGCTCAGGATGGTTTTGTTGCTTTTAACTTATTAGAGCACTGATTATGTCTGCATCATATGCTGTGTGAACACTTGGACATGGACGTCAACATGGACAATTCATTTAACTCTGTTCTAGTTTGGGTTTAAAAACAAAACAAAACCCTGGACCTTGAGTCACTAAATTTGTGTTTTAGACAGGATCTTACTATAGCCCTGGACCTTAGTCACTAAGTTTGTGTTTTAGGCAGGGTCTTACTGTAGCCCTGGACCTTAGTCACTAAGTTTGTGTTTTAGGCAGGGTCTTACTGTAGCCCTGGCTGGATCCTCTTCTCTCTTCCTCCTGAGCAGCAGCCACACCTACAGTACTGAACTTGCATCTTGTGTGTTAGTCGAACCGTCACATTCTCTCCTCACTCATGCCTTCCCCTCTGTTCCTTTGTACACTTGTGTTTGCAGTCTGCACAGATAACACCCCTTTCTCTGCGCGGGAAACTGCCTGTTCATCCTCACTCATCTGTTAATCTGAAGTAATCTTGCACAGCTATTAAAATAATAGTAAATGGCCGTGCACGTATGTTTGTGAATGACCTGATAGTCACCGTTTGTGATAGTCTTCATGTATATAATTGTTTTACATTTTTTCTATAAATTAGTTCAACAGTCTGTGTAAGTGTTCAAAATAAATGTGTATGCAGTATTATTACGAGGCCCTGCTATGTGTACTTAAACCGCTTGTCTCAATTGTTAACTCCACTGAGGTTCCCGTGGAATCGTTTTTGGTTGTATTTGCTGCGTGGGGCCGTTTTCTACCCATCTATGACACAACTAGTTAGGACCCTCTTGTTTACCAGTGCCCTTTGCCCTGGATGTGGTCTCATCTTTTCTCGTCTGTCACTCATCAGGTGCAGTTCTCTGACTCACACTACCTAAAGTTCACAGAACATTTTCTGGTTATTCCTTGGCGGTTGTAGCTGTGGGAGAACCATGTTCTTAGCTCAGAGAGCCTCTTTTAAAGTTTTGTTCTTGGGGAGGACCTTGAAGAAGATCTGCCTGAGAGCTGCGGTTCACATGGAGAATACACACACATCCTTTTCCGAATGACAAATAGTAATTATCCATGGCCTTCTCTTCTTGTGAATGAACATTACCATATTGATGTAGTTGTTTGTAAAGAATGCCTCCACAGAGCGTTACTGGCTCTTCATTTACTTCCTGAGTCCACTCCATTTTGACAAGCAAGGAGGCTTCCTTGTTAATCTTAGAAGCTGATTGAATCTGGTCTTTTACTGCATCCATTTCCTAACAATGGAAGGTAGTGAGAACTGAGGGGCGGGGCTCTATGCTGTGACCTTCCCTTTTTAAAATCTTTGCTGGGTCTTCTTGGCTCTGCTCTTGACGTGACTTCTTATTGTCTAAGCTATGCTGAAATAGCAAGGCGTGGCCTTTGTAACAGGACAGCCTGTTTGCTGTGCTGGTAGACTCCCTACTGCTCACGAAGTCTAAGACGATGCCTGTGGTGCTGATGTCTCGTGGCTGGAATGGCACTAGAAGTGAGTGCAGGTGGGAGTGCTGTGTTTTCATAGTCCAGGAAACCCACAAGAAGTCAACGCGAAGTGTGAGCAAAGCAAATTAACTGGTCCGATAAGAATGAGAATTTAATTCACACATACATGTGGTCTTATCCAAATCATATTCAGTCATTTGTAGAGTCATTATTACAGTTGTAGTGAGGGACAGGTGTAACTTCATGAGTGGCTTTGATAAATGCTTTTATTTACCTGAGAGGCCGATGATCATGCCAGGTCCACGGAGATCCTTTGGGACATGGAGA
The DNA here is from genome assembly GCF_049852395.1 of Peromyscus maniculatus bairdii. Classification (NCBI taxonomy): domain Eukaryota; kingdom Metazoa; phylum Chordata; class Mammalia; order Rodentia; family Cricetidae; genus Peromyscus; species Peromyscus maniculatus. The sequence goes on along the minus strand of NC_134858.1, from coordinate 55,848,885 downwards.
GCAACATAGGTCTGGGAGGTTCATGTACCTGCTCCACAGGCAAGTTTTCTAAATCACCAAAGCTCAACAAGTGCTGGTTGTATAACAATGGAAATCTTTGGTTTATCAAATGGCATCTATACCCAAACTAAAGCAAAAAAAAAGGGGGTGGGAGGGTCTTAGAGTAAGAAAGCCTTTCTAGCTGGGTGATGGTGGTGCACGCCTTTAATCCCAGCACTTGGGAGGCAGAGGCAGGTGCATCTCTGAGTGTAAGGCCAGCCTGGTTTACAGAGCGAGTTCTAGGACATCCAGGGCTACTGAGAGAAACCCTGTCTTAAAAAACACACACACACACACACAACAAAAAAGCCTTTCTAAATTAAAAATGATGCCGGGCGGTGGTGGTGCACGCCTTTAATCCCAGCACTCGGGAGGCAGAGGCAGGCGGATCTCTGTGAGTTCGAGGCCAGCCTGGGCTACCAAGTGAGTTCCAGGAAAAGGCGCAAAGCTACACAGAGAAACCCTGTCTCAAAAAAAAAAAACAAAAAACAAAAAACATAAATTAAAAATGAAAACTTACAGTTTAAAGTTAGGTGCAGGGGTGCATTACCCTAATCCCAACATTCCAACACACTGGAGGTGGAGGCAGACAAATCACTGTGAGTTCCAGGCCAGCCTGGGCTACATAATGAGATTCCTTCTAAAACCAAGCCAAACCTTATGCTATATAGAGTAAAAGATCGATATAGAAAAGACACATAGAATAAATAAAAAGAAAGAAAAAAAGGATTGATACAGTTTGCTATATGAAGCCCTCCAGACTTTTTTTGTTTGTTTGTTTTTTGTTTCTGTGAAACATGGATTCTCTGTGTAGCTTTGAAGCCTTTCTTGAAACTCACTCTGTAGACCAGGCTGGCCTCGAACTCGCAGAGATCCGCCTGCCTCTGCCTCCTGAGTGCTGGGATTAAAGGCGTCTGCCACCGCCGCCGCCGCCGCCGCCGCCGCCGCCGCCACCCAGCCCGCCAAACTTTTATATGAAGAAAATAGCATAAATAAGGTTTGAAAGTGAGAACTCATGATAGGACACTAGCTCAAACTGAAGCATTCATTTCCTGTGTTTATAAATGCCTAAATTGATAAAGTATAACCCAGCTACAATGAGCAACAGAGCAATGTGTGTATAACTTAACTAAAAATACGTCCAACACCCATAGCTGCCTGAATGTGCATTAGGCGTAGGTTGGCACTTCACAAGAATGTGAAGTCAGGGTTGTCCTGAGGAAGGACACCTGGGTGACTGGGTGGCACGGCTGAGACTTACTCTTGTTATTCTCTCTCCATTCATAAAAACAAATATTAGACCGCTACTGTATGTGTGTGCATACCGCATATTTTATCCACAAGGTGATGACAGTATTTTTGTTATAACAGAGTTCACGAGAATTAACAAAAGGATGTAAGGCTGTTGTGTAGAAAGCAAAGGCTTAGAGCACAGAAAAGAAAGAAGACATATGAATGAGCTGTCGAGTGGCAATCAGCACGGCGTGGGCATCACTTCCTCAGGAGGTGGGTCCTAAGCACCCAGGGCAAGGCCAGGGCCGTTTCTGCACCACCCACGGCATCCTGTGCTGGCCTAGTTGTGCACTAATTTCCACTGTAATCTCGAGTGTGTTTGCTTGTTTTCTCCTCCCTCAGAATCAAAACTACAAGCACTCTGAGGTCAGAGATTGTGCCTTCTGTATGTTTCCTAAGCTCGATACTGTGTCTGGCCCACAGAAGATTGCTTGTTGGTGAGCAAATAGAATACATCTTTTCATTCATCTACTATGGAGAAACTGAATTTTAGCAGACAGCATCGGTAGGCGAGTGCTGGCACCATTGTGCCCTTCTGTTCTGGGGGCATAGTGTGTGGTTTCTCTCTGACACATTGCCATCGTGTGCCGGTATTTATCAAGACCTCTCCACCAGTACACAGCTGTTAACCTTTGGCCCAATTTTGCTTCTTAAAATGACATGAAGATAATTTAAAATATACTCAAAACAAAACAAAGCATGGGCTGAGAGTAGAGCTTTATTGGTAATGTACTTGCCTGGAATGTGCAAGGCCTTAGGTTCAATCCCCAGTAGTGAAAAAAAAAAAAAAAATTCACCTAACAGTATTCATCTCAGTGTTCCTCACGGTGTTCTTCATAGTAGGAATAAAGGAGAGGTGCCCATAGTTGTCCCCTTGGCAGAGGGAGGGTTTCTAAAAAGCTGTTGGGTCCACGGTAGACATTAACGATGGTAATTCTTACAAATACAGAGTAGCATGGAAAAGGCTCTGCTGTAATTTCAGGGAAGAGGGCAGAATTTAGAGTATAAGTACAGTGTAATTATAATTATAAAATAGAAGGAACAGCTAGGAGGAAAGCCTTTAAAATGTGAAAACAGAAAAGCATAACTATTTCCTGTAGTTAGAATAAATCTGAGGACCAGTGACTAAAACTCACCATTTTCCCCTCCCTTCATCTCTCCCCTTCTCTCTCTCTCTCTCTCTCTCTCTCTCTCTCTCTCTCTCTCTCTCTCTCTCTCTCTCTTTCTCTCCCTCTCCTCCCCCCTTCTATTTCCATGTTTGGACAAGGTAGTGCATACTTATAATCTCAGAACTTGAGAAACTGTTGAGTTCAAGGCTAGCCTGGGCTACCTGACAGGATCCTATCTCGGGGTGGGCTAGGGCTTGGATGGGAGCTACCAGGCTACCAGCATTTCCTCTGTCAGATTCTTTTTTATTTTTAAAAAGTTTTTTTTTTTTTTAACTTCCAGCTATTTTTATTACTCAAATTTGTTCTCTGACAGTTTTACACATGTATAATGCAAACCGAATACTCACCTTCACCCTCTCATCTCCCTGGTAGCCCTGTCCATTTCCCCTGTTCCCTGTGGGTCTCTTTATCATACTTACATCTGTTAGTTTTAGTTTTGTGACCCCTTGAGTTTAACAAGGGCCACCTGTGTGACTATAGAGCCGTCTGTTGGAGAATCCACAACCTAAGCCAGTGACTGCCTTCTCCCAGAATCCATCTGTAACCAGCAGTTCTGTAGTAAAGGGTGGGGCCTCATGAGCCCCCTCAGCCCTCCAGGACAGGGCAAGTCTTGGTGCATCCACCACAGGTACCTGCAGTTGTTCAGCTCACGGCTGCACTGGTTGTGTGCATCTAGAGAATGGCATCTTGGGGCCCTTCACCCTGCCTAAGTCTCCTCTTCAGGCTTTTCTGTACTCACTGCCCCTCGTCTGCAGTGTCCCCTGAGCTCAGAGAGGGTGGTATAAAATGTCGTGTTCGGTGTTGAGCCCTCAACTGTCACATTCTTGCCTCGGGCAGCACCGTTTGTTGAAGATGCTGTCTTTTCTCCAGTGTGTGTGTTTGGCATCCTTGTCAAAACCAGGTAGCTTGTAGTTGTGTGGACTCATAGCTGGGCCCGCCTCTATCCTGCTCGTTAATCTGCGGAACTGCGTCTGTGCCCGTAACCTGCTGTTGGTATTGCTATGGCTCTGCAGGACAACGTGAAGTCAGGGACGGTGGGTGCTGCCTCCCGCAGTGTTCTGTTTGTTCAAAACTGCTGTGGCTGCTCTTGGTCCTCCGCATGTCCATGTAAATTTTAAGACTGATTTTTCTGTATCTGTGAAGACTGGCCCTGGAATTTGGATTGGGGTTGCATTGATGTAGATTGCATTTGATAGGGTGGTATGCCACAGTATTAATTCTGTCTGTGAACATGGAAGGTCTCTGCATCTTCTGGTGTCTTTTTCTATTTCTTTGATGCTTTAAAGTTTTCATTGTAGAGATCTTTCTTGTCTTTGGTTTATTTCAAGGCTGGTGTTCGTCTGTTCTCTTTTCATCTTCTTGTTCTTCCTCCTCTTTCTTCAGCATTATAAAAGAGATTTTCCCTGATTTTATTTTCAATTTTATCATTGGTATATGGGAAGACTGCTGATTTGTGAGTTGATTTTGTGTATCTTGCCACTTTCAAGGAGATTTTGGTGGAGTCTTTAGGGTCTTGTGTATAAAATAGTGTCATCTGCAGATAGGAATACATTGGCAATGATTTTTTTCTATTTGTGTCTTTTTCATTTCCATCTTGTTCTGTTGCTCTCGCCAAGACTTTAAGCACTGCCTTGTTCCTGATCTTAGTGGGATGCTTTGAGTCTGCTCTGCCTACATCATGTTGGCTACAGGCTTGTTGTCTATAGCCTTTCTTATGTGAAGGTGAGCTTCCTCCTTCCCTGCCTCTCCATGACTTTCATCAGGAAGGGGTGCCAGATTTCGTCAAACCCCTTTCTGTATCTGTGATTACTGTCTCTGGCTTCATTTATGCAATGGATTGCATTTAATTACATATTGTAAACCACTGCTGCATCTCTGGAATAGTGCCATTTTGGTCATGGTAAATGATCTTTTTGCTATAATCTTAAATTCAGTTTGCAAGTATTTTATTGACCATTTTTTCATCTATGTTAATAAAGGAGATCAGTCTAATTTTTATTTAATCATTATCTTTTTTTATAGTTGTGGTATTAGTGTAGTATTGTCTGAAAGTATTCCTTCTTATTTTAGGAAATAATTTAGTAGATGGTGTTAGTTCTGGTAGAACTCTGTAGCAGATTCAACTAGCCTTGGGCTTGTTTTTTAGTAGACTTTTTATTACTGCTTCAGTCTGGTTATCTATTGCTGATTATAAATCTGTTTAAATTATTTTATCTTTGTTTAATTTTGTTAGGTCATATGCATCTAAAACTGCATCCATTTCTTTTAGATTTTTTTCCCAATTTCATGAAATACAGGTTTTTTAAGGTATGCTTCCTATACTTTTCTGAATTTCATTGATGTTTGTTGTAATGTCTCCTTTTTCATTTTTATTTATTTGCATTTTCTTTCCCTTTGGTTAATTTGGCTTAAAGTTTGTCAGTCTCTCATTTTTCCAAAAACAAAACAAACAAAAAAAACCCTCTTTGTTTCAGAAATTCTTTGTATTGTTTTTTTTTTTTTTTCTCTATTTCTAGTTCATTAATTTCTGTTTTGGTCTTAATTCTTCCTATTTACTGTTTTGGGGTTGATTTGTTGTTGGTTTTTCATTACGTTAAGGTGCTTCATTAATTTTTTTTTTAATGTAGGCAGTGCTATGAACTTTCATCTCAGAACTACTTCCTTGTATCCTATAAATTTTGGTATGTTGTGTTTTTATTTTCATTCAAATTCTAGGGATTCTTTTTTATTTCCTTAATTTCTTTAGTGACCTATTCATTGTTCAATGAATTCATTGTTAATCTCTAGGAATTTATGGACTTCCTATAGTGTCTCTTGGTTTAGTATCTAGCTTTATTCAGTTGTGTTCACATAGGATGTTATTTTGACTTTCTAAATTTGATGAAGCTTGCTTTGTGTCCTAACACATGATCCATTTGGAGAAAATTCTGTAACCTGCTGAAAATTATGTGTATTCTTTAATGTTTGGGTGGAATATTTCATAGATTTCTGTTAGATTTATTTGCTTTATCGTTGCATCTAACTCTAATGTTTCTCTGTTTTTTGTTTTTTGTTTTTGTTTTTTTTTTTTTTTGATCAGATGACCTGTGTATTGTTAAGAATGGAGTATTGAAATCTCCTACTGTTCTCTGTGTTGGAGTTAATCTGTGACTTTATATCTAATGGTATTTGTTTTATGAAATTGGGGGTAGCTGTGTTTGGTTCATAATTGTTTAGAATTATAATATCCTCTTGATGGCTGCTGTTTTTTTAATGAGTACGAAGTGACCTTTTTCAAGATCTCTTGGATGAGTTTTATTCTGAAGTCGATTTCCTCAGGCATTAGAATACCCAGGCCTGCTTGTTTCCGAGTTTGATTTGCTTGGAATACCTTTCCTCATCCTTCTGTGCTGAGGTGGTATCTATCTATGATGATGAAATATAGTTCTTGGAGGCAGCATAAAGACAGGTCCTGTTTACTAATCCAATCTGCTACTCTGTCTTTTTAGTTGGAGAATTAGGAAAATTAATATTCAGAGTTACTATTTAAAGATGTGCATTGGAAGATGAAAACCTGAAGCATGGCTGAGATCAAAGGCAGCACATGCCAACACGAAGTGACCTCGTGGGAGCTCCAAGGGGAGCCAGGGGGCAGCAGGGGAGTCTGCAGAGCCCGTCGTGTCCCTGGAAAAACCAGAGAAGGGCAGGTCTGTGGGAAGATACTTTTAAAAAGTGGACTCCCAAAGTTGGAAGGAAAGATGGCTGAACAGAGTCGGATGCAGGGGGTAGGGGTGTCAAACTACAGACAGCGATGCCATGGCCATGCTGTAGCCAGAAACCATGTAGAAGCCCATGATCCATGCTGCTGCTGACTAAAGGGCAGGGAAGCTTCCTTTGCAGTGGTATCGATGGCTGCAGACTCACAGTTGAGAAGGAGAGACCCTGGAGGCTTCAGTGACAGCCTTTCCCCACCCTACCCCCCAAAAGAAACAGTCAGACAGCAAGCATTTGAAGAGAACTCTTAAACACGTGTGATAAGGATGCTGAAGTATCGCTCTCCACAGCTGGTGGCCTCTGCTAGGGGTGAGGTAGAGGAGGGTGTAATGCTAAAAAAGAAAGGCGAAGTGGGTATCTTTTGGTGGGTCCTGCCAGGGTGTGCCACTAAGCAAACGCGCCATTGACAACAGAGGTGTGCAAGAGGTTTATTGGAGGACGGAGAAGGGAGAGAGCGAAAGGCCGTGTCAGAGTGGGAGACAGAGAGAACAGGGGAGAGACGAGGAAGAAGAGAGGCAAGGGAGCGAGCTGGGCCTGGTGCGCACTTTTCAGGGGTGCACATGTCGCACAGCTGGTGGAGGAAAGGCACATGGGGACAGGTGAATCCGTAACTTACCTGCCTTGGCCCAGGCAGGCTGCTGCCACAGCAGAAATTAACAGAAAGACTCGGTTTTCTTTAAGGGCCTGGTCACTGGGAGCCTCACCATGCTCCAGTGAGTACATGGGCAACACAAAGTGGACTTGGGGTTTTTTTCCCCCTTTTTTATTTATTTTGTTTGGGGGTGGTCATAAATGGGCAGCGGACATGGGAAGACTGGGAAGTGAATGGGATTGGGGTGCATTATGTGAAATTTTCAAATAATGTTTCAATAAAAACATTAAGTTAAAAAATATGCCAGGCAGTCATGATGCACACCTTTAATCCCAGCACTCTGGCGGCAGAGGCAGGTGAAAGGTGGCTCTCTGTGGGTTCAAGGCCAGCCTGATCTACAAAGTGAGTTCCAGGACAGCCAGAGCTGTAACACTAACAAACCCTGTCTCAAAAAAACAAAAACAAAAACAAACAAAAAAAAAACAAAAACAAAACCAATGATATGGTTCAGTAGATGGGGATATGTGTGGAAAAGCCTGGTAACCTGAGTTTTGTTCCCAGGACCCATGTAATGGAAGGCAAAAACCAACTCCCACAAACGGTCTCTTAGCCTCTACATGCATGCTGTGGCATGCGTGCATCACACACACACACACACACACACACACACACACACACACACACAAAACATGTAAAGAAATCCATTCTTATTATGTTAATGTTGTGGTGTTTTTCTTAGATCTTTTTTGATTAACTGTCCCAGCATTGTTTATTTTTGCATGTGGCCTCTTAGTTATATTTATCCTTCTCTTTAGTCTGAAGAATTTCTTCCTGGCCATCCAAGCAGTGTCAGGCTTGGGCTCCCTCCCGTGGCATGGGCCTCAAGTTGGACCAGTCATGGGTCGGCCACTCCCACGGGTTCTGTGCCGTTATTGTCCCAGCACGTCTTGCAGGCAGGATAGATTGTAGGTCAAAGGTTTTGTGGCTAGGTTGGTGTCCCTGTTTCTCTGCTAGAAGCCTGGTTGTAGAAGATGGCCAGGTCGGGCTCCATAACCCCCATTAATAGACTTTTCTAGGGTCACTCTTGTAGATTCCAGGGAGTTTCCACTGCACTAGGTTTCTACATTGTTCCCCACTACCCCCCAATTCCAGTTGACTTTCCTAGTACTCTCTCCCTCCTCCCCACCCCCTAACCCTAACTGATCCCTCCTGTTCCCATACCCAGCTACCCCCAGTCCACCTGAAAAATCTATTCTATTTCCCTCTCCAGAGGCAGGAAAGCTCAGAGACCCAGGATAGAACAAAACAGCACTGGCAAAAGAAAAAAAGTCAATGAAATGGATTCCTATTGATATTCTGCCATACTCATAGATCTGTACCTAGCCCAGTTGTCATCAGAAAGGTGTCTTCCAGCAACTGATGGGCACAGATGCAGAGACCCACAACCAAACACTGGACAGAGCTGGAAGATGGGGAGGAAGGATTGTAGGAGCCAGAGGGATCAAAGACACCAGGAGAACATGGCCCATAGAATCAACTAAGCAGGGCTCATAGGGGCTCACAGACTGAAGTGACAATCACACCCTCTGTGGGTCTCATCTAGGTCCACGGCATGCATATATGTTATGGTTGTGTAGCTTGGTGTTTTTGTGAGACTCCTAACAGTGGGAGTAGGGGAGTGTCGACTCATTTGCCTGTGCTTGGGACCCTTTTCCTCCTACTGTTCCAGTTTAGCAGCAGAAGAGTACCTTGGCAGATCCAGGCCAAGAAATGCCACAGAAATCACACCACACAACGGATCTCACAAGAGAGATTTATTGGAAGGGGGTTGAAAGGCCCCCTCTGAGCGGGAACAAGAGAAACAGACAAAAGAGAGACAGAGAGTCGGCTGTGATGACAGGGACTTTTTAAATATGTCAGTTTGGGTGGCTGGCGATGATGTGGCTGCTAGCTTGGAGTGGCTGGAGGCAGGCTGGGGGAGCACCTGATTCCTATACTTCTGGGTTTCCTCATCCAGCCATGATATGAGGGTTTGTGTCCAGTCTTATTGTTAGGCCATGCTCTGTGGGTATCCCTTGGAGACCAACTGTTTGTTTGATTCTTTGTTTGTTTGTTTATAAGAAACAGGAGTTGATCTGGGGATGGTGGGGGAGGGACCGGGAGGAATGGAGGAAGTGGAAATTGCAGTTAGAATGTAATATATTTTTTTTTAAAAAAAAATTTAATTCTTCCAATACCCTCTGTAGAGGATATATGTAGTGGTCGTATGAACTTAGTCTATTTTTATCACGGCAAGTCTTTGTTTCTCTTTCAGCTTCTTTGTTGTTGTTTTGTTTGTTCTGATATAGGGTCTTGTCATGACCTGCACTGCTTGGTCCTGGAAACCTGCCTGGGGTGGTGAGGGCATGAAGAAAGGACAGACACACTTAAAAAAACGCTGGGATTGCCTGGCCTGTTCAGGCTCTGAGAGAGCAGTATCAACTACTCAACAAAACCCGGGAACCTCAGCACTTTTATTATGCTAGTCTTGATAGGAGGTCTCTATAGGGGAGCAGTCTCAGGTTTCAGTCATCTGGGAGGAGGCAGCTGTGGTTGCTAGTGTTTGTACACACTGTTAACGTTCGAATTTGAACCAGAGGAAAGTTTACCATCTGTGATGTGTGAATGAGAATGGCTCCCATAGGTTCATAGGTTTGAATACTTGGTCTCCAGTTGGTGGCCCTTTAGGGAGGATTAGGAGATGTGCCCTTGCTGGAGGAAGTATGTATGTCACTGGGGGCAGGCTTTGATGTTTCAAAAGACTTGTGCCAATTTAAATTCTCTTTCTATATACTTCCTACTTACAGATTAAGATGTGAGCTCCCAGCAATTCCTGATGCCATGCCTTTGTTCCATCTTCATGGACTCTAACCCATTGAACCTCTAAGCCCAATATTAAACACTTTCTTCTATAAGTTGTCTTAGTCATGATGTTTTGTTACAACAATAGAAAAGAACTAAGACACTAGGCCTCTTGAGCCTCACCCTGGGGGACATCTTTGCCATTTCCTTTGGTCTGAGGCATTGGGTCATTGGCATGGCCTTGCCCATATCAATAATACACATTTACTCAGAGCTTCCTTGGTTCCCCATAGAGTTTTAACATGTAGACCAGGCTGGTATTAAACTTACAGAAATATGCCTGCCTGTGCCTCCTGAGTGCTGGGATTAAAGACTTGTGCCATTATACCTGGCATTATTTCTGCTTCAATTTTAATGGGTAGTTTTGCTGGGTATAATAATCTGGGCTAGTAGTTGTGATCTTTTAGAACTTGGAATACTTCTTTTCAGGTCCTTCTGGCTATAAAAGTTTCCATTAAATTATCAGGTGTTACTCTGATGAGTCTGTCTTATATGTGACTTGGCACTCTCCCCAACAACTTTCAGTACCCTTTCTTTAGTCTGTGTTTTTAGTATTTTAACTATAATATATTGTAGATTTGTTTTCTGTTCCTGTCTATTTGATGATCTGTGGGCCTTTCCTACCTAAATGAGTATCTTTTCCTGTAGATTTGAGAAATTTTCTCTCATGGTTTTTATTCAAAATATTAACTATGCCTTTGGCCTGGAATTCTTCCCTTCTTCTGTGCCTATAATTCATATGTTGGCATTTTCATGGTACTGGCAAGTTCTTGCATGTTTCATTCATGAATTTAAGTGATCATTTTCTTTGAGTTCCTATACCCTGTCTTCAGGCCTGGTTACTCTGCCTTCCACACAGTCTGTTGATGTCGCTCTTTCTTGAACTTTTCAGTAGACTTGCTGAGTCCTCCACTCCTCGGTTCGTTTCAGTTTGCATTTTCTCTAGTCTTTCTATCTCTGTATTGGATTTGATTTAAAATTTCTGGATTGTCCTAATTACCTCATTCAGCTGTTTGTTCTAATTTTCTTGGCCCTTAGTCATTTTATTCCTGTCCTTTTAAAATCCCCGTGTCTGTGCCCTCTTTGAATGAACTGAGCATGTTTACAATTGTTCTTTTGAATTGTGTGTCTTGAGTTTTGTCTAAGTTTTCTCCTTGAGAAACATTCCTATGGGATTGGTGATTTTGGCGAGGGATATATCATTTTTATCATACCGTTTGTATTTTTGCTATGAGACCTGGACATATTGAGTTAGAATGTCGACTGTCTTTTGATGTGAGTTTATGTCCCAGATTTTGAAGGCAGGGCCACATTCTGGGACAGGTGTTTTGGGGAGACTCTGGGGGCAGTGTCAAGGGGCAGAAGCCTCAGTGGAGGAGTGGGGGTGGGTTTCTTACTGGTTTTAGTGTAGGTCCAGGGCTGCAGCATCTACACAGAGTGGGTAGGGCATAAGGATCTAGAGGTAGAGTGGGCTGGGGTCCAGGGTGGAGCACCTAGAGCTCCTGGGATCCAGGGGCTGCATCGCTGAGGTCCAGAGCAGGAGGGAACAGGGTTTCTTGCTGTGGCTGGGCTTATGGCACCCCTGTGTGATGGGGCCATGTGGGTTTGGAGGTGGCCAGATTATTTTAAAAATACACTAATATGTTAAAACAACTTGTATTATATTAGAGTTAGGTCTTGGAGTTTCTTTTTTGAAACAAGTTCTTATGATTATAGTTTTAACTTTAATAATGTTTCCACATTTCAACAAACATAGTTAGAGCTGTGTTTTTACTGAGTTGCTAAAGTTACAGTTGCTCAAAGTATATTGGCAGTTGAATTTTAAGGAATGGTATGAGCTGAACCAGGTCTCACCATATGTTGAAGTTCTAACCCCCCAGTGTGATGGTATTTGGAAGTCAGGCCTTGGGACGTGATTAGGTATGGATCATGTCATGGAAGGAAGTCCCTAGTGAAGTTAGTGACTTTGTAGGAAGAGAGAGAACTCTTTACTATCTTAAGCATGCACCAAGAAAGCCCATGTGAGCACAAGGAATGGATGGCTCCACCAGCCAAGAAGTAACCTTCGCTAGTCCTTCACATAGCCTGCCTGCTCCTGATTCCAGATGTCTCAGCCCTCAGAACCGTGAGAAGGAAATGCCTGTGGCACACCCAGTGTGCTAGCTAGTTTTGCCAGCTTGGCAAATCTAGAATCATTTTGGAAGAGGGGACCCCAATTGAGAAAATGCCCCCACCATATTGGCCTGTGGGCAAGCCTGTATGGTGCCTGTCTTGATTGATTATTGATATGGGAGGGCCCAGCTCACTGGTGGTCTTCAGTGCTATAAGAAAGCAGGCTGAGCAAGCTGAGAGCAGCAACCCAGGAAGCAGCATTCCTCCCTGGTGTCTGCCTCAGTTCATGCCTCTAAGTCCCTGCCTTCCCTGGATGATGGGCTACAAACTGTAAGATGAAATAAACCATTTCCTCCCCCAAGTTGCTTTTGGTCATGGTGTTAGCACAGCAATAGAAACCTGTCCAAGACACCCAGCCACTGAGCTAAGTGTGGGCAACTTTTCATGAATATGAAATGCTATTGAGAGCACATAATATCTACTTTTATTTTCCCATAATGCTTTTTGTTAATTTTGTATATATGTGCATGTCCATGTATATGTATATATATGAGCTGGACATGTGTATATGTGAAGGCCACAGGTTGATGTTGGGTGTCTTTCTCAACTGTTCTCCACCTTGCTTTTTGGACACAGGGTCTCTCACTGAACCTGATGATTGTCTATGTAGCCAGCAAGTCCTAGGGATCCTCCTGTCTTTATTTCCTGGTGCTAGGATTACAGTTGCATGCTGCCACACCTTACTATTTGTTTATTTATTTGGTACCAGGGACCTGAATTCTGACCTTCTTGTTTGCCCAGCAAGAACTTACTGACTGGGCTATCTGCCCAGCCTCCTCCCCTAGTCCATTTTATTAAGAAGGAATTGAACATAAAGATCACTTCCTATAGCTTTAAGCTACCAACAGAATTAGCATTCTGATTATTAGTGTTCTGAGTGTCTCTGAGGGCTTTAGATAGACACCCACAGTTAGCCTAAAAACAACCCACCATGGACTTTAATGATCTTAGAAGTTTGGAGCAAAACTAGATTTCCCTGGGAGTGTTAAATCATAAAAATCAAAGCCAAGATAGGGAAAGGTCTCTCCAGGAGCTAAGAATGCTCTCAGGCTTACACTGGAGAGAAAGTAAGCTAAGATCAGCACACGAACATTAGAGAATGTGCAGGCAGAGAGCTCAATACCAGCAAAGTTGTATTCAGGGAATGTGCTGGAAGATGCTGACAGCCAACGCCCTGGTGTTTTATGAGACTACCCCTTAGATTCCCATTCCTTCCTGGGAGCGGAAAACAGTACTAGACATGTTGTTCTGTGACCTTGGCCTTCCTTGTCTTAAGAGGCATCGGGGTTAGAAGGCTCCTGGGACTTCATGGACGTTTATGATCTCCACATCTCCTATTTATGAGTCAGGTGTGCAGTGCTCATCTACCTCATTCTGCCTGTGTTTTCCCTTGCAGCTCGTATAGAGATCTTATTTTTATCAAGAAAAATAGGAAACTATCGACAGATTCGAAGCCAGTGAGTGACAGCCTGTTACATTTTCGATAGAAACATTATTTCTTGAAGTTGTGTAAGAATAGGAGGGGTGGACAAGAGGACACGAGAGACCTATGGAAGATGGGGAAGGCCAGTTTAATAAATCAAGAGAGAAGATGGCAATGTCTGCATGGGGGGGGGGAGGGCTTGATGGAGGAGCTGTGTGCGAGGAAAAAGCAGCAACTCAGAGATGAGTCTGAGGTAGGAGAGATGGAAGGTTTCTGGTCTCTTCCGCCTTCTGAAGGTGGCCCCCTCCCTCCTCCTCCCAAGGTAGGAATTCAGAAAAGAGCCAGCGCTGGAAGCAGGTATGTGTGGTGACCACAGCTCTGGCCATAGGTGGTTGGAGCTGGAGGTCTCTCTGGGCCACTCAAGCAGGATGACTGTCCTAGGGTTCTTTGCTGTTAGCCTCAGGCTTCTTTAAGGGTCTTAGAAAGCTCTGTGCTGGAGACCTGCTATTTACATCGTGACTGAGCCTGAGGTGTGGTGAAGACGGGACACTGGGTAAGGTAGCAAAGGAGTCGTAGAAGCCGGCCCAGAAGGGCTGTGAGAAGGAAGGGCAAGTGGTCAGCTATGCTGCTACCACGGCATTAGGTAAGATTTCAAAGATAATAATAATTGCTGTATTGTTAAGTGAGGAGATGTGGAATTTTGAAAATGCTGTGGCAATTGGGCAGGGAATCTAGATGGATATTTGAGCAGTGGAAGGGAATTAGCTTGGCTATTGTGCTTCTAAAGCCATAAACTCTGGGTTGCAAGTGACGCAGGCCCATCTTACGTTCTTGGAAACAAGTGAGACTTACTGCCTCACAAAACTGCTGCGTACAGAAGTCAGGGTGGGTTTCAATGCAGTGGACCCAGAGGCTCACACAGAGGCCTGCTTTCCTGTAAGGAAGGCTTGCTCCTGAGGGGTCCCAGCAATGGCAGGCTTATTTATCCTTTGTCAGGAGTAGTTCCCTATGCTGACAGGCACCTGTCTACCTCTGGAGCAAGGGCAGGTAAGAAACCAGCCTTGTCTGGAGCCTCTGACCGGGGGCAGCTGATTTCCAAGAGGAAAATGAAGATGTTCCCATAAAGAAGAGTATGTGCTGTGTAGGCAGAACCAGCAGCTGTTCGTGTTTGCTGTGAAAAGAAGCCTTTGGGCCAGTGCATTCCAGCACACGCTTCTGCATGGGCTCCGTGCATTCTGTGTGCCGCTCTAGCGCTAGGAGCATTGGGTCTAGTTCTGATGTGGGGGAAGGGTGGTACTTCATGTAATCTTGAAGACAAATTTGGGCCAACGATCGTAATATTTAAAACTTAAAAACTATTGTATCACATCGCCAGAAGATAGAAAAATGGTATCATTTTGAGCTCTAAAACCTTTTAGCATAATAGGAAGGCCTCTTGGAGAAACTGTGTCTCTCTGTTCAGCCTGCATTACAGCCATGTGGGGTGCCCTGCACTTCCCCAGTCACGTCTATACCACCCACACTATACCACCCGCTTCTTTACTCGGGGCCTTATACTTGTCCTTTAATTTGGGGACGATGTTAGCAGTTTCTTGTTATTGAGGCCTAATTTACATATACTAAAAGTCATCTGGGTGCCTTCCACCTCCACCATCAATATCATTTGTTACCCTCAGAGGTAACCCTTCCCAAGTTGGAGGCCAGCAAAATACATATCTATATGTTCACATCTATATGTTAGATCTTATATTTTGTTTCCCTCTTAAGCACGATCATGTTTTGTTTGTTTTTAATGCTTGAGCACATGTAACTTTTTAGACATCCTTCCCTGTCTATGGGATCAGCACTGCAATTTCAGTTTGTTGTTGACACATTTTTCTTTAAATAATTCTTGTTAGCCTGTTAAGCTGTCCAATATTTCATTTGTCGGTGATTTCTGATCAGACATGATCCTTACATTGTGAAGTGATAGTTGTTTTTGGTGCCCCTTTAAAGTTTGGGGAGTTTTAGGCAAGCAGTTAAAGTACTTACCAGTTTGACCTTTTGGAAACTTGTTTTGATCCTCTCTAGGGTGGGTGTAGAGTGGCCTTCACCCTGCAGCGAATTCAGCAGCATTTTGAGGTGCGCTGTGTCCTGAAGAGCCTCTGCATTCCAGGAAGGCTCTCAACTCGAGCTGTTACTCACTGTGAGGTTGCTCTTGAACAGGGTTGGTGTCGCATCTGCAGTGCCTAGACTGCAGGTCAGCCAGAGGCTCCAGGACCCCGAGGCAGGCTTCGGAAGTTCTTCCAGCAATCCTGTAACCAGCTCCAGCCGCTGCAGACTTTCCACTGCTTTTTCCTCAACTCAGCAAGACTACAAACTCAGCAGGTTCCCCTTTTCTTTGCCAGTCTGAATTCTTTTCTTATTAATTTTTAAAGATTTTTTAAGATGGGGGATTGGCTGGAGACATGGCTCAGGAGTTTAGGGCACTTGTTTTTCTTACAGAGGACCTGGGTTTGATTTCCAGTACCCACAATGGTGGCTCAGAACCATCAGTAACTCCAGTTCCAGGGAATCTGACACCCTCTTTTGACCTCTGGGCACCAGACATAGCACATGATGCTCATAAATACATGCAGGCAAAACACTCACATCCATAAAATAAAATCTATACATCTTTTTTAAAAAAAAGGTGTTTGAGACAGGATCTTATGTAGCCTAGGCTGGCCTTGAAGGTGATAAGTAGCCAAGAATGACCTTGAACTCTGGTCTTCCTTCCTCCCAAGTGTTGAGATTGCAGATGTGTACCAGCAAGCCTGGCTTCAGTCTGGAAACTGACTCCAGGCACAAAGCTTAGGTGATCATAGGCTCACTCAGTCTGCTGGTTACCCTTTCTTCAAGTCCCGAAATCCTACTTGACTTGTTTTCATCTATCTCAGTGTGTACGTGATGAGTAGAATTTGTGACCCTCTTAGTCCCTCTTGGGCAGAAATAGCATGATGGCTTTTTAACTTTCACTAGTTTCCTCTCTAAAACCAAGTCAGTGAAACTGCACACTGAAGGACTTATGGGTAATGTCTTCAACAATGAGATGGCCTGGCATTCCTGCGACTTTCCAGGTGTGAGTGGATGGAGTTAAATCATTGACAGCAGCAAGACCTGCATTGTGTTGTCACCTATGGGAAGCAGCGGAGGTCGCTGGACATCACCCAAGTCACACCCACGGGATGCAGGAGTCAGCTTTTCTGAAAAGGTCCTTATTAACCAAACTGGTCACTGAAGCATCAATAGCTACTACAGTGGTTTGAAACAGCAAATATAGTCAGATTATTTTTCAGAGTGTGGAAGTCATTGCTGTCTTCGGAGAATAGTAAGGAAACACACCATTATTTTGAAATCCAACAAAAATGAGAGCTAAAGCAAGCATTTACCCTGCCTTTCCTGTCATTACCTAGAAGAGTTGATTGTAAACTGTAGATGAAGAATTCTCTGAAAATGTGTGTGTGCATGGGTTTGAGATTACGAACACACCATGACGCTGGGGATCAAACCCAGGTCCTCATACTACTGAACTATCTCCACAGCTCTGATCTCTTCTTCTATGGTTTTGTTTGTTTGATTTGATTTTTGAGATAGTGTTTCACCACATAGCCCAGGCTGGCCTCGATCTGAAACCCTCCTGCCTCTGCCTTCTTGAGTGCTGGAATGATGAATGTGTACCACTGTGCTGGGATGAAAGTCCCTCTTCATAAATACTCAAGTTCATACGAGAAGAGGGAATAAAAATACCATTTTTTTTGCAAACTCTAATGAATTAATGATTATAGGCAATGCTCATAGTAACTTAATTCACATACACAAGGACAGAGACATGATGTGTCTGTAGGAGAGTGATGGAACAAAATCCAAAGAAAGATGATAAGCCTGAATTTGACCAGACTTCTTGATCTGTGAGGACTATAGGAGACAGGATATATATGAAGAGCATCCACAGAGGGACAAGAACAGTTTAGTGAGGATGAGTCTGGAGAAGTGACGAACAGTGGGCAGAGTGGCCTTTGCTTTCTGTTTGTCGTAGTGTGCATGTATTTGTGTATGGATGAGTGTTAGTGTGTGGGGTGCACCTGTCTGCAGGTAGGAGTCGGAGGTCAGCCTGGACTGTCATCCCTTAGGATCCATACACTTTATTTCTGAGGCAGGGTCTCTTATTGGGACCTAGGTTTGCTGACTAGGCTAGACTAGCTGGCCAGCCAGCCCAGGGTCCACGTCTCTGCTCCTCACCAGACTAGAATTATAACTTATCATTGTGCATAGCTTTTTATGTGGATTCTAAGGATCAAATTGTTATACAGCCCCTAGTTTATCTTTTTGGAATGGTTAAAAAGCATTCAGAAAGGAATAATACCTTGTGAGCTATGAAAAATTCTGGGCAATTCCGGCTTTAGTGTCCGTGGTAAAAGGTTGTTAGATAGCAGCCACACTTGTTTGCCTGTGGCTGCTATCCCACTGCAGGCCTGAGTTCACATGCGCCTGGAGACTGCAAGACCCACACGCCTAAGATACTTACTCGGCAGCCCTACACAGGGCTGTTAACCTGGATCTAGGGACCCTGTGACTCAACGCTAGGGAAGATGAGAAAAGACAGGGAGACATCTGCAAGACCGAAGGACACAGCAGCCCCATGTCACAGTGTGTGGATGATATTTGGATACCTTTTCAAAAATTAAGGAATATAGAAAAACCCCAGAAGACAGGGAAATGTGAGAGTGTCAAAGGCATTTGATAGCAGGAAGGAGTTTGGGGTTTTGTTTTGTTTTGTTTTGTTTTTTAATATTTTTTAAGGTTTATTTATTTATTATGCATACAGAAGAGGGCGCCAGATCTCATTACAGATGGTTGTGAGCCACCATGTGGGTGCTGGGAATTGAACTCAGGACCTCTGGAAGAGCAGTCGGTGCTCTTAACCTCTGAGCCATTTCTCCAGCTCCGGTTTTGTTTAGTTTGGTATTTTGGTTTGGTTTGGTTTTTTTTTGTTTGTTTTGTTTTCTTTGGGTTTTTGTTTTGACTTGGTTTGGTTTGGTTTTTCAAGACAGGGTTTCTTTGTGTAGCCTTAGCAATTCTTGGCTGTCCTGGAACTCATTCTGTAGACCAGGCTGGCCTCGAACTCACAAAGATCCATCTGTCTCTGCCTCCCAAGTGCTAGAATTAAAGGCGTGTACCACCACCGCCTGGCAAAGTTGTTAATTTTTAAAGATTGGTTTTGTGGTTATGTTTTAAGAAGAGACCTTAGCTCTGAAGAAATACATCCTGGGATATTTACGGATATCTATCTTAGCTTTAGAATAGAATGATCCAGGGAGTGGGTGGCTGTTGAGAGGGTGTGAATGAGGTAACATGGGCTGTGTGATGACAGCCGTAGCCAGAAGATCACTTCATTGTGCTCTTTTTCTCTACTCCTGTGTGCATGTCTGAAAATTTACATTACAGGATACAAAAAAAAAAAATGAATCTGGTGGAGGCAGGGGGGTTGGAAGTTTTAGGGCAGTCTGGATTGTGTGATGAGACCATGTCTCAAAAAAATGAAAGCAGAAAAATAGATATCTAAGCAAAAGGTTTCATTTGGGAATAATAAACAAGGAATAAGATTGTAGTCTGGAAAACTCGCACAGTGCAAGGGACCTCTGGTGTGTCTCAAGGCTTTATTAGGAAGGATAAAAGCCCTGTGAGGTGCGCTGAAGAAAGCCTGTGGACACAGGCCCCTGTGGAGAGCCACAGAGAGATAGCTGATTGGCTCAACCTGCATTGACCCTGTGAGGCCTGTCCCAGAGTCACAGCAGGTGGCTTTGGTGGGGTGAGCTGAGCAGCGTGTCCTGCAGCAGGTGTTTATGACCCAGCCTCTTGACTCTGGGCTGATAACTGACAGGAATGACTGGTGTCATCAGTGTCGCATAGAGGGCCTTACAGAATGGTCACTGTTTACTGTTTACTGGCCTTACTTTTAAATCGCCTGTGGTCCAGCAGGAGACCAACGGGTTGTGTTTCTGGTATGTACCAGGCACAGCATCCACAGCATCCAAATCCAGGAGGCTACAGTGTGGGTGGCCCCTTGGGAATTAGACCATTGTTTCTTCTCTGTTACAACATTGTTTAATGAAGTAGAAATGTCCACATACAAGTCTTAGACTAAAATCTAACCCTGACTCAGTTACAAATTGTTTTTATTGCCCATCTCATTACTCTTTTTTATTAACTGAATAAATAATCATTGGTTATAACTGTTGAAAGTGCACATTTTTTAGGACCCTAATTCCTTCTGCTTCCTTTTTCTTCCCTCACATTGTTGTGTCCTGCAAAGACTCTGTTATTGTGGATATTCCCCATTTTCAGCATAATTTGAACCTCATAAACCCAGAGCTACCAGAGTGAGTAGAAACACATCCCTGAAGCTTCAGGCAGGATCTCGTTTTTTAAATATATCACCTGGCACCTGAGAGCCTGCTCCCGTTCATCAAGAAGCCCTTGGCACCCGGAGCTTAGGACTGAAAGGATTATCAGCAGTTAGTCATCGAGCTATTTTTGTAACCACACTCTCCTCTGCTGCTTCCCTCCGATTCAGGGTCTTTGTAGCAGGTGGGAATGCTTTGTCATTTTCATGAAAGTGAAGTGCCCTGCTCACTTCAAAGCTTATGAAGTCACACTTGGCATGGGTTTAAAGCCGATTTATCTTGCTCAGTACCAGTGACCCTACCTGCCATGACATCCTCCTGGGTAGCGACTGGCTTACACTGGCCAGTAAAGTTGGAGCCAGGAGGCATCTGAGGCTGTATGGAGAAGCAGGCCTGTAATCTCAGCATTTGGGAGGCTGAGGAAGAAGGACTCCAAGTTAGAGGCCAGTGTGAGCTACATAGCAAGACCCTGGAAAGGGAGTAGGGGTGCATTTGAGCCATTGAAGAAACCGGTTCAGTGAGGTGGCCATCCTTGGACTTAGCACCCGTCTTAGGGTCCTTTACTACCTCTCCTTATGGCTTCCTCTTTGTTTATGTTTTTATTAATTTTTTTAGATTGGGTCTCACTCTGGACTTCACTGTGTAGATCAGGCTGGCTTTGAGCTTACGGCAATCCTTCTGCCCCAGCTTCCCAGGTACTGGGAAGCATTAGGTGTGACTTGGGGGATCAAGGACCACACTGTGACTAGACTCTGGAGATGAGCTGCACAGTAATAATGCAGGAAAGCCATTGTGTGCAGCTGTCCTGCCAGAGATGTGCACTGCAGGCCCCTTGGAATCCAGTGCCATTCCAGCCAAGGGCCTCTGGGATACTCTGTCCAAGCTCAGCAGAATAACAGCAGTGAGTGTGAAGAGAGGGAGGGGAGAGTCAGGCACAGGCAGAGATCGGCCTCTCCATCCTATGGTGCAGACAGGCTGCATATGAAGTGCAAAACAACAACAACAACAAGCCTGTCTTCCAAATATAACTTCATTTTAATACATATTTCTTAAAATGGGCGTGATATGAAATATTATCTTATTAAACTCTACTTTTTTCTAGGACTACATTTCACATTAACTAGCTAATCATAGCAGCCTCCTTTGGGGCTGTGATGTGGCTCAGCCGGACAGTGCTTGCTGCACAGGCCTGACCACCTGAGTTTGACCCCGGGGACCCTCCTGAAGGGTGGAGGGAGAGAAACACTCCCGTCAGTTGTCCTATGACCTCCAGATGTGCACCATGGCACACCAATAATAAAGAAAAGTACATAGTACCCACAGTGAGTGTAAAACATGCTGGTTTCACCGGCCAATTTTAATGATTTTAAAAATACTATTTCACAGCTTACTTTGTCTGCATATTGACATATTTTCATATATTGGGTTAAATAAATTATTAGATTATATTTATATAAAATTTAATATGTGGTAAATCAAATTATTATTAACAAAATATGAAATATTAAAATTAACTTTACCGGTATCTTTTTTAAATAATAACTAGAAAATTTTAAGTTACATATGTGGCTCAAATTCTCTTCCTACTGGACAGCACTGATGGAGTTTTCATTCTTTTTTTTTTTTTATAGCTGTATGTTCTGACCTTGCACAGCATCCACAACTTAATCAGTCTGTCTTTGATGTGCACTTGAGTTGTTCTTCCCTTTTAAAAATGCAGGTTGGGCAGAGTCCTAGAGAGATGGCTCAGCAGTTAGGAGCGCTTCCAGCTCTGACAGGAGCTGGGTTTGGTCTCCAGCACTCACATGGCTCACAACCTACTGTAACTCCTGTTCCAGGGGATTCAGCGCCCTCTTCTGGACCGTGCAGGCACTGCAGGCATGTGATGTGCATTATGTGTATGTGGGCAAAACACTCATACACATAAAATCTTTTTTAAATTGCAGCAGGGGCTGATGAGCCACATCAGTGGGTAAAGGTACCTGTCACTAAGCCTAATCACATGAGTTCAGTCCCCAGACCCACATGGTGGGAGGAGAAGATTAATCCCTGCAGGATGTCCTCTTACTTCCATACTTGCGTGAGTGCACCCTCCACCTTTTCCCTCCTGCCAGATTAGATAGATAGATAGATAGATAGATAGATAGATAGATAGATAGATAGATAGATAGATAAACAAATAAATAAATGTAATCAGATTTAATGCAATAATGTCTATCCTATCCATGCATCATGTCAGGATGAGTGCAGGCTGACCTATAAATGCGTCCTTGACACTTGGACTATTAGGCTAAAGGATAAACACATTTGCATTACTAGTGTTATCAAATTGTCCCCCATAAGCACTGCACTAATGTGTGTGTGCTCTATGCCTTCTCCACAGCCTGCTGCCTGAAACAACAGCTTATTGTCTGGGGTATCACTACTACATACTTCTTTTTACTAATCTGGGAGTTTTTGTTTTGTTTTTATTTTGAGACCAGGTCTCATTATACAACTTGGGCAGGTCTCAAACTTGTGGTGATCCTCCTGACTCAGTACTTCTGAGTATTTCAGGTATGTACCACCATGCCAGCCTGAGAAAGTTTTAAGGAGAAACCATAAATGCTTTGCTTGACTTCTTATTCTTTTTAAAGAAGAAACTATTGGTGACTTTCCAAGAAAGTCAAAAAGTTTATCACTAGGGATTTAGAAAGAGCAAACGGGAGGCTGGACCGGCCAAGGGCATTTTCTTGTTTACCTTGGCCTTTGAGTTCTTGACCTTCTCAGGTGAAGACACTGTCCAAGAGGAGTTTTTGCTCATGGCGGGCGATCAGGCTGAGCACATTCAACTCAGGCTGCAGCCCAGCAATGTGCAGGCAGCTTAGGAGCTGCAGGCCACAGGGTCCTCGCTGTCTGTTCTGCAGACAGCGCTAGACCTCCTCAGCACTCTTCGAGACTTGTGCGCCCTCTGTTGCCCTTTCTGCTGGCTCTTCCCTTCTCTCCCTCTATCAGATGTAGATGAAGAACTAATACTCAAAAAACCAAATATTGGAAAACAAGGTTCTTCTGATGAGGAATCTCACCATGCTGCCAGCAGTGGGTCTGATAAACTGAAAAGCGAGAATAACGAAGCCTGTTTCTTGGGAACAGAAGGTCATTTGGGCAGATCTGGAAGCATAGATGTGTTTTACAGCAAGTATGAATATGATGTTTACTACTTTGGTATCATTTTAATACAAAGACGTTAAGAACCGTTTTTTAAATGAGTGCCAGGACTTGGCACTGGTGAGGTGTTCACCTCATCGTCTGGTGGCATTGCTTCCATGGGTGTGAATTAAGAAGAGGACCGACTTATTCATAGGAGGCAGCAACACCTGTCTCCAGTGTCCCTCCCTCTCTGCTTCTGTTGCTAACCCTCC
This sequence comes from Peromyscus maniculatus bairdii, assembly GCF_049852395.1. NCBI lineage: Eukaryota > Metazoa > Chordata > Mammalia > Rodentia > Cricetidae > Peromyscus > Peromyscus maniculatus. The sequence continues at coordinate 55,825,717 of NC_134858.1, read as the reverse complement.
TAATTGCTGTTTCAGGAAGGATTTTCGCTCATTGGCAGCAAGAGCTGGTTGAAGATTGTAAGACGCATGGACTGTCTTCTGTTTGGAACAACGATAAAGGCAAGATAAAGACACAGAGCTATGTGGCCAGCCATGTTTACACTAATGCCCCACTCTTCCCGTTACTGTATGTTTGTCAGGGTTGGATGTGGAGAGCCTCTGGGTGGAGGACCAGTGATAGGAAGATAATGTGTTGAAGAAAGGTTTGCCCAGTAAGCAAGACCCAAAGCAAGCTGGGGCTGCCCCTGGTGTGCAGGTGGCTGGTCGGTATGGCACTGGGCTGTGCAGCCTCTCTGATCTGAGCACTGGGAGCGGGTGGGTTGGCACTATGTGTCTGGGTTAGTTAGATGTTTAAAAGGGTATTTTTGACAGTTCCGTTGAATATGTGTTTTTACTTTTTCTCAGTGTAATATTAAAATATAAGATCTGGGTGTGGTGGTGCACACCTTTAATCCCAGCACTCAGGAAGCAGAGGCAGGCTGATCTCTGTGACTCCAAGGCCAGTGTGTGTGGTCTACATTGTGAGTTCCAAGTCAGCCAGGGCTATGTAGAAAAACACTGTCTCAAACAAACAAAGGCCCTGGCCAGTAAGAAGTCTTAGTGGGTAAAGGTGCTTGCTGCCACACCTGAGAGCCTGTGTTCCATCTGCGGGACCCATACAATGAACAGAGAGCACCCACACCCGTAAGCTACGCTCTGACCCCCATGGGATGGCACCTTAGACAGATCATAGCCCCCTGTGACTCAGCTCTGGGGGATCTTATTCTCTCTTCTAACCTCTGTGGGCACCCACACACATACACAATAAATAAATAATGCAAGTAAATCTTTAAAAATTAAAATTCCTTTTTATTTGTTTGCTAGCTGTGTTAAACATGAGGGGTGATCCTCATGAAAGATACATGCAAACTCATCACCTAGATGATGCCCCTTAAAAATAACCATGAAAAGCAGTTTGTTAACATCCACTGAGCATATAATAGTGAAGTTTAGGGGAAAGGTGCACATGTTTAAGTAACTCACAAACCTTTGGAATTAAAGGAGAGCTCAAGAGCATCCAGTGGACAGATCTTAGCCTGGAGCACAGGCCCCAAAGAGCTTCACAGAGCAGGGGGTCTGTGAACCTAATAGGGATTTTCAGTGACCTCTAACTTGTCGGTTCTTTCTGCCCCGAGTGTGGGCAACAACCTGCAATGGTATGGGATTTCTCCATACAGTGGGCCCACAGATACTCCCCTGTCACAGGACAGTTGTTGGTCTCAGATGCCATTTATGCTCATTGTGTCTCAAGATGGCTACAGCCCTGACATTTAACCCTTTACACTATATTAACAAGAAGGCCTACATGAGCAGTTCACAGGTAGTGTTTACTACTGTAACAACTCCCCATTCTAAGAACTGGTATCTGGGACCACAGGGGGACACAATGCAGAGGTCAGCAGATCCAGCCCAGCTCCAACAAGTGTGTCTTTTGCTTGCTGTTAGATATATGATATTCTTTATCCACAACATATTTCCAGCTTCTTGATTTTGTCTGAGTCAGTTTATTTTTTAAATTATTTATTATTCTCTTGTGTATTACATCCCAACTGTAGCTTCCCTTCCCTCCTCTCCTCCCAGTCTCTCTCCCTTACTCCCCTTTTTCCCAGATCTACTCCTCCTCTGTTTCCCTTCAGAAAAGAGAAGACCTTACAGGGATATCAACCAAACATGGTATAACATTTAAAAAAGACTAGACACAAACCCTCATATCAAGGTTAGAAGATGCAGCCTAGTAGGAGGAAAAGGGTCCCAAGAGCAGGCAAGAGTCAGAGACACCTCCACTCCCACAGTTAGGAGTCCCACAAGAACACCAAGCTACACAACCATGACATATATGCAGAGGACCTGGCTCAGACCCATAGAGGCTCCCTAATTGTCACTTCAGTCTCTGTGAGCCCCTATGAGTCCTGCTTAGTTGATTCTGTGGGCCATGTTCTTAGGGTGTTCTTGACCTCTCTGGCTCCTACAGCCCTTCCTCCCTCTCTTGTGTGGTATTCCCCTAGCTCTGCCTCATGTTTGGCTGTGGGTCTCTGCATCTGCTCCTGTCAGTTATGGGATAGAGCTTCTCTTATGACAGTTATGCCAGGCTCCAGTCTATGAGGACAGTATCATTAGGAATCATTTCATTGACTTTTGTTTGGCATTTGTGTTTGATTCTATCCTAGGTCTTTGAGCTACCCAGCCTCTGGTCAGTGTCAGGTGTAGGCTCCTTCTTATGGCATGGGTCTCAAGTTGGACCAGTCATTGGATGGCCCCTCCCACAAGCTCTGTTCCACCTTTACTCCAACACATCTTGCAGGCAGGACAATTGTAGGTTGACAGTTTTGTGGCTGGGTTGGTATCCCAGTCCCACTCCTGGAAGTCTTGCCTGGTTACAGAAGATAGCTGGTTCAGACTCCATGTTCCCTATTACTAGGAGTCTTCACTAGTGTCAGTTCCTCATCAATTCCACTAGGTTTCTACCTCATCCCCCAAATGTCTCCCAATTCTTTTTGTCTCTCCTAGCACTCTCTCCCTTCACTCCTCCCTGCCGACCTGATCTTCCCTGTTCCCATCCCCACTGGCCCCCAGTCCATCCACAAAATCTATTCTACTTCCCTTTTTCTGGGAGATCCATGTGTCCCTCACTTGAGCCCTCCTTGTTACTTAGCCTGTCTAGGTCTGTGGATTGTCACATGATTATCCTTTTAAAAGTGAGTACATGCCACATTTGTCTTTCTGGGTCTGGGTTGCCTCACTCAGGATAATTGTTTTCTAGTTCCATCCATTTGCCTGCAAATTTCATGATGTCATTTTTGTTTTTAACAACCAAGTAATATTCCATTGTGTAAATGTACCACATTTTCTTTATCCATTCTTCTGTTGAGGGACAGCTAGGTTGTTTCTAGTTTCTGGCTATAATGAATAAAGCTGCTGTGAACATAGTTAAATAAGTGTCTTTGTGGTAAGATGGAGCATCCTTTGGGTATTTGTCCAGGAGTGGGATAGCTGGTACTTGAGATAGATTGATTCCCAGTTTTCTGAAAAACTGCCATATTGATTTCCAAAGTGGCTGTACAAGCTTACACTCCCACCAGCAGTGGAGGAGTGTTCCCTTGCTCCACATCCTCTCCAGCATGAGCTGTCACTTGTGTTTTTGCTCTTAGCCATTTTGACAGGTGTAAGATGGCCTCTCAAAATCATTTTGATTTGCATTTCCCTGATGGCTAAGGATGTTGAACATTTAAGTGTTTCTCAGCCATTTTGGTTTCCTCTATTGAGAATCCTCTCTTTAGATCCCTACCCCATTTTTAAATTAGATTATTTGGTTTGTTGATGTCTAGTTTCTTGAGTTCTTTATATATTTTGGATATTGGCCCTCTGTCCAATGTGGGGTTGGAGAAGGTCTTTTCCCATTCTTTAGGCAGATGTTTTGTCCTATTGACAGTGTCTTTTGCCTTACAGAAGATTTTCAGTTTCATGAGGTCCCATTTATTGTCGATCTTAGTGCCTGCACTATCAGTGTTCTGTTGAGAAAGTCCTCTCCTGTGCCAATGCATTCAAGTCTATTCTCCACTTTCTCTTCTATCAGATTCAGTTAGTGTATCTTGTTTTTTTGTTGAGGACTTTGATCTACTTGGACTTGAGTTTTGTGTAGGGTGATAAATATGGATCTATTTGCATTCTTCTACATTCAGACATCCAGTTAGACTAGCACCATTTGTTGAAGATGCTTTCTTTTTTCCATTCTATATTTCGAGCTTCGTTATCAAAAATCAGGTGCCCATAGGTATATGGATTTATGTTTGGGCCTTCTATTCAATTCCATTGATCAACCTGTTTTCATGCTAATACCATGTGGCTTTTATTACTATAGCTCTGTATTACAGCCTGAAATCAGGGATGGTGATACCTCTGGAAGTTCTTTTATTGTACAGGATTGTTTTAGCTATCCTGGATTTTTTTTCAAATGAAGTTGAGTATTGTCCTTTCAAGTTCTGTAAAAAATTGTGTTGGAATTTTGATGAGGGTTGCATTGAATCTATAGATTGCTTTTGGTAAGATTGCCATTTTTACTATGTTAATCCTACCAATCCATGAGCATGGGAGATATCTTCTTCAATTCTTTCTTCAAAGACTTGAAGTTATTGTCATACAAGTCTTTCACTTGCATGGTTAGGGTTACCCCAAGATATTTTATATTATTTGTGGCTATTATAAAGAGTGTTGTTCCCTGATTTCTTTCTTGGCCCATTTTTCTTCTGTATATAGGAGGGCTCCTGATTTTTTTTGAGTTCATGAAGACGTATATCAGCTGTAGGAGTTCTCTAGTAGAATTTTTGGGATCATTTATGTATACTATCATATCATCTGTAAATAATGATACTTTGAATTGTTCCTTTCTAATTTGTATCCCCTGATCTCCTTTAGTTGTCTTATTGCTCTGGCTGAACTTCAAGTACTATATTGAATAGGTATAGAGAGAGTGGACAGCCTTGTCTTATTCCTGACTTTAGTGGAATTGCTTTGAGTTTCTCTCCATTTAATTTGATGTTGGCTGTCAGCGTGCTGTAAATGGCCTTTTTTGTGTTTAGGTATGTTCCTTGTATCCCAGAGCTCACCAAGACTTATCATGAAAGAGTGTTGGATTTTTTTCAAAGGCCTTTTCAGCATCTAATGAGATGATCATGTGCCTTTTTTTTTCTTTTAGTTTTTTTATATGGTGGATTACACCAATAGATTTTCATATGTTGAACTATCCCTTCATCTATGGGATGAAGCCTACTTGATCATGGTGGATGATATTTTTGATGAATGTGTTTCTGGATTCAGTTCTGAGTATTTTAGCATCAATGTTCATGAGTGAAATTGGTTTCTAATTCTCTTTTCTCTGTTGAATCTTTGTGTGGTTTGGGTATCAGAATGACTGTGGCCTTATAAAATGAATTTGGCAATGTTTTTCTGTTTCTATTTTGTGTAATAATTTGAGGATTAGCTCTTTCAAAGTCTGGTAGAATTCTGTGCTAAAACCACCTGGCCTTTGACTTTACTCAGTTGTCCCACTGTCTATTGTTATGTCCTCCTTTTCATTTCTGATTTTGTTTATTTGAATATTCTCTCTGTCTTTTAGATAGTTTGGATAAGCATTGTTTGTCTATCTTGTTGATTTTTCTCAAAGAACCAACTCTTTGTTTCATTGATTCTTTGTATTGTTCTCTTTGTTTCTATTTTATTGATTTTCAGCCTTCAGTTTGATCATTTTTTGCTGTCTACTCTTAAGTGTGTTTGCTTCTTTTTCTTCTAGAGCTTTTAGGTGTGGTGTTAAGTTGCTAATATAAATCTATCCAATTTCTTTATATAGGCTCTTAGTGCTATGAACTTTCCTCTTAGCACTGCTTTCATGTGTCCCCTAAGTTTGGGTATGTTGTGCATTCATTTTTATTGAATTCTAGGAAGTCTTTAATTTCTTTATTTCTGCCTTGACCCAGTAGTCATTCAGTAGAGAGTTGTTCAGTTTCCATGAGTTTGTAGGCTTTCTGTTGTTGTTGAAATCCAGCTTTAATCCATGGTGGTCTGATAGGATACAGGGGGTTAGTTCAACTTTCTTGTATACTAGTCAGTTTTGGAGGAAGTTCTATGAGTCCCTGAAAAGTATATTCTTTTGTGTTTGGTTGAAGTGTTTGTAGATATCTGTGAGGTCCATTTGGTTCATAACATGTTAGCTCCAGGATTTCTCTCTTTAGTTTTTGTCTGGATGGCCTGTCCATTGGTGAGAGTGGGGTATTGCGTTTCCTACTATTAATATGTGAGGGTCAATGTGTAATTTAAGCTTTAGTAATGTTTCTTTTACAAATGTGGGTGCTTTGCATTTGGGGCATAGATTTTAAGAATTGAAATGTCATCTTGGTGGATTATTCCTTTGAGTATAAAGTATCCTTCCCATTAATTTTGGTTTGAAGTCTATTTTGTTAGATTTTAGAATAACTACACCAGTTTGCTTCTTGAGTCCATTTGCCTGGAAAATCTTATTCTAATGCTTCACTCTGAGCTAATGTCTATCTTTGATGTTGAGGTATGTTTCTATATACAGCAGAAAGATGGACTCCTATTTTTGCATCCATTCTGTTAGCCTGTGTTTTTTATTAGGGAATTGAGTCCATTGATATTGAGAGATTATTGATATTAATAACCAATGATTGTTAGTTTCTGATATCTTGGTGATGGTGGTAGCATGCGTGTATGCGTGCATGTGTGTGTGCTCACACGCATGTACTTTTGTTTTTGCTGGTGTGAGCAAAACACCTGTGTTTTCATAAGTGTAGTTAACCTTTAACCTCCTTGGGCTGGAGTTTTTCTTTTAGTACCTTCTGTAGGGCTGGGTTTGTGGATAGATAGTGTTTAAATTTGACTTTGTCATGGAATCTCTTGTTTTCTTCATCTATGGTGACTGAAAGTTTTGCTGGTTATAATAATCTGTGCTGGCATCTGTGGTTTCTTAAGAGTTTGCAGGGCATCTGTCCAGGACCTTCTGGATTTTAGAGTCTCGGTTTGATTAGTCGGGTGTAATTCTCATATATCTGCCATTATATATTACTTGACCTTTTTCCTTTGCACCTTTTAATATTCTTTCTTTGTTCTGTATGTCTAGAATTTTGATTATTATGTGGTGACGGGAGTTTCTTTTCTGGTCCTATATATTTGGTGTTCTGTAAGCTTCTTGTACCTTTATAGACATGTCCTTCTTTAGGTTAGGAAAATTTTCTTCTATGATTTTGTTAAAAATATTTCCTGGGCCTTTGAGCTGGGATTCTTCTTCTATTCCTATTATTCTTAGGTTTGGTCTTTTCATAGTATCTCAGATTTCCTGGATGTTTATGTCAGGAATTTTTAGATTTAACATTTTCCTTGACTGATGCTATCTATTTCCTTTATTGTGTCTTAGCACCTGAGAGTCTCTCGTCCATCTCTTGTATTCTGTTGGTGATGCTGCATCTGTAGTTTCCTAGATTAGTTTCTTACCTAGATCTTCTATTTCTAGAATTCCCTCAGTTTCTGTTTCTATATTGCTTCTATTTCCATTTTAAAGTCTTCAACAGTTTTATTCATTCATTCAACTACTTGTTTGCTTTTTTCTTGGCTTTAAAGCATTTATTCATTTCTCCAATTTTTTTTTGTCTTTTCCTCAAGTTCCTTAAGAGATTTATTCATTTCCTCTTTAAGGACTGTGGTAGTTCGAATATAATTGACCCCCATAAGCTCATAGGGAGTGGCACCATTAGGAGGTGTGGCCTTGTTGGAGGAAGTGTGTCACTGTGGGGATGGGCTTTGAGGTCCCCTATGCTCAAGCTATGCTCAGTGTGGCACAGTTCACTTCCTGTTGCCTGCAAATCAAGATATAGTACTCAACTTCTTCTCCAGCATCATGTCTACCTACATACTGCCATATCCTGCCATGATGATAATGGACTAAACCTCTGAAACTGTAAGACACACAAATGTTTTCCTTTATACGAGTTGCCATGGTCATGGTGTCTCTTTACAGAAATAGAAACTCCAACTAAGACAAGGACCTCTACCATCTTCATAAAGTTGGTTTTAAGGTAATTTTCTTGTGTTTTAGCTGTGTTGGAATATTCAGGGCTTATTGTAGGATAGCTGGGCTCTGGTGGTAACATTGCTCTGGCTCTTGTTGATTTGAGTTTTTACACTGGTGTCTAGGCATCTAAGTTTGGGGGAAGTATAGGTCTAGGTGTCAATTTCTGAGTTGTCTTTGTTGGATGGGTGTTTTCTTTCTTGGTTTCTGTTTCCTCTTTGGTCTTCTGTCTTTGTGGCCTGGAATTCTGGAAGCCAGTGTGACCTCTGGTCCAGCAGAGTCTCCATCTGAGTTGGGGGCAGCACTTCTGGTGGTTAGCATGGCCTTTGGTCCCACGGGGGGGGGGGGGGCCGGGGAGGTCACTGCCCAGCTTAGGGGGTGGGACACAGTGATGAGGGGGTGGGGACTAGGAATAGTGTTGGGGGGCACTGATAGAGTGGAGGAGGTCCTCGAGTGAGCCACTTATCTGGAGTTCTGGCAGCTAGTATGGTTTCTGGTCCAGTAGGGAGTCTCTGCCTGAGTTTCTCTGCCTGAGTTTGCCTATCTATTCTTCTGGCTGGTGTGGTCTTTTTCTGGCTGGTGTGCCCTGCAGCTGTTCTGAGTGGCATGGCCTACCCTGAGTCAATTTAAATTGAACTTCCTTACTAAACTTTTATTAACAATAATGTGATAATATTTTAGGTTTCTAGGAAAGTGATTTTATCATCAGCAAACAATGATTATTTATTTCCAGTGGTTCACATTTTATCATACTTTCCTCACCTTTGATGGTTAATCTGTGCTGTTTGTGAAGTGAAAAAGAAAGAGTTTGGCTTTTTAGAATTACCCAGGAGAAACACGGCTAAGCATGTCTTTGCAAGTGTCTCCGAGAGGTTTCAGTATGGAGACAAGACCTACCCTGGCTGTGACATGGGCACCCAGCCTGAATAAAGTGGAGGTGAAGGAGGGAAGTCTGAACACAGCATTCATCTCTGCCTGCAGAGGGCATGTGACCCGCCCTGTCAGCCTGCCTACCGCTTCCACTCCACGAGGAGCTGAACCCCATAAAACCCTGAGCCAGTGTAAACCCTCCTGTTCTCCAGCTGCTTTCCGTCAACTACTTGTCAGAGCCACAGGAGACTCACTTGTGTCTGTACTGAGCCCTGGCACCCTGGCCTCCCCATGACTGCACGGGTTGTGGTGTTGAGATGGTAAATGCATCTCTAGCTGCTGTTCAGGTCTTCGCTACCTCAAGGAAGTATTGCTCAGCTGTAGTTTATTTACTAAGACCTTTATCAGGATTGCACAATACATTCCATCAAGTGCTTTTTAAAAACAGTTTATTGTCTGAGTGGCAAGAGGCACGGGAATGCCTGGTCAGAGGACAACTTTGGGGAGTTGAGTTTCTCCTTCCACCATGTGGGTCCCAGGGATAGAACTCAGGCCATCAGCATTAGCAGCAAGTGCCTTCACACTAGGCCATCTTGCAGGCCTCACCAAATACTTTTTGACACTTAACAAAATGATGTTTCTTTTTTCCTCTCTGCTGCCTTGATGCCACATAACAGCTGTCGGCCTCTGCCTTCCGTCTTAGCTGGCTTCTGGCTTTGGATCACTTTTAATTCCTAAGTACTAAGCAACATACACTACTGTTTAAATTAACAAATTGAGGTAAAGTTTGCATTCCTGTAGCAGAAATTTAACATCATTTAGATTCTTCAGATAGTAAACATCGTATTTTTCTCTCTTCAGGCAGAATACACAGACTAAAATAGGCTTGTGAGGTGGGTCTCGTTCCTTTCAACAGTTCTGATCACTCGTCAGAATAATGGCCAGTTGGCTACCAGCAGACACTTAACCCCTGTCTGAAGGGCACTTTGGATGAAAGGAGTAAATCTAAACCAGTGTTGGCTTCGTTTCCCATCCTAGTAACTCACTAAAGCAAGTCTGTTGACTTTGTCTGGCCTGGGCTTTGAGGATTACCTATTGGTTCCAAAGCAAATACACTGAAACTTGTTCTCTGACTGTATTAGTCAATTTTCTATTGCTATAATGAAATAACAGGCTAGGTTACTTTATAAAGAAAAAAGGTTTACATAGCCCGCAGTCTTGGAGGCTCACGAGACTGGCATTTGGTGAGGGCTTTCTTGCTGACATGGTCTCAAAGTGGTACAGGGCACGTCACGGCAAGAACTAGGGTGCAAGCATGTGTCTAGCCTCTCCCCACGACCCTCCGCAAGCTAATGACCTCCTAAAGGCCTGACTTCTCATACTCCTGGGTTATTGTCTGTCCTCTTGGGCTTCAAGACCCAGTTTGACCCTCAGCATGGAGGCTTTTTTCTGTATTCCTGAACCTTTCGACAGTACAGAGATTCAACTGAGTCTTGGTGAAGTCTTGACAGTGGCATTACATTCCTTAGGACCTCACAGGAAAGTACAATGGGTGTGTGAGCTCTCTGAGGCCTCCCTGGCTCCGAGTGGCGCTGGGGTATCACCTGGGCCGGAGGACAGTAACTGCTGTAGAATGGCCTGTGGGCACTTGCTGAGCCTGGTCCTTCCCCGGAAGAAATTCCCCTGCTTCGCTGTGTGTGGAGACAGCGCAGAGGCCAGCATTCAGACTCATTTCCTCTGTCCTCAAGAGGTCTGTGGAAGGTGGGGTTTCCTGGAGATTAACTTGAAATTATCTGCTTAACATCAGAACCACCTCTTAAAATATTTTAATACCTTAGGTGGCTAACAGCAGAGACAGTCTTGACAGCTTGTGAACTTAAAAATGTTTTCCTTGGAGCTGGAGAGATGGCTCAGCAGATAGAACTTACTGCTCTTGAAGAGGGCCCGAGTTCTGTTCCCAGCACCCACATCAGGCCACTCACTAACAACTGCCTGTAGCTGCATGCAGCTCCAGGAGATCTGACACAATCTCTTCTGACCTCTGTGGGCACATGCGCGCATGCAAATATGTATACATACAAACAAGGATGTTTTTGTTCCTAGTAAGATCTTTCTTTTAATAGATGAAGAGTTCGGTCCCAGCGCACCTTCTGGCTGGCCCACTGGTGGTGAGGACGGAGATTAAGATGGCTGTGTCCGTCTTCTTTTCTGTCTCCCCACTGTGTGCTGCCGTTAGCTTGGGGCTGCATGCACGAGGTACATTTCTGGCTCCAGACAGTAAGCTCAGACTCCTCCTGAGGGTTTCGTAGATGTAAATGGGGAAGACAGCCGCAGACGTCAGACATAAGGCCTTCCTCTAAGTGAGCCCTGGCTGTCTAAACCGGTTCCTGCACGTGCTCCTCCAGAGGCACAGCTGCCGACGGTGTCCGTGCCCGGTCACTTAATGTGTCTGCGTTGCAGCTTTTCAGCAGTTCGAGTCCTGGGTTTTGGTGCGTGTGACTTAGGGGTAAAGGAGTGCACAGATATCTTCCTACAGCACCTGGGGTAGGATGAGTTCAAAACAACCACATGAGAAACCAGGTGGCTAACATGCCATCCCTTTTCTCAGGGAAGGCCGCTCTTAATGACTTGATAATTTAGAAATTATTCACCCAAAAGACTCAAAGGCCAAAGGCAGTAGTAAGCACACACAAAAGAAAAATACAAATCAACTAGGAAAGTTAAGAAAACTCTTCAAGCTCAATTGTAACCAGAGAAATGCACATTTGAAAATCTGTTCACTTAGTGTGTGTGATGCAAATGAATAAACATGCCAGTGCTGGAGTGCACAGGGAGTGGGCACATGGGCAAGTCTGCATTTAGGCATTTTTAATTCAAAGATGCTTTCAGAGTTTATAAAGCTCTGTGTGCTTTGTGATGGGGAAAGGCTGGGGCAACCTGAATATCTGTCAGTAGGAGGCCAGCTGAATAAAGGGATACGCTTCGGCTTTTAGAAGTAATGAGCTGTGCTTCTATTTTTACACACCTATTGAATAGAAAATTAGGCTACAGCACTGCAGCTTAAAAATATGCATAAAATACAACCTATATATTATATTTTATATAGGAGAGCTCTAAGATGTCTTCTAACAGATCCGGATACACAAGACTGTCCCAGGGAGTGATAACAATGAACTCACACTCAGAAAGGAGAGTAAATGGAAATGCGAAGAGAAGCAGGGTGGTGAGGGGGTGGGACATGCTACACACTCCCTAGAGTCCAAGACTATGGCTCTGTTTTTGATGAGGTTTATTTAAACAGAATAAACTGATCTGGGGGAAAGCAACAACTTGCTTATAGGAACTTCTAGAATTTGCTAAGGTCAGAAATGTTTTCACACTAACATATGTGGTTTACATATTTCCAGAGTAAAAAGGGTGGGTGGTCTGCACGCTCATCTCAGCACCTGCTTTCTTTATGGGAAAAACCTGAACAAATGCATTTGCTGCCGCTTGGGTGGCTTTGTATAGGTTGACTCATCTAGACAGAATACCAGCCTAGAAGAAGGGAACTGTTCCTAGTAGTTTGATGTTATTACCGCCCAGGCCTGTCTTGAAGCTTACAATCAAGTAACTCTGAACTGCCACATCTGGGTTTGGGAGAGGGGAGTTGTCTGTAGTTGTCCTGTCCCACATTTGTCATTTGCCCAAGGATGTAACTCCTAGAGGAACTAAAGGTGTAACAGTCAGGTGTCTAGGGATACTTAATGAGGGATCGTCTCCCCGGGACATGGAAGTTCCCGACCTCATTTCATATGGCAGCCTGCTTCCTCTCCTTTCCTTGCTGCGTAAGCGTTCATGTGTGTAGGCTGTCCCCTAAGGTCAGAGCTCAGTCTTCTCAGTCCTCTCCACCGTAGTTTTTGAGGCAGGTTCTCACTGTTTCAGCGAGGCTGTCTGGCCCCCGAGACCCTGGGGGCTCCCTCCTCCACTCCCCAGTCAGGGATCACAGGCAACTGCAGTGCCTGGCTTTTACCTGGACGCTGGGGGTCCCATGCAGGTCCTCATGTCTGCACAGCAAGCATGTTACTCTCAGAACCAATCCCCAGCCTGGCCTGCTCTTCCCTTTCCATTCAGAAACATTTTGTTGAACCAGGACTGTCGTATACTGTTTTCAGATTTTTCTATTTAAGGAATTAGATGCCGTGAAACTTGCTATTTTGTATGCTAACCTAAAAATTTATTAAAAACTTAAAAATATCAGCTGTAAAATCTGTATTGAAAGCAAGACAGAACACCAACCTACCACGCACTCAGTGGACCATCCTGTTTGCTAGTGTCGGTTGCCTGAGAGAAATGCATTCCCATGAGGAAAGGCTTCTAAAAAGACACCGAAACAAGTTCCTGGCTTCTCTGTACTAGCCCCAACAAGCGAGAGAGTGTTCACCAGAAGACCCCACAGCAAACCCCACTCAGTGATGACATCTGGTTTTCACACAGAACAAGAGCCGCATGTTTCGTGTACAGTTTAGTGGGGAGTCTGAGGAAGAGGCGCTGGAGCATTGCTGCAGCTGTGTGCGCATCCTGGCCCAGTACATCACCGTTCAGGCACCTGACAGCATCGGCCAGCAGCGTCAGCAGAGCCCAGGCCCACCGGGGGCAGGCGAAAGCCAAGGGAAGGACCCACTGCAGCAGGGGGTGAGTGCTGATGTGCTGGGTCCACAAGAAACCCGACGGTGTAATCCACGGTGAGGACCCAGATGAACGGTCAGGTCCACCACCACTGTCACCTCTAACACCAGCCCCAGGCGATCCACTATGTTCTCCGAGCCTCCTCACTCACATATGCTGGAGTGTGTACACGCGCGCGCACACACACACACACACACACACACACACACACACACACAAATCATTTTTAAAAGTATCTGTTGAGTGATCTTTTCAATTCAAGGTTCATACTTTCAAATTAGCTGCCTAATCTCGAAGAAATGACAGGGAGCCCCAGCTGTATTTCAGTGTCATCACAGAGCAGGGGTTCTCAAAGCCTGACCCCTGGGACCCAAGGTCCAGTAAAATATTACCCCCCACTTTCACTGTCCGCTTTAGTAGGACCAAAGGACTCATGGGTCTGGCCCCTGCCACTACACGCCAAGCAGTGGACCCAACTGCCAGCCACCACTCCCTTCCTTCACAAGGCATGCCGAGTAAAAAGGGCCCACACTGGACGAGTGCTGGTTGTTTCTGGAAAGCACCTGGGTGAGACTCTTGGCCCGGCAGCCAAACTGCCTCTGCCCTCACCTGGTGCTTCAGAGCCATCACCCACCCCACGGCAGTGCAGCTTCCTCAAAGGGAAGCTAGGCCTTTCACCCCAGATAACAATGCACACTACTTACTGACAGGAACAGAAGGTCAGTTTTGGTTTTAGCATCCGTTCTCTAACCTGTGATCCTCCTGCCCCAGCCTCCAGAGTGCTAAAATTACAGACAGGGTTGCGCCAGTGTGCTGGGCTGAAAGTCTAAATTGAAATTAGAATCTTGGAAAACTTGTGTCTACCACACAGGTGTCAGGCCTTCCTGACCCCAAAGACATTTCTGAGCCTAAGTGAATGTGATTTATTCCTCATGAACAAGTGACAGAATCTGTTAACACCTGGAAGTTAGGTGTAGTTGACAGAACCAGTATCTATAGGCTGACCAATGCATGGTACCTAAAGATTCAAAATGGCTGAGAGAGAGCTGTCCAAGTGCAAAACAGACAAGTGGCCATGGTGTCTGGGCACTTCAAGTGCACTCACTGCTCTGGTTCAGTCTGTGCTGCCTATGTACACATGAACCAGTAGGCAGGTTAGGGCCGCACCATGTAGGAACGTGCAGACTGGAGCTGTGAGCTGGAACAGCAGATGAAGGCTCCGCTGTGCTGACTTTACAGGCTGGGCCCAACTGGCTAGGCAGAAACACCCTCAAAGTACTGAGTCTATTTTCAGGGACTTGTCTCATCTGTAATTTGGTGTTTTAGATAGTTGAGACAGCCTGATGTTATACAAAGGCCATAAGCTCTGGTATCTAAACAGATCTAGGTCAGAGTTCTGGCCTGGTTTTGTGGTAGCTGAGTGATCTTGTGCAAGCCATGAACCTCCTCTGTGAAGTGGTGAGCGAGAAATGCTGGGAACACTGAACAGTGCCTGACAAACAAAACAGAAACCACACTGTCCATCACAACCGCTGCTGCCAGCATAGCTACCTTCTCAGCTCTGCTCTTCCTGCCAATGAGCAACTATCAGAACCTCCAGGACCCAGAAGGAACAGGAGACACACTGAGGTGGCAGAGCAGACAGCTAGGCGAATCCGCTGAGCGCAAGCACAGCCTCGAGCAATCCTGTCTTAGACCAAACATTTCCCAAGCTGACCCGCAACTTCTGACATGCCAATCTAGATACATATGCTTAGTCTACCTTAAAAGCTGAGGCATGGCCAAGCTCAAGTTATTGCTGCCAAGTTCAAGTGTATCGTCTACCAATACTGTGTCTTTTTAGTCTGAAGTAGTTGTTCCCTTCTTTGCAGATAGGGATAATTCTATGTCTTTTCTATTTAAAGTTCTTGAGTCATTTCTTGGCTTTAGTTTTTACTTTTCCTCAGCCTTATAATTTTGTTAATTGTAGCCTCACCAGGTGTTTCTCAACTCAAGGGCCCTTGAGGTAACCCACCCCACCATAGGAGAGGGCTGGGCAGGGAGTGGGGGCAGACAGGAAGAAGGTGGTAGTTCTTATGACCTTTTCTTTTAGTGAGCACAGAGGTGGGTGAAGTCTGTTACTATGTGCATAAAGCCTTACTCTCCTCTGCTGGCGAGGAGGACCACCTGAGTCCAAGAGTCCACCAGATTCACGAGTCCGGCCACCCTCAGCTGCTGTTCAGTGTTGGGGGATGGTCTTTTGGCTGGCCTCTTTCCCACTGGTGCAGCACCATGTGAACTGAACTAATAGGTGTCCCAGAAAGCACTGACAGCAGAGATGGAGGGTTACTAAGCACCAGAGTTTGACTTCTGTTAGAGAAACTGTAGAAACGGAACATGTGATCCTAAGGGCTCCTATATACTCCCATCCCATTCCCCACCCACACCCCACACCTGCCTTGGCCTTTTCTCATTTTGATTTTGGGTATCCACTAGTTCTCATTGTGTGCCCATCCCTATTTGGGGAGCAGAGAGGGAGGGTACTTTCAAGTCTGGTTTTCTGTCACCAACTCACTAGCAAGTCAGCTTCCACATAGACAGAAGGTAGGCTGAGCAACCTCTGCTTCTAGCAGACAGACATGTTTCTGATGGACAAGAGATGCCCTCAGAGAGCAGTTTACTTTCTTTCTCTATTACAGAGTGTCCCTGTTTCTATTGCACAGGGACACTCTTCTCAAGATTAGCAGTGTGGCTACAGGTTCCCAGAGCACGGCCAGGCCTGTGGATGTGGCAGGAGATAAACTTGGCTCTTAGCAGGCTACAGAGTTCCAGAGGATGGGACCTCTGTCCTGTTCATCTAATGCCCACCCTGTATCACTCAGTGCCTGGGATAAAGTAGAAACAAACAGTTGCTAGAACTATCTACGGAATTTTATTTAATGAAAAACTCAGAACTGCACATTGTTCAAAATGACATTCTTACAATGTACTCTTGTTAAAATGTTGTCTCACAGCATACAGGGGTTCCATAAGCACATAGGGTACACAGGGCGGCACACAGTGCTCCTGCTTCCTTGGATCAGTCCTGAGTCACACATGGGTCTTCTGGGCAGAAGTGCGCTGTGGTGGCTAACTGCCCATCATGCCGAGACCACCAGGTAGACGATGATAGGAAAGACAGTCCTGGTGATAGGTACCACAGCACAGGTACCTAAGTGTGATTAACAGCTGCTTTTCCTTGTTTGTCTGTCTCTGAAGATGAACCCTTGAAGCTGAGGACTCACGAGCACCCCACTGAGATAACTCTCTAACCCCGTCCTCTAATTGCATGTTTCTCTGCAGCCTGCCCTGAACCTGGAGCAGCAGGTATATGTGACAGCTGGCACTGGTGCTCTGGAGGGAAGGACTTCAGTGATGCATCTAGCTCAGGTATTTCTGTGCTGGGTTTTGTCCCTAAAAATGGTAGTCCACAAGAATTGATATTCAAGTCTTTCCCTTGCCATAAAAAAAGAACCTAAAGTGTTCCGAACAGAAGGTGAGAGGACAGTTGCTGCCCTTTACCCTGCCTTAGAGCACAGATGTGGCCTGTGCAGACTGCCTGCCTGAGGAAATGAAGAGGGGCTGCTTACCGTGCTAGAAAGAACTTAAATCACCACCTCCCCTAAAGGACAAAAGAAATCAATTCAATTTTGGAGTGAAGATTGTAAACTATTCTAAAACAAATACTCAAACCAAATCTGGACTCTATAATTCCTGCAGGGCCAACCTTCAGTGCTACTGTCTCAACTAAGGAGCATTGGAAAGTAGGTGGAAGGCATAAAAAAATAAAACCCCCTATTGCTGTTTTTCTGAACATGGGCTCTGGTAAAGATGGCCCTGGAACCATTTCCAGAACATTTAACATGAACACCTCACTTCCAAGGACACAGGTGGATAAAAGCCACATGAGCTACCCGTGCCTACAGACCCACGTCTCCTACCCTCTGATTCTTTAAATCCTTGGACCAACAGCTGTATGCCACAGCTCAAACAGTGAGCTTGGTAAGTCTGCCTGAGCCCAGGGAGCCTACTCAGCCCTTTTAAGAACTATTGCCAGGGCCCTTCAGAATCTTTGGCTTGCTGACTATCACAGCTGCCTCACAGACAGCTCCTGCCCACTTGTAGTTCCAGTCACATTTATAGTTGTCGGCTGTCCCCTCTGCTGGAATCCCCTGAGGAGTTTTTGGTTCACTATATCCTGGCTATACCAGGCTAGGGCTTTGTGCCAGCAGCTCGTGCTTTCCGCAGAACCAGCATACCCATCAATATGCAAGGATGAAGAGTTTTTATTTGAATAGTATCTATTAAACTGTGTAAAGAGTAGTACATAAAGAAAAATAAGGGCTTTTGGGGTGGGGGAGTCTGGCTTACCACTAAAAATAAAATGGGGTAGTTAAAGATAAAGAACTTGAGAGAAGGCAGCAGGAAAGCAAATGCTTATGTATGAGGCCCTGGATTCAATACCTAATTTGCACACACAGAAGAGGGGGAAAAAGACAGACTTCTTATCCTTAATGACCCAGCAACTGTGAACGTAAAAAACCTTGTCCAGCAGTAGGCAGACTTTTTTTTTTTTTTTCTTTGTTCTGGGGAGTGACTGAGCAGGGCAAGGTGCTGCATTCTTACAGAGGAGAACTCTGCCATCAGTGGGGCCCAGCAGCTGATGTACACAATACTGACAAGACCAGAAACAGCACCAGTTTGTTCTGACCTTTTGGGCAGATCATCCTGTAAATACAAAGTTGGATAAACTTCTTGGAAGCCACTTAATATAAACCAAGTTGTTTATTCTTTTTTCTTGCAGCTGCATTTCAGATATATAGGTGTACATAGAATGTTTATCATAATACTGTTTACAGTTAAGAATGGAATCAACATAAATGCTCACTACCCTAAGTGGTTAAAGTACAGTATTACTACACATATGAGAACTGTGATCAGGGCCAGCAAGTGACTCAGTGGCTAAAGGTGATTTGTTGCCAAGCCTCATGACCTCATTTTGATTCCTCAAACCCATGAAGTGGAAGAAAAGACCTGGTTTCAGCAAGTTGTCCTCTGACCTCCGTGTGTGTCATGGCAACCTCCCACAACCTCCACAGCAACAAGTAAATCAAACTGATGTCAAGCCTTGTCATTGGCATGGACAATCATAGCACACTGATTTTTTTTTTAAGCTATGAAATACCATTCTTTCATTTTTATAATATACTAAATTAGAAAGTATATACACTGCTGTGTGTTAACAGCGGCTCTCAATGGAGAACACGATGGCCTATTTTCATTTTCTCTTCCTTTAGGCAGAATCTAAAACTCAATTTAAATTTAGAAAGGTAAATTCCTGTTATTGATACATGTTGTTCTTAGAGAAATACTCTTGCACACAGGCAGTAGGCCATGTAGTATACCCCAGAAAGAGAGCTACCTTTCTGACAGGAGTTATCTATCTACCTGACAGCATTAGTGTAAGCAGTCTGCCAGACACAGGAGCCAAAGATCCAAAGCCAAGTGGATCTCAACAGCTGGAACTCACTGACTCCAAGTTGGTCAAGAGATGACCTCTTTCAAATGGTCAAGCACAGTCAGACTTCAGTTTAAACTCTAATGTTGCTAACTTATGAACTGGTTTTCAGGGTTGGTGATGTAGACCCACATTAAGCCCTGGGTTCTATTCATATGCCTGTAACCCTAATACTCAAGAGGTAGAGGCAGGAGGACCAGGAGTTCAAGATCACCCTTGGCAACATAAGGGGTTTGAGACCACCCTGTGCAACTTGAGACCTCTTAAACAAGAAACCCACAATCAATTCCAGTGCCAAGATTGCAGATATACCACACTACTTCTCTTCACCTGAGTTCTGGCACTTTATGAGCTCATCTCTCCAGCTCCTTAATTGGTTTTAAAATGTTGCAGGTTACCCAAAGCCATATGAATGTCCAATAAACACATGAATTGGTGCTCAGTATTACTTCTGATCAGAGAAATACAAATTAAAACTACAATGAGACAGCCCTGCATGTTTATTAGAAAGGTCAAAATTAAAAACAAACTCGGAGGGCCAGTAAGATGGCTCAGTGGGTAGAGGTACTTGCCAGGCAAGCCTGATAACCCAAGTTCAGTCCCAGACACCCTAAATCCCAGCATTCCTGTGGCAAGATGGGAAGCAGAGATAAAAGAATTATTAAAGCTTCAAGGCCAGAAACAAGAAGAGATCCTGTCTCAACAAGGTGGCAGGAAAGAACTGACTACTAAAAGTCATCCTCTGGTCTCTAGGTACACATTGTGGTATGTGTGCCCCTACATTTCCATACAGTCACAATACAAAGAAAAACTGCAGTACCAAGTGCTGGACTTCTAAGTGCACAATGATAGGCCCCTGGCAGTTTCCCTTAAGTTACTTAGTACACTTAGTATATGGCCCAGCCACACTACTCCTAGGTATCTGCCTACTTTAATAAATGAAACTCTGCATTTAAAGAGGCACAGTAACACATGCCTGCAATCCCAATACTTATATAAGGCGAACACAGGAGGGTTGTGAGTCAGAGAAAACTGTCTAAGCCACATGGGAAGATACCATCTCCAACAAACCTTCTGAACACTTATAGCAACACAAAGCAAAACCCAGGCCAACTGAAAGAGAATGTGCGAATTGTACACCTGCACCATTGAATATTTAATTTCAAAAAAGGGAATGAATTACACATACACTTAACATTAACCCATATTAAGTGAAAGAAGCCAAAATACAGATGCTCCCCAGCTTACAGTGTGACTGACTCAGTATCAAGTCATTGTAAGGTGAAATACATTAAAATGTTTCAAACACCTAAACTCTGGAACACTATAGTTTAGCAACATAAGCGTGGAGTACAGGCTACTGACCTTCGTGCCTGGGACAGGAAGCCAGAGCTCACCATGCTGCCTGCATCTCATGTTGCTGCCGAAGGAAAGGACAAGCGCTGAAGTGCAATTTCTATGGAATGCATACTACTTTTATTCCACTGTCCAGTCAAAAAATCAAGGGAGTGAGACTCATTAAAAAGGGACTGTTTACACTATGATTTAGTGTACAGAATATAACATTCTTAAAAAGGCAACATGAAGGCTGGAGGAGATTCATAGTTATCCAGCCTTAAGGGTTCGACAACAGTCAACAGCACAAGAGATTTTTTTTTAGGACACAAAGCATCCTGTATTTTGATTGTGGGAAAGGTATGTTTCTGTCAAATTATTCAGATGGCCACCACCAAAAAAAAAAAAAAAAAAAAAAACATGACTTTTGTCGTTTGGATGGTCAGTTTACAACCACCTCCCCCAACCCTGCTTTTGTTGGTGATGCTAAGGATCAAACTCTACACTTTATCCATGCTATGCAAGTATTCTATCACTAAGCTACATCCTCAGGTAGACACTTATTTCCATTCAGAATCCAACTTCCACATGAAGAATGTTAGTAGCATAGTGTTTGTTCCCTGGATCTCAACTTTATAGATACATCTCCTTAAGGATCCAAGCTTCTCTTACTTTTTGCATATATCCAGAAAATATAGAGCTGGGCACAGTAAATACTACCTCACTATAATCCAGGCATTTGGGACCAGCCTGGGTGATAGTGAAACTCTGGTTTGTTTTTTGTGAGGGTGGGGAGACAGGAAGCAGGGAGAAAATACAAGTGTGCCAGAGGGATGAAGGAAGGAAACATAAACATAATATAATAAATATGAAACCTAAGTGTGGAAAAGGACTTTGTAAAGCCAGGAACATTTTAGTTTTGGGGTAGCGTTCTTCCAAATTTTAAGGCGTTGCTTCCTGTATTATATCATCTGGGATAGTGTTCCCACCCACAGTCGACCCCTTCCTTTTTTGGCACCCCTGCAGACTATCCTGACATCAGAGAAGCTGCCCCTAGCCTATGAACAATCTTCATGGGGAGCAGAAGAGTTGCGCCCCTTTCTACGCTTATGCCTCATGGATCAGAACTTCCCAGCATTTGTAGAAGAGGTGGAGAAGGAACTTAAAAAGATCACACAGAGCTAAGAAACTGAAGTCCTGCACACATATGCAATTAAAGAACTGAAAATATTTGAATAAAGAGTATTATTCCAAGCACCTTTTATCAATGTTTTATTGTTAAAAACAGGTGAATTCATTTTTTTGTACACCATTGCACTTCAATAATTACACAGAACACAAGTACATGCATCTACAGTTAGTACCGAATGAGAACCCAGTCAGGTTATAAAATCTATCATCAATCATTAAATCGATGTGAAAAATACAGTGTCAAACCAAAAAGTGTAACTAGAGTTGCATAGAGTATCACCATGCTCTTAACATTTCAGGGTCATTGAAAACAAAAGGGAAATTATAAAAGTTGCCTTGATCGAATATACAAGAATAAGGTTCAACACATCAGTGCAAAAGATTTCAGAATTTACATGATTTGACAAAAGGAAAAGTCACTTAAAAAGCAATCATACATATATACTGCAATTCATTACAGCTGTTCAGTGGACTGTTCCAGGTTCTTAAAATTTATAGGGTAAGCCCTTAGAATGAGACTTAAGTTTACACTCTCATGTACCAGAACTGCAGCTTCCTCATCTGACAACAGACAATAAGGAATGAGTATCAGCAGCTTAAAAATGAAACAAGCGTTTAGTTTATTTTGGATTTCTCCCACCCCCAAAAATATAAATATATATATATATTTATATACTGTATATATCTGTAGGTTTTGCTGTACTTTACAAAATGATCACTAGATGGCAGCAGTGCATTTAGAGCTTTGCCAATTTAACAGCTGCATAAGTAAAAAATGGCGCATGCATGATCTGATCCTTAGAGGACCTTTTCACTTCTATTTAAATATTTTACCAAAGGGAGGGGAAGCAACATTCACAGCACATCAAGCCCAAAATAGTTTACACCTTCTACACTGAAGCATTGTTTAAAATGTACCTGGCTAGGTCACCCTTATAGGAGAGGCTAAATAAGGCATGCTTTAGACGGTCATTGTGGTGTTGCTCACTTGAAGGGAGAGACCAAAGAGGTCCAAGCAGAAAATGTAGCAGGTCATGATGCCACCGTTTTCAGGAACCTAAAGAGCTGTAAAGAAAGTATTGGAAATTAAGAACATGCACTGTCACTCAGCTATCAGTGCCACAGCAAACAAAGCTTTGGTTCAAACAGCATGCTCAGGAATGTGGGATGAACTTCTGATCTCCATGTGTGTAAGTATGCTGCCTTACGGCCACCATCTCTGTCTTGCCTTCAGCGGAGATCACACATGGTACTAACAGGCTTTTGGGATACTCTACCTAAGAAGGTAACAATTTCTTTTTAAAAATATGTAAGTAGACTGCAATGCAAGGTATTCATTGTGAAATGAACCTAATATAAGTATGTGGGTCAACATGGCTGAAATACATTCAAACATTGCAGCGAACAGAAAGAACTTGTTCCATCAGTATCAGCTATTCTGAAATTAACAATAAGGTCTTACCACATAACACCAACTACTGAAGAATTCGTAGCAAGGTGAGCAGAGGCACAGTTCATTTGAATAGAACTTTTAAATCTCTAAAGAAGGCCATACTTACATTATAAGCAGTACTTAATTTGTGTTTCTCTGGCGCAAGTTTTTATCTTTGTGATTGTTGGTAGAGTTGGTTTTCCTTTGGAGGAAAAATTGCACTGTGTGAGTTCAACTAGTCATTATCGTTTGAAAAATACAACACATGGAAACAGAGACTCTTCACTTCCTTCCACCCCTGGTGTAGCAGCAAAGTCTACTTCTAACAGTAGTGTATAACATTCCTTACATAAAGTACCTCCTACTTTCAATGAATAGATCCTTCAGACTCCCAAAGGCAGACAATGCTTTCCCTTAGATTTCTATACTTACAGGGTTTCTCTGTAGCTTTAGAGCCTATCCTGGATCTCGCTCTGTAGACCAGGCTGGCCTCTAACTCACAGAGATCCACCTGTCTCTGCCTCCCGAGTGCTGGGATTAAAGTCATGCGCCACCACAGCTCGGCTTGAACACTTAATTTCTTAAATGATAAAAGATGACCAGCAACTAGCCATGCTGAGCCCTTTGGCCATTAACCCACCAACTGCCCCTCTGGCTTCTTATAACGTCCAACTGCAGGAAAGCCTGGTAGCCTTGGACTCATTCCATGTTACAGCTCCATCTCTCTTGTCAGCAATTGTTAATGGAACTAGACAGTAGTTTGTCTAATTCTACAGTCCAGTTTGAAGTTGACTTGGTTATACTGCTTACTTCTCCTATATTATCAGTTTAAGCATGTCAAACGCATAATCTTTTTTCAATTTCTTTTGCATAGTATTCACTTGTATGGCTAAAAACAAGACCTGGCCTAGGAATCAAGAGGTCACCAGTCAGAATTCTGTCAGGCTTAAAAAGTGGCGGTGGTGGCGCACGCCTTTAATCCCAGCACTCGGGAGGCAAGAGCCAGAAGGATCTCTGTGAGTTCGAGTCCAGCCTGGTCTAGAGTGAGATCCAGAACAGGCACCTAAACTACACAGAGAAACCCTGTCTCAGAGGGGGAAAAAAAAGTGTACACTGCAACTTTCATTGTAAGGGAATTGCCTTCTCTTACAATCTTTAGCATTCCTTTTAGCTAAACTGCAAATACAACACAATTCAAACTGTAAAATCTATTCAATGAAGTACTCACATTGGCCCGGCTGGTTCATCATCTGTATGAGGTGTTCGGTTTTTAATGATCCATGAGATATAAGAGAAGAAAGGAGAAAGCCATTAGACCCTGCCTAAGAATGAACAGGACGGTCAAGTGCAAGTGGCAAACATGGCTATTCATAGCATTTATTAAAGGCCATTCCATCTGGAGGTGCAAAACACTCATGAAGTTGTTTCTAGGTTCAGTTTTAATGGCAGATATGTTCTTTCAATGGTTTTAGTTAACACTTTGAATGCTCGTCATGAAAAACTGCAACTGTAGCGGACAGATAGGCTGCAATATCATTGTACTCATCTTGTCCCCAAGTTCCAGTGGTTCACTCAAAATAGATGAGAAGACAAACCAACATTTCAGTTGTAAAATCCTGCTGTTTGTTTTCTTGTGGAGAATGTATGCAGTTCTTCAATGTAAATGGATGTGTACATTCTATACATTTAACCACACATCCTCACTTCCCCAGAGGGCACTGTTTTTCCTGCTGTTTTACAATCTTTATGAGGTCACTGATCTGAAGCATGAGACTGAGGAAGATGAAGCCATAATAGTTCAACCTAATCCTTGGCTACCCATGCTCAACTGGGCCAGGAAGAGACATATGAGAAGCAGAGGATGTTCTGTGACATCATAGGGAGAGCTGAACAGTGACACCCTTCTATAAAACTCCACACAAAGAGATGGGCTCACTATTGTGCCCCGGCCAAAACAAGAAAAGCCATAGGATGTTTGTTTTTTTAATTAAAAAGTTTTTGTCATTTGCATTTAGAAGCTTTATTAATACTTCATAATTCTGACAACTTGGTCTTCTCTTAGTAGATATGCATACATCGAGAAAATGTTATTAAAATAAAAAAGTTATTTAAAAACTCACAAAAGGAGGACACCAAGTAAGCACCCTTTGTTTTTACTGTACAACAGTTGGGTGCTTTCACTGAAGGTATCTAGAAAAACTCTCAGCAGGATTCCACAAGGGGGCTTGGTGCACATGAAGCAGTTATGGAGATTACAATCTTGGTGTAGGCATCTGCAGGAGCACATATCAGGAGTAATGTCTGTCAGGGAGACATTGCTCCACCTGTTCCTTTCAGGCAACGGAGAGGCAAAGCCACCGCCAGCACACAGTGACTGGAGCAAAACAGGATTTCAAAACAAAACAAAACAAAACAAAAACTAACCACAAACCAGTGACTCATCAGCAAAACAATAGGCTAGCAACATACCAGTGTCCACAGGAGTCCACTACTACTAACAACACTGCTATTACAACAGGTACAGAGAACAAACTAGGGTCAGGACACCCAAGACATCTGTTTGCTGTGTATGCAGTGGAAAGATACAAGGACACACCAGGTACTAAGACACACAAGCCCAGCCTGAACCCTCCCCTCCACAGCCTACTGCTCAGCACCCAGGGCAGGCCAATCAGATAACATGCTAGAAGCTAAGCACCTTGGGAATTTAAAGACGACACAGGAACAAACTGATTAATTTTAGTGTGCATCCCAAAATACAAAATTCTAATGCAAGACAGCCAAATCCACTCCCAACTTTAAAAAAACAAGAGAAGGGGAAACACAATAGCAAGGCCAGTCTTTCCCTAGCAGGACACTCGACTAACCAAGCACACTTCACCCACAGTCCTTTCTGTTGGCGTGGGGATGTACCCTGGTGTCTAAATACCACTTTCCAACGGAACGAGCTAGCCACATGCAAGGGTTTGCACGTGAGTATGTGAGCAACAGTGTCTCTGGTGGAGCTGCCATGCCTGAAAGTGGGAGCAGCTGTGACTCACACTGTGTCTAAATCCCAGGAACCCCTTTCATTCCCAAATCTACTTGGACACCACAAAGAAGAGGACACCCACCCCACCCCACCCCACCCGTGCTGAGCCACTGCCTGCAGCACCACTCTCCCATACAGGCCAGACAAAAGAACAACTTGACCTCCACAGAAGGTCAGGAGAGAACAGAGCTACAGAGAAAGGCACAAAATAAAGTAAATGAGGACTAAACAGCAAACTGAAAATCCAAATTAGTTGTGAAAGTGAATGAAGTAAACTTGAAGAAAGTGTTAACATTATGAACTGTGCATTGTATAGACTGAAGCGGAGATTAAACAAACTCCAAAAGCATGCATATCGCTCACTTACCACCATGTTTTTAAGGGTTTGATGCAATTGAAGGGGGAAAAAAAAGAAGTCACAGTAACCGACAAATATCAACATACCCCCAAACCCTCAGGTCAAAGCCGCCTTAAACAAAGACTGTTCTCTCCACCTGGGGACTACTCACAGCCACTGGCTAGATGAGAGGAAGAGGACTGAGGGAGAATGAAACAAGATGCTTCTGGAATCCATCTGATGAGTGTGACGCTCCTGCTGGAGTGGTGCACAGACTGATTTGCCTGAATACTCTTTCCTCGCTGAAGTACAGCTGCCCTCAAGCCCCCCCCCCAATCCTGACACACACACACCTCATTATCTGGGGTGAGCACTCTGAGATGCAATAAGTAACATACTGCACCCACTATACAACATAAAGTGATGGCTTTAGATTCAAAACAGCCAAGAGTTGATTCTGGTCAAAGCCCCTATGCCACTTTAATCACCTCACTGGGGGTGGGAGGTGTGTGTGTGTGTGTGTGTGTGTCCATGTCCCAGCCCCCCCCCTTTTTTTTGTGGAATGGAGTAATAGGATCTTTTTTTCCCCACACTGGCCCAACTCCCTACATGGCTGAGGGTGACCTGCTTCCACCTCCTAGGTGCTAAGCTTCCAGGTATGCACGGCCATGGATGTTTCTAAGTTGCTGAGGATCAAAGGTAGAACCATGCCTGCCAGGCAAGCCCTCTACCAAATAAGTTACATCCTCAGCTACCACCACCATCCCTTGGCAGAACCTGCTATCTAGCCTAGGCTGGCATCAAACAATCCTCCTGCCTCAAGTGCTGGAGTTTATTGTGGTTTGCCCCATCTCTGAATCATTTTCCATGTTTCATCTCTATTTTCTCACAAAGTACTTGTGACTGACCCTAGTTAAGCACATGGAATGTGTTTTTGGTGTCACTTTACCAAGTCACCTCTTTTCCAGCATCTCTGGCCTGCTATGAAGCTCCATATGCTACCAAATGCTTTGATCCACTGGTAGATTTTGGACTATCAGAACAAGGCTTCAGTCCCAAGTGTCTAAAAGAAGTCAGGTCACAGTTACTAAGCAGTGCTCTCCCTCTTCTGCCCTCAAACTTGCTATGTGACTTCAGGAAGAATCCTTTGACCGACTTACAAGATTACCCCAGTGTGAAAACTGAAGAGTATTTTCTTTCTTAAATCAGCTGTTTTAACTCAATGCCTTCAAGGACACCAAAATATCTAGTAGAACTGAAGGCCCCAAGACTGAGCAGGTTAACCCCAGCCTCTGTCTACCAGTGGGCAGAAGGAATCCTGGGAGGGACATGTTAACTGTACTCTGAGCTGAGTCAGAACGTGACTAACACAAATGTGGCTCCAAGTAGGAGTCCGGTTGTAACAGAAGGAAGACTGCACTACTTAACACTCTTGGCATACTCTCCATGAAAAGGCAAAGCTCCAACTGGACCCTGTAATTGACTTGTTACTAGAAACACTAAAAGTAAAGTGCATGTGTAAATAATCTACCTATGAGATAACTTATGTGGCACTGGTCCTCAAAAAGATCTAACAGGGGACTGAAGGACTGTGTGATTTCTTCTATGAAATGGCCTGAGTACTCAGGAGATAAATGGACCAAAAAGCGGTTAACCTCAACCATATACATTTTCAGTGTGAGAAATCGAAAGGGACACATGCTTTTCTAATTAAATTCTGTATTTGTGTTCTTTTATATTGTTGCACTGTTCACTTAGTGCTTTCTACTTAAGCAGAAAAGTTACCAATAACTACAGACTACTGAAAATATAAGTACATGAGTTCCTTTTTAGAGTTCACTGAAGCTCAAATCAACCACAAATGTTGGTAATAAACTGCCTATTTGGTAAAGAAAAAGCACACCAGATCTATAAAAACTTCACGTTTTCATAGTGGCATAAAGAGGCTAACAGCCATGATTATAGGTAAGATTTCATCACTAAAACATTCTGAGTTTGTCTCAGATAGAGTGCACCTCTTCATTCATCCTCAACAGACTAAAAATATGTATGTGTATCTACAAGTAAATTAAGGGAGGAGAAAATGGGAACAAAGCATCAGTGAGTTTGCCGTTCTTATGAATTGAGATGGGAGCTGAGGAGAAACTTAACAAAGAAAAGGCCACAACATAAGGAAAATTCACTGAAGATCAACACACACCCCTCTTCCAGAAGAAAAGCCAAAACCCAAAGAGGGAGATGGAAGCAGGGAGAAGTCTGACAATGCTGAAGGGGGCAGGGAAGTGGAGATGGAAAATGGACCCTGGACCATATTGGCTGCCGGGAAAGGAGAGATGGTGAACACTGCAATCATTCCGGAATCCCAGATTTTCACCCAATCCAACAACAAAGAAGTAAAAGCTGCTTGCATGATAATATTCTCCCGAAACCAGTGCAAGGAGGTTTTACTTTGCACTTACCCTGCAGTCATCTGTTTTACGTAGAATTCATTCACTATATATAGAAATTTAGCTTATTATTTTCCATCCAGGAAGCTGTTCAGAGAAGACTGGCTCTACCAGCCAGCCCCATCCCCCTTCAGTTTAACCACCAAGAACTCTTAAGAGGATAGCTGCTCCCATCCACAGGCATCTGCCTGTCAGACAGAACTACCTTTAACAGTTTCTAAAGTCTAACCTACAACATGCTGGGACAGAAACACTAACACAAGTGGCCTGTAAGACTGGTACCTCTGGTGAGGTCAGGCTAAGCCAATGTGCAACTGCTGTGAAAATGGCAGCCACCCTTGTCTTAAATGTAAAAAGTGAGGCTTCAAAGCCCACCTTTGCCTTTTCTTAGCTAACTTCTTGGCTCCTCAGCTTTCTATAAGTTGAAGAAGGTGGTATTTGGCACAGCTAGTGCTGTGTCTGTCTCAGTCTCTCTCTGGTCTTTTGGGGATCCCATTCCCTTCTAGTGATGAAGAACAAACTCCAGGTCTTGGGCTCTAACACTGACCTAAATCTAAGCCCTTAGGCTCCTAATTGGCAATTTGAAACACTCTAAAAGGATGGGCCCTTTTAAGGAATGAAATGTAACTTCCCAAATAGCCAAGCTGTAAATATATGAAAGGTAGACAACTTTCTCCCTCCCTTATTCTCAGGTCTGAATATAGGTACAGCACTCTACCTTGGGAGTCTTAACATTTAACAAAAAAGAAAAAAGAAAAGAAAAAGAAAAGAAAAACTTGGCATCGGGGACACATGAAAATCCTAAGAATGCAGCTTCACTTCACAGAATGAGAAAGCAAAACTGGGGACATCCTTTACTGTAAGGAACTGGACAAAGGCCCCCCCGCCTACTTCCAGCTCATCTCTCCCATTTTTCTATCTGGCTCATCAGGATGGGAGCCCACCAGATCTCCCTCAGAGATGAATGTCAAGACCTCCTGCCCATCTAAGTACTCATTCCACTCAGACTCTACTTAGTTCAGACAAGAGACTTAGAGCTGCTAAGAAGAAAGGAAAAGAAAAGGTAGTTGTTCCTCTTAAACATTCTTTTCAGAGTTTAAAGCCATGCCATGTTTTTGAGGCTGTACTCTCTCCAAGGGAGTATAAGATCTCACTTGGTGCTGTCCACTAACAGATATGGTATGATGTGGAGAGAGGGCAACACACTACTGCTCAGTGACAGATCCATCAAGTCTGGGGGAGGACACTGTACCACAAGTACAGATGGTAGCCAGCACCACCACTGCCCCCAGTCTGCACTGAGCCTGGGGTAGGTACATCCTCTAGTCTAGACAGTGACAGGCAAGGGGCAGTTATAGCTAGTTGATCAATCAATTTCTATTTGCTGATACAGTATTATAGTTCATGGGGAGAAGATGAGGAGCTTTTTAGTGAATAGCTTTTTAGCTTGAATACTAGTGATTCAAGCTTCGATAAGTTCTCTGTTCTCTTCATAGGGTTAGAAATGAAAAATCTATAACCAAATATACAAGACTTTCCCAAAGCTTTCCTGATTTTAAGCATATCCCGCATATCCAAGTCTTAGGCTTTCTAATAACGGTTTGAGACGGTTCTACTCCCATTGTATCTTCTGTAACTCTGGGCCAGCTGGGGAAAAATGCCCTGGAGTGTGTGCTGAGGAGTTGGCACTTGGCTTCCCTAAACCTAGAGTAAGCTACATCTTCCCTACCATTCTTGTCAGTGGGACACAAACAGAAAAGCCAGAAGAGAGCCTTGAAGACCTAACAAAGAGACCAACGAAAGGAACTGAAGTCTGCCTCCTTCTAATGGCTTTCTGAACAGTCGTCTAGACTGGGCTGGGACAGTTACCTACAGGGACTATGCCAGGTAATCATGTGACAACCAATTATATACCTTAAATCTACCTGAAAGGACAGGTGGCCTGTGATCTTGGGGTGGCTTCTAGGCTTGACTTGGATTCTCCTCAAGCTCAATCTGCCTGATGATCTGTATTGAAGGAGGACAGAGCTGAACAAAGAGTTTGACAGCTGCCCATTCACCACATGGCCTGAAGGCCAAGGCCTAGGGTTTGGAGAACACCTAAACAGGGAGAGAGCTAATTATATCTCTAGGTGGCTAATACAAAAACTGTGGGGAGTGGGGAGCACAGATTAGCACCAGCATGAAAGTTTTCTTTCTTCTCTTTTGGTACTTAATCCAGATCCTTATATTTCCTCTTTCAGTACTTGGAAACTACCCAAGGAACCAACCCCAACTTTACTGTTTTGTTGGGATGCTCTTACCATCAGGAACCTCATCTGGCCTCTTCCTCTTCTCATACACAACAATGATCACCACAAGGATGATGATTTCAGCCAGAATTCCCAAGAAAGGCCAAAGTGGGGCAAGGTGGCTCCGTACCCTGAGGACGGTGGAAACGGAGGCAGTGCCAATGGAGTTGGTAGCATTACATTCATACTCGCCGGGATCTTCTGTGATCTGGAGATTCATAATATTCAATTCAGTGTAATTCTCCTTGTTGATGATGAAGAAGCGACCAGAGTTATTGGAAATGTCCTGAGGGGAAAAAGGCAGGTCAGAGTAGATGAGCTACCCATGGAAGGGTGACGACAATATCCTCATTCTTATCAGGATAATGGCTAGATGACTTCCCTTCAGGGTTCAATACACTTCTGGTAGAAATAGGGTACAAATTTCCATTACTGTTGATCCTTTGAACTTCTCCAACTTCCAGACTGAGTAGAGGCCTGCTACTTGCAGATGCCTACAGACAGACAAATTAACAAATGCTGCTTCAAACAACAGGGGGAAAAACTGTAGCTGAGAAGCAAGATACCCAATGTTTGGCATGTGTGAGAACCTCAGGACCGTCTGGTAAGAGCCAGTACATTTATTTCTTTACTTGACCAGTCCTGACAAGTCTTTAAACTTCGCTCAGAAGCAATGCTAAAAACTTGCTCTCAGGAGGGAGCAGGGAGAAAACCCTGACTTCCCTTCCAGGACTCTGGGATTAAAGACTATTCAACCAATCAACAAGTATCTACTAATTAATAAATACCTATACATCCCATATCCTATTAAAGGGAAGATACACAAGAAACCTAGCTTCAAGAAGGAAGGAGAAAGCTCCATAGGCAAATGCATTTGTTATGCAAGCCTGTCAACTTGAGTTCCATCCTTGGAACCTAGGATGGCAAGAGAGAACAAACTCCCAAAAGTTGTCCTCCGACCTCAGTATGCGTGTAATGATAGGATAAGGTAGGGCAAACATCCAAAGGGATGATTGACTTCAGGAATATGTTTTTGTTTTGTTTTTTTTTTTCAAGATAGTTTCCCTGTGTAGCTTTGCACCTTTCCTGGAACTCACTCTGTAGCCCAGGCTGGCCTCAAACTCACAGAGAGAATAGTTTTGTTTTGTTTTTTTTTTTTTTTTGGTTTTTTTAAGACAGGGTTTCTCTATGTAGCTTTGCGCCTTTCTTGGAACTCACTCGGTAGCCCAGGCTGGCCTCGAACTCACAGAGATCCGCCTGCCTCTGCCTCCCAAGTGCTGGGATTAAAGGCGTGCGCCACCACCGCCCGGCCTTGTTTGTTTTTTTTTTTTTTTTTTAAACAAAAACAAAAAACAGTGCAGGATGGAGAACTGGGAGGTATTGAGGAGTCATTGCAGGAGAGCCAGGAAGAGCTTCAAAGAGCTGGCCCTAGTACAGGGTCATGGAGCTGTGACAGGTATAGAGCACTCTAGGCATCTTCACCCTGCACTAGCAACAGCTAACAATATACAAAAATAGCACAGATAAAGAGGAAGATCATCTTTCATATTATCCCAGTTACAGCATGCTTGCATTTTGTGTGGGTACACAGCTGAAAGAGGGAACTCAACCTTCACAGTGAAATTCCAACTTTCACCTTTCAAGAAATGAAAATACAAAGTAATTTTAATCAGTTTTGGCAAAAGCCAGAGACATCCTTTCCAATGACCAGAAGAGAAATGGATATTCCTTCGTAGCCCCTTAGAAAACACAATGGCTTTCTCTGAAAATACTCAGCTCAGCATTTTCACCTCCTAGCTCCTGATCCTCTTTACTAATGTAGTTCTAAAATCACTGTTGACACCAGAGTCATCAATACTTGACATTTTGCTATCAAGAGGTCGTAAGATGGGAAATATACAGGACTTGAAATAAAATTGCCTATTATCCTTGATTTTGCCAATAATTTATGTTGTTCAATATGTTACTTTTCCAAAGAAGCTGGATTAGATGAGCTGCAGAGTCCTTTCTAATTCTGAGGGATGGTAATAAAAAAGAATGCCTATAAAATATAATCTGGGCATAAAAGCTGAAGTGGATGTATGAAAATCCCCTGTCAGGAAAGGAAATTGTTTAGAAATCACTGAATCAGAGAATAAAAGACTCCAAGGCACTATTTAAACACTGTCAAGAACCGCTCCACAGGAGCCAGAAGATGGTTCAGCAGTTATGAGCACTTGCTGTGCAATCAGGAGAACCGGAATTCTGATGCCAGTGCACATGTAATAAGCTAGGCATCCTGCATACACCTGTAACCCCAGCTCTGAGAAAGGGTGGAGACAGGATGGCTGGCTTCCAGACTAGCCAAGAAAACATGAGCCCCAGGTTCAGGGAGAGGCACTGCCTTAGCACATGGAAATGGATAGAGGAAGATTAATACCCTCTTTGACCTCCAAAAATATGCACAGATAGGTAAAGCCCACCCCCAAACAGATATAGCTTCAGAATTATTTAGGGCTGCAGAGATGGCTCAGTAGTTATGAGTACTTGCTGCTCTTGCAGAGGACTGGGATTCAGTTCCCAGCACCCACAACAGGCAGCTCACAACTACCTGTACTTCTGGAGCAGGAGTACAGGTAGTACAACCTCTTCTGGCCTCTGTAGGTACCCACACGAATGTGTAAACTAACACAAAACACACACACACATACACATAAAATCATTCCACAGACTGGAAAAAAAATGTTCTTTGACTTTTTTTAGTATCTCTTGGTCCCTTTTCTTCTGAAGAACAAACAAAAACAACCCACTCCAGAATCATAGCAAAATATTTAATTAGTTTTAGCTCTGTGTTCTACTGTGAAAGCAAGCAATCTAATCTCTTACCAGACAGACAGCTCTAGCAATGGAGTACTGACTAACCTCCATATTCATGATGTAAACTGTAATTCACTCCATAATGGTCCAAGCCATCCTACATTCAAAGAAACAGTTGTTGCAATAACTGGCCCAGATGTCTGGACCTCCTCAGGAAAAACTCCAGTAAGCAAAGAGATTTAGGTATAGGTATAGGGCTACCTCCTACTCACCTGGAATATACCATTTTCCTTCTTGCGCCATATCCATTCTGGGTGGGGGTAGCCAACTGACTTGCAGTACATCATGGCATCCTGCCCTTCATTTTTGTTTTCACTCCGTTTATGGCCAGTGATATCAGGAGCAGCTGTAAAAAGGTGTTAAACTGTTACCACCTGAGTAAGATACCAAAGGCCTTACCTACTGGCTCAGAGCCCTGTTTCTAATACTATCATCTGAAATGTTTATTCTTTATGAATAAAAACTCAGAAGACAGATTTAGGGTAAGATCCTGACTGATCAGAGAGGTGGAGAAGTGACCAGTGACCTCCTCTTCTCTCCTTCCTCAATCCAAGATGCTGAGAATCTTTCTAAGCCCCTCCCTACTGCTACCTGTGTCTTTCTGTATGTCCTTGGTCCTCTGAAACCTCTATGGCTAATTTAGTCAGCTAATAGCTAGTCCCACCCTCTGATTCAAGTAAACTTTATTGGCAGTCTCAAGAGTGTCAGAATGCACTCAAAATATCCCACAATTATCATCAGTCTTTATCAAAGCTAAATATGAAAGTGTGTCTAAAGAGCCTTTGAGGTCA
Organism: Peromyscus maniculatus bairdii; assembly: GCF_049852395.1. NCBI lineage: Eukaryota > Metazoa > Chordata > Mammalia > Rodentia > Cricetidae > Peromyscus > Peromyscus maniculatus. The sequence goes on along the minus strand of NC_134858.1, from coordinate 55,791,278 downwards.
GAATAGGGTAAGAGGACCAATACCATTCCCTACCCTTACTTACTAAAGCAGCAAGGAAATATCAGGGTTATTGATATAAGAATTCCTACCAGTGTAGAACTGGAAAAATACCCAAGCTCAATTGCCCTAACTGCCCAAATACCTTCCTCAGAAAACATTCAAACAGAAGGCATTGTCACTCATATTAGTACAAGTTTTCTTCTTCAAACACCCCCAATAACTATATATCATATCAAATGTCATGTATTTTCATAAGGAAACAAAAGATTGAGCTACATAAAATCAAGGTTATTGTAAGATATATGAAAATGGATACATGCTTGAAAAGCTTAACCACTAAGAACTAAGGACCAGAGCTCTTCCAGGAAAACCAACATCAAGCCCTCTGGGCTTAACAAGGATAAGAATAAGCAGGGACCTCAAACCAACATCCCCAAGCATTTTTTAGAAGAATAAAAAAGTCCCTCTCTCCAAAAAGGAAACAAACAAGGCTGCCAAGCCTGACAGCCTGATTTAGATACCTGCAGCTCACATAGTGGAAGGACAAAACCACACATACCGTCCCAACCCTTGCGCCCCCCCCACGCAACACACACACACACACACACACACACACACACACACACACACACACACACACACACACACCACATCATACAGTCAGTCCCCCAACACTGTCCCCTCTGCAACACGCACGCACGCACGCACACACATTTACTTAAAATTAAGAAACAAACAAAAACTGTCCTGGCGTTCATATAGAACCACAGAAGACCCTGGATGGCCAAAATAATCCTAAACAAAAAGAACAATGCTAGAGGGATTGCCATTCCAGATCTTAAGATATATTTTTTATATCTTTTTTATATTAAGATATATTTTTTATATCTTTTATTACAGACCACTGTAATAAAAACAATATGGTACTGGAACAAAAATAGATATGCAGACCAATGTAACAAAACTGAAGAGCCAAATACGAGTACACATAACTTCAGCCATTTTATAATTGATAAAGATGCCAAAAACATAAACTAAGGGAAAGAAAGCATCTTCAACAAATGGAGCTGTAAAAAAAATTGATGTAGAAGAGTGAAATTAGACAACTTGTACCTATCTCTTTGAACAAAAAACTAACTCCAAATAACCAAAGATCTAAACTTGAAACCTGAAACTGATACAAGAAAATATAAGCATACTTTTTTTAAAATTTATTTATTTTTATTTTATGTGCATTGGTGTTCTGCCTGTATGCATGTCTGTACGAGGGTATCAGATCTTGTAGTTACAGTTATTAGCTGTCATGTGGGTGCTGGGAATTGAACTCATGACCTCTGGAAGAACAGTCAGTGTTCTTAACCGCTGAGCCATCTCTCCAGTCCCACAAGCATACTTCTATGATACAGGAAAAGGAAGGGACTTTGTGTCCATTTGCCTACCAATTAAAGGCAACAACTGACAAGTGGGACATTCCTAAAACTAAAAAGCTTCTCTACAGCTAAAGAAACAATCAACTAGTGAAAAGAAATTCACAAAATGGAAGAGACAGAATTAACACCCAGAATATATAAAGAACTCAAAACAACAACAACAAAAGACTCTTTCAAAAAATAGGCATGGGAACTAACTGGAGTTTTCAAAACAACAACAAAACAGCTAATAAATAGCTTTAAAAATTAATTCACCATCTCTAGCAATTAGGGAAACGCAAATCAAACAACTTTGAGATTTCCTATTACCCAAGTCAGAATGGCAAAGATAAAAAAAACCAAACCTCTAACAAATGGGGAGAGGGGGGAACCCTCATTCACTGTTGGGGCTGAAAACTAGTGCAGCACAATGGAAATCAATGTGGAGAATTCTCAAAACCAAAAAATAATGACCCAACTATACTACTCACTGGCACATGCCCAAAGGACTTGACATCCTACACCACAGACACCGCTCAGACACGTTCATTGTTGCTCTATGCACTATAACTAGGAAACTTAAACCACCTAAACAACCTTCAACTGATGAATGTATAATGAAATGTGGGACATATATACTATGAAATACTACTCAGCTGGAAGTATAGGCAGGACTAACAGAGAGGAGAAAAGAAAGAACAGGAAGGCGGAGGGAGTCACTGCCAGCCACCACCATGACAAGCAGCATGTGAAGACGCCAGTAAGGCACGAACCACATGGCAAAGTATAGATTTATAGAAATGGATTAATTTAAGCTATAAGAACATTTAGCAAGAAGCCTGCCACGGTCATACAGTTTGTAAGCAATATAAGTCTCTGTGTTTACTTGGTTGGATCTGAGCGGCTGTGGGACTGGCGGGTGACAGAGATTTGTCCTGACTGTGGACAAGGCAGGAAAACTCTAGCTACAGGGGTGTTTGGAGGAAGGAAAGGAAAGGGGGAAATGACATAATTATAATTTCAAGAGAAATTTTTAAAAAGAAACAAATAATAATAATACTGAATGTGGTGGTTCATGCCTGCAATCTCAGCACTTAGGAGGTAGAAGGGGAAAAAGGGGGATTTGAAGCCAGCCTCAACTACATGAAACCACGTTAGGGAAGGAGAGCAAAAAACAAAACAAAACAAAAACAATGACTCTCCACGTCTATCAATCTTAAGCACAATATTTGGAGAATTTTGAGATCCAGATATGCTAGAGACTATTCTCCACTTTTAGGACTCACTTAAATAAACAGCACCTGTTTCAGATCAGCTTAAGGATCCAAGAAGCCTGATGTGGAGCTAATTCTTTGAATTTAAACTTCTTTTATACTAATTATATTTTCCACTAGTACCTGACAAGACATCTGAAAGCAATGAAACTCAAGTAGGCCAGCTATCTCTTTGTTGGCCAGATTAGGAAAGAGAATCAAAAGGCATTGATCCAAACTCCAGTTGAGTTGGAGCTTTCTTCTGTGCTTTGATCTATACTTATCAAATGGAGATAATTCTTGCACCTGCCTAGTTCCCAGTAGTCTTAAACAGGTAGATAAGATGTCCAATATCCACTAAAACTGTAGAATCCTAGAAAATTGTTGATCTGATACTATACTAGACTATATATGATCTGATATACTACCTTTGAACTGCTTGGCTTTTTTAGTTTAAAAACAATCCAAAGTCCTACAGTACACAGACTGCTTCCCAAGTAGATTGGACTTGCCTGCAACTTCCAGAGGCACCTGGGATGGGACTGAATAGGTAAGACCCCAAACTGTGTTGGGTTCCTGCCAAACCCAAGTCTGCTTTGGTACCACTCTGTGAAATGCTTTCTAGGTTGGATATTATCAAGGAAATGTCTTTTTGTTTTTCCTTCACTACCCGAGGAGTATCAGGCTGCCTCTACTGCTCCACTTTTCCACAGCTACTCTGCCATTTCTATGGTCTGCTGATCATTTTTTCTCTTATTTTTTTTTCAGTCAAAAAATATTAAGGACCCACATCCACCCACAGGACCCACTGTGCCACCTCTACCACCCAACTCCATACTCAAACTTTCCACATCCTCCTCCAGGGTTTAACCTGTAAGTATAGTCTTCACCCCTCATCAAGGAAATCTCTCTTTGCAACAGACAGAGACCACTACAGAAAACCACAACCAATCAAAATGCAGAGTTATGGAACCCAGTCCCAAAGGCTACATCTCCAAAACACTCCCACACCTAAGGCTCAGGGAACATAGCAGAAGAGGAGGCAGAAAGATTCTATGAGCCAGAGGATCAGGGAATTTGCTATGAGATTGTGTCTCCTAGTAACATCAGAAGCTGTAACTGTAAAGTCTTACCAGCATGACCGCCCAAACTTAAGCTGAACAAGGACAACACCAAAGAATATGCCAAACTGGATGGGGGGAAAAGCCCACAAAACCTCAACTCTACACAAAGAACCGCAGGCACTGAGTAAAGCTGGGAGATGGAAAGGTGGTTCTCCCCAGAGAAAAGCACACTAATTGTCCGTTTAGCACTGGACAACCCTGAAAACACACATACAAGTAACAACATATGGACTCAACCAGTTATTTTTAGGAATATATATGTATATACAAATACACACATATATGCAATAACAATTACTGAAAAAAAAAGAGACCATAAATCTGAAAGAGAGTAGGGAGGGTTATATGGAAGAACTTGAAGGGAGGAAAGAAAAGGAAGAAATGCAATTAAATTACAATCTAAAAAAATATATACGCATTCCAAGGCAAGGAAAGTTCTATAGATATGTTCAACCAAAACACTTCCAGAGAGACAAGACACACAAGGAGTAGAAAAACTACAATGTTCCCCAGCTGTGTTTTACTGACTGGACACACTTCTTTAGTACCTACGCAAGCCCAAGGCATGTCTTACAGAAGTCAAGCAAGGCCTTTCTGTTTAGTTGTATTTTAGCACCATTGTGAAAAAAATCAGGGTATAGGTGTTAAGTATCTTGAGGGGAAAACACTACAGGAGAGGGAAAAGCAAAGGCCTGAGGCAGGCATGTACTTGTTTCATTAAGAGTTTACAATTTTCAGTAAATAAGAACATGTATGACCAATCAGAAGGGTACTCAACATCCAGACAAGAAAGGTGAGAGTCACATGATGGTAGTAGCAGAAGTGAGGTGAGGTAGGGGACTCTGTTACAGTGTATATGCTGAGTTGATATATTTGTTAATAACTGGATATGGGACATCAGAAAAAAAGGCTTCAGATATGACTCAAAGATCTCTGCCTTGAGTAGATCCAAAAACAACTGCCAGTTACTACGGTAAGGAAGACCATAGGAGGAAACTTGTTTGTTGTTGAGGAAGAGAGCAACCGTGATGATGAAAACCAGGAGCTCAAGATTAAAATTTGTTAAAGATGGATATATATATATATATCTCCATCCATTCAGGTTGAGTTATCGGTAGGATCTTCGGGTGCTTATGGGAATGGTCTAAGACAGACAAATATGAGGAGACAGGATTTTTTTTCTCTCTCACTTTTACTCCTCTTTGACTTGGTCTCCACTCTGGACTATTATTGCTTGATGCTCTTAGATATGTAAATCCAGTGATTTTGCTGTGGTTTGAATATGAAATATTCCCTGTGTTTTTCATGTTTTGAATGCTCAATCCCCAGCTTGTGACACTGTTTTGAAAGCTACAGAGCCTTTTAGGACACACTGCTGGAGGAAATAGATAACCAGGGGTAGGGCTTACCCACCCATGGTTCTAGCCTATATACTGCTTCCTATCTGCCACAATGTGAACAAGCCAACACCTCAAGCTTGCAAAACCACAAATGGAACTATCCCACCCTGACTTCCCTGCCATGATGCACTGAAATTCCTCTGAAAATATGAGCAAAATAAACCGTTCCTCCCCTACATTGTTTCTGCCTGGTATTTTGGCAGAAATACAGGGATAACTAATACTAATACAGGAACTCATTTCTAAAGTACATATCAAAACCACTAGAACAGTGGTTCTCAACCTTCCTAATGCTGTCACCCTTTAGTACAATTCCTCATGTTGTGGTGACCTCCAACCATAAAATTATTTTCATTACTATTTCATAAATGTAATTCTGCTGCTAGTATGAATCACTAATACAGAAGACTAAAAGTTGATTTGATATATAGCTCCACAGCCTCATCAAATATCGATTCTGAAAGGCCTCAAACTTAAGTGGTCCCAACAGAGAGAAGGATAAAAATGGTCTTCACTCCTGCCGTGATGTTTTAAAAAAGGACAGTACCACTTTCTGTTTCCTTCACCTAGTAATGAGAGCATTCTATAGAGGTTTCTATTTACATATGGGAACATGACCTTAAAGGCTATTACTGGCTTAGTTAATCCCAACTGTGCTTTACTGGTCATGTTTACAGATATAAGCCTACTAAAAAAGACTGTTCAATGGTTAGACCAATTGCTGCTTTCTCATCTTTTCAAAGACTACTGCATAAAAATGCATTCCAAAGAATAAGGCCCTGGTTATTCACCCTTTAGATGGTAGAAGCATCACTACTACATTAAGAACAGAGAAAGTCAATCCAAGCTAAACCATTCTATCCCTGAAGGCAATGACTATAATAACGATCACTTAAACCTTGGATCAATACACAGACCTATCACTTTATCATTTATAGTAGCAGCTCAATCACCCAGCCTGTTTCAGCTTCACCTGCTGGGCAGAACAGTACATCCACAGCAAGACACCCAGGTACTCTGTGAGAGTTACCAGTAAGAACCTATTCAGGCCCAACCAAATTCTCAGATGTTGCCATTCAAGAGATGAAACCCATTTCCCTTCTGCTGAATTGGGACTGGATTTAATGACTCCCTTCTAACAAAATAAAAAAAGGGTAAGTAAAGGTAGACAGTTCTATAAACTACTTACAAAAAGCACTGTGTTTCCCTGGGTTGCTCTCTGAGGGTGGGGGCATTGGTGCCATCATAGGGAACAGTCACTTGTAGAGGCCCTCAGAAGGAGGACCAGTGAAAACAAATATGAGTGAGCCATTCCGAGAAGAGATCCTTAAGTCTCATTTAGTCAGGCTTCAAGTAATTCCAGAACAAGGAACAGATTGCAACTACACTGAATGACAAAGCATATATTACCCCATACAATACATACATGAACTGGAAAAATCAAGTTTGGAAGTTATTTGATGTCTCCAATTAAGCTGCTAGTAAAAGGCAAAGCTAGAATCTAACTCATGATTTATTCCAGAGACCATGCATTTTGTACTGTACTGAGGGGAAAACCAGAACAGCTTACACAAAAAATTACAATATATTATATGATTAAGTGAAAACTGCAAAACCAATTTCTCACATTATTATTGCTTGTATATATGCTGGAATAATCAGACTATAAAGTGAGACTGATGAACTTCTCAGAGTTGAACTATGCCACATAATATAAAAAGCAAAGTTGTGAATTTGGAAATCAAAGATACTAGATACTACCAAGCCTCTATCAGTTTATTAACTAAGCAACCTAACACTCGTCATTTAAAATCTTTTGGGTTTCAGTGTTTCCTCCTGTAAAATGGGACCAATAGCTACACATTATTTCTTAGAAGCCTTGAAAAGATTAAATCACATCTCTACACAAACCTAACAAAAGGTGAGAACTCAGTCAGAAATAAATACTAAAAGTAGGCATAATGATACATGCCTGTAATTCCAGAACTTGACAGGCAGCTGCAAAAGGACTATACCACATTTGAGGCCAGCCAAGTCTACACAGTAAAGATCCAAGTCACTAAGGTATATAGTGAGACCCTGTCTCCAAAAACAGAAAACAAAAATCAACAGGATCAGAATTAATTTCCTTCAGGATTAAACTCTCCCCTGTGTCCAACTGAGGATTCCACAGACTTAAAACCATCAAGGAACTTGAAAGGTTACTTTCTTAATTTTACTTCATCTAACACTAGAGTAAACTGGGGCCCAGAGGTGAAAAGTGGCCTGGTCAAGCTTATGGTGAGTGTAAAGACAGGACAGGATTAAAATCCATTTTCTCTAAGTCTTGGTCACAGGCCTTTCAACCATCCCGTGCTGAACACAGCAGCACAGCCTGTGCTCCGAAGCACAGGCTCTTCTGGTGCTCGAGTGCCCGGGTGAAATCTGGCTCCACAAGTTAACTCAGCCACAATGGACCAACGGTTTAATCCCACAAAAAAAACCCTATTTCTCACCTGGCTAGTGGATATAATAATATTTACTCCATACATTTGTGAAGACTCAAGGAGAGGAGAGAAACACTCATTACTGTATGCCTGGCATACAGTAAGTATATAATGTTAGCTATTCTTATTATGAAAGGTCAACAGCATCCTGAGAGTAGATCAGGAATAGTTATATTTGAGCTGAAGATGATGCTCATTTACTCCCCAGCGATACTATGATTATGCTTTCAAAGAGTGCTCATGTAGACACAACTTGGGAGTCAAAACCAGCTTTTACACCAGTTGCCTCCTGAATGAAAGACCATAAAAACACTGCTTTTGTTCAAGATAATATACAGATCTGAGATATTGTTATTCCTTTCAATAATGACACTCAACATCACCACACAGTATCTTGTCCAGCTGGCAGCAGGGCACGTTCTTCCAGAAATCCTGGGATTTCATCCTCAAAAAATATTCACATGTAAAGAAAGCTAAGTAGGGAGGATAGAAGAACAACATCAGTTTAGAAAAGGAAGGTAGATAAAAAAAGAGAAAGGGGCAAAGGATTGAGGAACTATATGAAGAAAAAAACTGAACATATATTCTTCAATGAATCCTCTATCTGTACAGTCCCTGGAAGCCACAATCTCTTTAGTCAAGAAGCTGGAGAAATGTGCTTCCTTTGAACGAGCTTGGCAGATCCCAGGGAAGACAGACTCAGGACATTATCACAACTCTTTCTCCTCTCCTGGCCAGTCTTGTTCCTTCTTCCATCCCTACAGTTGCTCAAGTGGTTTGTCAAATACCTAAGCTATGTGGTGGGATTCTGAGGCAGGAGGATCAAAAGGCCAATTTAGGCTATAGATCCTACAAGAGGATGGGGAAAATATTACTTTTGGAGGATGCACATGTGTGTGTATCTGAGTGTTTGTGTGTGGGTGATCTAGGTATGAATATAGGTCCACATGAGCATGTATAGAGGGGTCAGAGGTCAACACTGGGTATTGTCTTTTGTAACTCTTCACCTTACTTTTTGAGGCAGGGTTTGTCTCACAGCTATAAAATGGCAACTGTTTCTAACCCTACCCAAGAAGCTCTGATGAAAATACAGTATACTTGACAGTGGTTTAGAATTAAAGCATACCCCCCTCTAAACTTAAGTCAGAACTGGACGTTAGCTTAGAATATGATCCTGGGTTTATTCAAAGCTTTTTGAACTTAGAAAAATCTCAACATTCCTAATCTTTACCAGACTAAACTATCAACAATCATAAAGACACAACATATTACACACTGTTTTCTATCCACAAGTTAAGAAGGAGAATACAAAAACTTTAAAAACTCCTTAGGAATTCTGATTGGCTGTTGATGGATTAGTGTATTACATAACATTAACAGTGAAGTCAACAACTTGAACATGATAGCAAATGAAATAACATGAAGATACACGCCCAAGAGTGTGCTTACAAGTGGAGGCTAGAAGTCAATGTTGTTGTCTTCCTCAACTACCTTCCACATTATTTTCGAGATGGGATCAAAGCCCAGGGACCCTCCTGTATCTGCCTGCACAGAGCTGGGATTGCAGAGTCATGCCATTTTTCATGTGAGTTCTGGAGAGTCAAACTCAGATCCTTATGTTTGTAATAGCAAGCACTTTATTGAGCTACTCCCCAAACTTATAAGTTGTAACTTCTGTCTCAAAACACTAAGCCAGCAGCCCTCTGTGTTCTGCCCTTCCTCACTACTGCTTCATATCTGCTACAGAAATGTGAAGAAGGATACCTCTGGGACGGCTGAACCCCACCTCAAAATAACAGAAGAAAACTAACAAAAAACAAGATTTATTGACTTCTGTGCGGTTGTTGGGTGCGTTGGGGATACAGTGAGCATGTGGAGGTTAGAGAAGAACTGTGGGGCTGGTGCTCTCTTTATAACTTCATGTGAGTTCTGAGGACTGAACCAGGTCACCAGCCTAGCACAGCAAGCAATTTTACCTACTCAGCCATCTCACCAGTTCTGAATCCTACATCTAAGCTGGCTCAACAAAGAGGAAAAAAATTTTTTTTCATTCTTGAAATGATGCTTATAAATTATTATTGCCAAATCCATAAAGAAGTAGTTGTTCAGTATTTGCAATTGTGTGTGACTGTCCCAAAGACATGAGGAAGACCACCAGCTAAATACACCTATCCTGTACCACAGCTCTTAGGACTTTGTACCAAAGTTCAGCAGGAATGATGCAGGGCTTCAACTACAAGGTCAAAGTCTCCCCACACAATTCAGCACACTTGCAGTTGGGAAGGTCCATTACTGGCATAGAGAAAATGTTTTCCCACACCTTCCATCCTCATGTGAACAAATGTGACATTCTCTAAAAGAAGAAAGGACTCAAGCAACAAGGCCTGGCCTGTTGGGACTGCTGTAACCACTGTAATTCCACAAGTCAGAATTTAATCTGACAGTGCCTTTATCAGCTCATCAGTCAGGACTGCATCACCACGACACTACTTTCCCTTCATATTCAGTGGATGCTGAACACAGCTAAACTCTTTCTTCGATCTGCATTTTTAATCTTCCAAATGTTTTAAGGAAGAGCTAAGTATCTGTTTAGGCCTTTCTTTTTCCCAAATCTGTCCTTCCAGCACAAGTTTGTCTTTCTATAGTCCCTCCTCAACAAAATAAAATAAATTAAAACCTTGTTTCCTTAAAAAAAGAAAAAAACTTGTTTTTAAGTAGGACCTTAAACAATAGTTCTGCCTCTTCTTAGATATTGTCACAATGGGAAAAATACTATATTGAGGAGTCAAGACCTGGGCTCTAGGCTAGCTCTGACACAAACTCATTACAGGGCACAATGGTTTCACTTTTTGGGTCTTAGATTGTGAATAATGTATGAAAACAGAAATTAATGTTATTAGGTAGCTCCAATTTGTATAGTTCTGTTTGCCCATAAAACTTTCTGCTACAGCCTCATCTTTAAGATGCCACACACCCACAGGGTTTCCTTAAAAACAAATAGCTTTATATTAACCTTGCACAATGTACTTTCAACAAATGTGGCCAGGCCCACTGGAGACCTATGTAGTCACACCTATAAGATATGGTTTAAGAGCTTACACAATGTTGGGTTATAGAAGATGTTACTACTTAAAACATTTTGACATGTGAAACTAATTTCATATAGTAAGTCTACTATAATTAATGCTCCTACCAAATGTATCAAGTGTTACTGACATCCTTATTTTATAAATAAGGGAAAGGAAGCATAGAAAATAGGGACTTGCCAATATATAGTTAGTACATAAAGTTGGGATTTAAAAATAGGCAGCCAGGCTCCTAATCCTGTGGTCTTAGCCATAAATTACATTGCTTCTCAAAATAGAAATAAAAGGAATTTGAAGGCCAGGCATCCAGAACCAGGTAGTATCTCAGAAGGAACAAGAGGCTAACACTGAAGTCTTTGAAGGTTGTACCTTTCACTTCAATGGTGGCATTTGCTTTAGGAGCGCTGACAAAGTGATATACACAGTGGTATTCGCCTGAATCCTCAGCTCTTGGCTTATTGATCCTGCAGAGATAAGAAGAAAAATGAAATGAGGTAAGTGGGAATGGTCAAAATATAACAGAAGGCAAAGCAAATGGGTAACAAGATGGTACCATACTTTCCAAATCCTGCTCTTCATTGTAACTCACCTCTTCCTCATAAAAGCCTTCCTTTATGTATTCCCAAATATTAATGCCTTATTATCTGCTGGGTACCAGTAATAGAAATGGAATAGGCTTCTAGTCTTTAGCTATAGTTTATTGGGAGAAACAACTACAAAACAAGCAATCAAAAATGGAATGCTTCACCGGGCGGTGGTGGCGTACGCCTTTAATCCCAGCACTCAAGAGGCAGAGGCAGGCGGATCTCTGAGTTTGAGGCCAGGCTGGTCTACAAATCGAGTTCCAGGAAAGGCACAAAGCTACACAGAGAAACCGTGTCTCGAAAAACCAAAAAAGAATGCTTCATCAAGCACAATTTATATAGAAATACAGAAGAACCATCAATAAAAATTTGTTCTCCTGGAGGCTATAGACAAAGGGGTGGAGTGTTTCACAAGTCTTTATGAGCTTCTCTGAAGATCTGATTTAAGTAGCATGCCTTTCAGAAAGTCAACACACTAAGAGGTTCAAGCATAGTTTTCTTTTAAAAAGACAAACAACCGAACCTACCAAGAGAACATTTATCCACCAAGATCCAGCTTTTTTAAAAGAAAAAAAAAGGAAAAAAAAAAAAAACATGCTCTTTTCTAGCTCTGCTAGGCACTCTGCAGTATTTTAATATGCTGAACTTGTTTCCACCTCAAAATCTCCATACAATGCTCCTGCACTGCTCTTCCCATCCCCTGGCATACTTTTCTGTCAGGTCTGGGCTCACATCTCACTTCCACCTCATTTAAATGTCCTTCTCCTCCATTACTATCACACAGGTTCTTCCCAGCACTTACCACAAAGCATAATCATGTATTTATGATATTGCTTGATTGATATCCACAACAGAGCAAGTTTTATGTAGAACTGGTACACAGTTCTACGCTTAGCCCTCACCTTAAACTCATGCTATTTAATAGAAAACAATAAACAAGTGAATAAGCAAATACAGTCAGAGCAAACAACTGTGTGTGGACCCAGACCAAGTTAAGAAATTACTGTAAGAACCATGTGTGGCCAGGATATTAATTCCCTTCAAGTCTCACAGCTGATGCCAACCTCACACAGAACCAGAGACAGAGACAGAGACTAACTGCAGCAAACAAAAACAAAAAACTCAGCTACCCCCAGACTAGAGGATAAATGCTACTACAGGACTAGATCCATATTCTTAAAGGATAATCAAACCTCCTCTGCAGAAATTAATGTTTAATAAAAGCTCCTATTTGTAACTACTTACTGGTCCAATGAATTTACCCATCTTATTGTTCATTACAAAAAAAGAAACACAAGTTAAGAAACCACAGATACGAACTGACTCAGCATATCTATGTCGGCACAAATATTCTAAAAAGAGCAGTCAAGATGTCTTCTCAACTTGACACAAATAACCCACCTTGAATCTATGCTCTCAAAATACACACAAATCAGCTGTTCTTAAGTATTCTAGGAATGAGCAACAGCCATATCTTCAGGGTTTGGCTGACTCTAAGTTCCACAAAGAATAACTAGGAAAAAAAGACTCCCAAGCTCAAGGGTATGCCTTTGTGTTTACAATCTCCCAAAACCATTCCCTTGGACTAACTATTGGGAGGGAAATTGAAGCAAACAGACAATGTTCCCTACAGGGTAGGTAGGCAGAACAGTCTTCTGAAGCTGACTCAATGGCTGACTTCCTGAGTAGCCCAAGAATATCTAAGCTGTTATTCCATAACCCAGAGACTATCAAGTACATTGAAGCAGACAGGGGCAGAGGCAAAGAGACAGTTGATAAAGTCAAGCAGAAACTTTATTTACTTACAGCTGACAGCTCTGTGGGCAAGACAAAGCCCAGGGAAAGATTAGTGGATACCTGTTTCCTCAAAAGAGGTATGGAATAAATACCACCCAAGAGCTCCACCTGGTTAACACTTTCCAAACTATGAAAATTCAGTCAAGACTAAATTCTCAATTAGCATCAGAAGAAACCACAGTGGATGGAGACAGAGCAAGTTGCCACTAAGTGTATGGTACAGGTTGGGAGGAAAATACTTAAAAAACAATTCAAAGTAGATGTGAAATTGCACATTGGTACAAATATAATTTTTGACCATAAAGGCAGCCAAGACCTACTACTCTCTGAGCCTTAGTTTCCTCATCTGAAAACAGGATGAGGACCTACAAACTCATGTAGACCAATTAAAACGGGCCTGAAAATCTAAGTGGTGTGAAATACTGCAGAATGTCTTTGCTGCTAAGTCCACAGGCTTTCCTGGTCTCCCTTCAGCACTATTTCTTGATATTGTGTCATCCTGCCAAGCGGGATTAGCTGATCCTTTTCCAGATCTCTTTGCAAACAAACTTTTCTAAAAGATGGGTTGCCAAGTGTTCTCAGCACTCTAAAAGGCACCAAATCACTGGGGTTCCAGGTAACTAAGACCAGCAATATCCTTTACTCAGAGGGTATTTCTAGGCTATCAACCTCACCCCAGATCACTAAAGACCACTGTATCCACTGGTCCTGATTAGATTATGGTGATGTTAGTCCTAGAAGACAATTCATTAGGACACTTATTCATAGGAAAGATCCCTTGTCCCAAGAGTCAAGTTTCAAAGCTAACTTTACTTTGCTTCTGACTACTGAAGTAAGTCAAGAAGCCTGTATTCTAACTGTGACTCAACTGTTAACTAATATTAACTTCTTGAGCAAATAACTCCCTGTTGTTCTCAGTTTCTGTTTCTTAATTATCACAGTGAGAGGACCATCTATGGCTCTAAACATGACTGCCCACTAGAGTCATTTAGAAATCTCTAACAGATTCCTGGACCTTGCCTCAGATACACCAGACTAGACCATCTAACAGGGCCAAGGCTGAGTGCAGAGGTACATGCCTTTGATTGCAGGACTCAGAAGTACTAGGAGACAGAGGCAGGAGGACCTCTGTGAGTTGGGGGTCAGCCTGTACATAGAGAATACCAGGACAACCAGGACTACATAAAGAGACCCTGCCTCAAAAATGATTGATAGATAGATAGATAGATAGATAGATAGATAGATAGATAGATAGACAGACAAAATTAGCAGAGTTCAGTTCACTGAAATGAATGAGATCATACTAAATTATTTATAGAAATATTCTCAAATTTGTCTTTTCAACATGTACATGTAAAATTCCTAATGAGGCTAAGACACATAAGAAAGGCCTTTAGAGAAGCATGAAAACACACATTACTACAGAGGTAAAGGTCCAGATTAGAAACCAGTTCAACTCACTCTACAAAATATTTCACAATGTGTGTCTCTGTCTCTACCCCACCACACCCTTTTTTGTTGGGTTTTGTTTTGGGTTTTTTTGTTTGTTTGTTTGTTTTGAGACAGGGTCTCTCTACATAGTTCTGGCAGTCCTGAAATTCACTATGTAAATAAGGCTGACTCTAAACTCACAAATATCTGCATACCTCTGCCTCTCAAGTGCTAGAATCACATCCACCACATCCAATGTATCTCTCTCTCTTATTTTTTTTTTTTTTTTTTTTCTGAGACAGGGTTTCCACTGTGTAGTTTTGGTGCCTGTCCTGGATCTCACTCTGTAGACCAGGCTAGCCTCAAACTCACAGAGATCTACCTGGCTCTGCCTCCCGAGTGCTGCTGGGATTAAAGGCAGGCACCACCACTGCCCGGCCATATCTCTTTTTAAAAAACATTTATTTGTTTAGTGTACATACACATACATGCACACACAAGACAACTTGCGAGAGTTGGTTCTTCCTTCCACCATGTGCATTTCAGACTAAACTCAGGTTATCAGGCCTGGTGGCAAACACCCTTAATGGTTGAGCCATCTCACCAAGCTCCACAATGTTATCTTTTAAGTAGCATTTTCATACTCATAATTACATCACATAAATGTAAATTGCTAATGATTAAGGTTTATGAACAAGTAATCTTATCCATACTCTCTCCCTTGTTCCCAAAGAATGTTAGTCCCTCTCACCTGTATTCCATGTTGCTGGCATTCTTACGAGAGGCAGTGAGTTCTACCCCATTCTTTGTCCAGTAGCTGTGCATAAGGGTGTGAGAGCTGGAGGTGAGGTTACACTGTAGGGTAACAGGAAGGAGGCTGTCTCGAATAATGACCTCTTCACTGGTGACAATTCTTGGCTCTGTAATTAGAGTACACAATGACAGAGTGCCATAGCTTTCCATTGTTTGCAGCCCTGGCCTGAGAGTTGGATGGGGTAGGACGGGGAGACTAGAAAAAGAGGGCAGGCAGACAGGACTACATTAGGACTTTCACTTTACCACTTTGGAGGAAGTTAAAAAAGGAAAAACAATGATCGTAAGCAAATGACCACTAGCGCAGACAACAGCCTGAAGACCAGTTGGCCTAGACGTGAAAGAATGAGAGTATTACATGTGCTTGCACTGCCAACAATCCACTTACAGTTTTGAATACCACAATTTTATGAATTAAGAACCACCAGCCAATTCAGCATCTATAAGAAAATGGAGCTCTACCTTGCAGTTTGGAATGCAAAGGCAGTGTGTCATTTATGAAACAGACTCCTTATGGAGCCACTGGCCTTGGAACAGCAACATATAATACATGTATGATTGTTCCCACATTGGAATCTGTTTACCTAGAGCAAACCAACCATGGCCTTCATATAGAAAGGGTACTAGATTTAAAAGTAAACTTCCCATTGTAAGTCTCTGGCACTCTTTCAAATTCTGAGGGTAACTTCTTAAAGAACCACTGACTCTTTCTCCAGCCCATACTTATTCCCAAAACAACCTTCTCAGAATTGCACTTTAACACACACTCACTGCAAGACAATACAATTATATTGGAGTGTAATATGTCTTGGCATATGGGCTCCTTGAAACTTAGAACTATAAGCCCCTTAGACTTTACCCTTCTCTCCAATGGGCTGAGAAGTGAAATGACTTGTACAAGGCCCTAATTACTATCAGTGGCAAAAATGTCCCTATAAAATACATCTGACTGAGTTTCCTTATCCTGTCCCCCACTCCCAACACACGTCCTAGCCCCCAAAAACCTTCACCTTAACACAAGGTGAAGATTTTTTCTTTATGGTTCTATTCTGGTTAACTTAAGATAGCACTTTGTCTACAAAAATAACCTACAATTAGATAAATAGAACCCATTAAGCAGAAAATTGATAAATCACATCGAATCATTTCTGGAAGATTTATCTTGAAAAACTCTGAAATTTTCATTTTCATATTATAGTCAGGACTATGTTGCATGTGTGTTTTATCTTTTCCCAGGTTTAATTTTTTTTTTTCCCTATGTTGGATCAAACGTTTTCTTTCAGGTGAAGTCTCAACCAATCATCTTTCCCCATTCACAATAAGAGGTATTTGCCTCCTCCCCACGCCCCCTCTCAAACACCCATGGCTCATTTCCCACTTCCCTGTATCTGGCTACTTCTAGTATATATTTCCACAGTAGCTCACCTCGTCATTTTATAAAGAATGGTTCTAAGTCTGGAGGATAGAACTACCTCCCTCTTCTGAAACTGCTTCTTTTTCTAGTTCAGAGGAGGGAAGAGGATGGAGAAGTCACAAGATACTTGGAAAATGTAATGCCTTAATGACTTCCTAACCCATGTAACTTCTGCATTATACTAACTTATATTAGTATCTTGATTAATCTTATGATAAAGTAAATCTTGAAATTGCTTCAATTAACAAACTCATTCTAACTTATTTCCAATTCTGACAACAGGATAATGGTTATCTTCCATTCAGTACTGGTCCTATTCAGTAACACCAAACGGTCTCTATATACAAATAATGGAGGCATAGCAGCCACTAAGACAAAAGCAGATGCATGTAAACACGTTAGCGCAGTGGTGTCCCGTGGTTTCCAGACACACTGGACAGAAGCCAATTCCCTGGGCTTTAGTAAGTCTAGCAGAACAGCTGCAAATCCTGCAATGGAAGGCGCACATACACCATCAGCAGAAAGCATCACAATTCCAAGAAAAATTAAAACCAAGCAAAAACAGAAGAGAAAAGGATAGAACCAGTACTCCACAGAAGAGAAATTAAAAAAAAAAAAGTATCAAAAACAACATTAAACCCAAACACACTTTCAAGTTTTCACTGAATTTTTATTGTCCAATTTCATTTTCTGTCCCACTTGGGAATCATCTCCCAGTTCTTCCTCTCAGATGCACTGAGAAAAGGCGAACTCGGAGAACGAGGCCAAGAGTTTCCAGATGTTTATATACAAGGAGGCAAAGTAAATGCTACTCTTACCTGTGACGATGCAAATGGCCACTGCAGCTCAGGGAGATTAAGAAGGTGAGGAAAGCAATCTGGTAGACTTTCTGCCAAGAAATCTTAGAAGGCAAAAGAAAGTACTTTTTCCCTTAAATGTTAAGGATCCAGAAGAGAGTCAGCTGGGAGCAAGTTGATTAGCTTAAATATGATTCTATATCAGAGGAGGACTGTAGGTGGGGATGACCTGACTCCTATGATTACTGAGTTCCTTGGCTGCAGTACTCCATTTGTATTCTACACCAGGATGAAGGTGAGACATTTAGTTCTGTGGCCCAGTGCTACCCAGTGAAAAGTCCAAGCGAGATGAACATTTAGAATTCAAATATTTTTTACCTATCACTGACTCCTATTTAAAGCATTAGGTAGGACCCTTACCCTGGCCACCATGTATATGTAAAGAACATATTATGGCAAAGAAAGCCTAAAAACTGGACCCATTTCTCTTCTGGTTTACATTA
Source organism: Peromyscus maniculatus bairdii (assembly GCF_049852395.1). NCBI lineage: Eukaryota > Metazoa > Chordata > Mammalia > Rodentia > Cricetidae > Peromyscus > Peromyscus maniculatus. The sequence goes on along the minus strand of NC_134858.1, from coordinate 55,773,181 downwards.
TTTAAAGACCTTTGGGAAAAGTACTGCTGGTATATCATTCTTAGAAGATTCCAACCTCCCTGTGGAGGCAATGTTTCTAGGGAGGCCTAAGATCACAAAACAATTCAATTAAAGTTAAACTTGTGTTAGCCAACCGAAGTGGATATCCAGGGAGAGACTAACTAGGCAGGCTGTGGCTCAAGTATATGCAGATACCCATAAGTTAATAAACTTATTTCTAAGTAAACTGGGGAAGTACTATGTGTTCTTAGGAACTGATGCATAGGTAACCCCAAAGCCCTATTTTTATACTCCCTAGACACGGTCTTTTTAGCTACAAGTTAAAGTTCTTGGAAGTAAAACTACCAAATGCCCAGTCTATGACTATAAACTTCTACAGACCTTTGTGGCCATTTGGATAATTCTGCTTTCTGTTTAAGGAAAGGAGCAAGGGGGCAGGAGAAGGAGGCATGCAAGGGGGAAAATTGTTTAAAAAAAAAGAAGAACAAGAAGAAAGAAAAATTGCTGGGTTAATAGTCCCCATTTTCACAGACAAGTTTTCTTTTCCCCTTCACAGAAGCAGGTTCTCTGATTCAGCAGTGGCAACTGCAACAGCCTCTCCTGTCTCCCTTTCACACCCTTCCCCCAGTTTTTCAAGTGGATACAAAACAGACACTAATTTGCTATTTTTCCATTATAAGTATAAAGATTCAGGGCCCCTCTCCTATTGCTGCATTGCCACCAAATTTCTCAATATATATATATATATACTTAAACTTCGTTCTCTCTAAATCAGTCAGTTCTTCATGCTAAAAATGGCTACAGGTCTCTCACTGAGCCATTCAAGATCATGTAACAGTATGAGGCCCCTCTATTAAACTGAGAATGCCCCTCAGTCATAAATAAGTCCAATGCAGGGCTAGAACCCTTCCTGGTGAGAGCACTGATTTTGTGGTGGGCTCTGTTTCCTACCATGCAGGTTTCAGAAAAAGAACTGGCCACCCAAACCTAATTAATGTGTACAACAAAGGACTCAAGAGGACTGGGGTTGGAATTTAACAGCTTTCTTTTTTGAAGACAAAGAAAGAGACAGTGTGAATGGTTTCCAAACTATCTTTGGGTTTATCATCCACCAGGATAAGAAACTTAGTGCAAACATCAGAGTCAAGCTGTCTGTGAACAGGGATCAAATGCAATTCCAACTTTAAAGACAGCACAATAGTTTTAAAAACAATATAATTTGCAGCTTCAGACCACTTAGCTCCTGATAGCAAGAATAAGGGAGAGAATCTCAGGCAGCTACTTTTAAGAAAACAGTCTCAGTAAGAACTGTGCTGTTGCATTGGAGGTCTGCTGTCAGAGAAGCACATGCCACTGCTTTAGAAAAGAAAAAGAGCTGGAGCTATGGAATATCCAAGCTTACATGCCACCCAACAAAACACACACCACCACGCTGCCCCATAGCAACATTCCCATCAACAGAACAGGATAACACCAAGTCACAGAGAGGGAAAAAGGCTGGGCAGACACAAACTTAAAACCAGAGGTGAAGGCAGCTAGCTATTCAGAAAACTTCCAACAGATAACAGGGGAAATAAAAGTAGTTAGAGTGGGGAGAGAAACAAAAATAGAAGGCACCAGAGAAGCAATCAGCAAAAGGATAGCAGGAAACCTACTACAAAATTGAGGAGGGAAAGAAACAGTTTCAACACTACCCTCATTCGACTGCCTGGCATTTGTACTTCTAAAAAAATTTTGCTTCCCCAGTTCTCCCTCCCCACCTCTTCCCAGCGCAGCTGACTTTGGACAGCCATGGATTTCCTCAAGTTCTTTGTTCCTGAGGAGAAAGACACAGAGAAGGGTTGGGGGATAAGGAAAGTAGAAAGGACGGCAAATTAAAAAAAAAAAAAAAAATTGCCACAAATGTTTTCATACACTACAACCAGAAGGGTCGTGGATTTGAAAAAACGAAGACAAGGGGTGGGGTTAGCGATCATACTGGGGTAGAGGGAACGGAAGCAGAAGGGAAGGGTCATTGGGCCACCTCTAAAGACTACAGTACTACTACTGTAGGGTGCTGGACTCACTCTGAAGGACGCTTATGGTGGCCTGGGCTCGAATCCATGTTATGGAAGGGTTTTGCCTCAAGTCATTCCTCTTGGGGTCGTTGCTGGCCCTGCACTCGTAAGTCCCAGAGTCCTCCAAGGTGAGCCGGGTTATTCTCAGCACACTCACGCCGTTTGACCCGTAGGCGGTGTTTACGGTGACACGGCGCTTCCGAGCACCGTCCCACAGCTGTCTGAAAGACTCTGCCCGGTTGACTTCTGCGTACCACCACTGGATCTCTGGCGTGGGGCTCCCGACCACGTCACAGTACAGCTCAAAGGCGTCCCCCGTGAGCTTAGTTTCTGACATGGGCGACTTGACAAACCCAGCTAGAGGGAGGGGGAGCAGGAATGCAGTGACAGGCCAACCAGAAAAAAAAAACAAAAGAATCAACAGGTGTTAATAATTTAAAGGAAAGAAAAGAAAAGAAAAAAAGCAAATGAGTTGCAGAGAACAAAAAAGGATTCATTTTTAAACTATAAAGAGACAGTAATAGCAATTCATACAAGCTTTTAGAAGAAGAACCACCCTGGGAAGCTTATGAAGCAAAGGCAGGCCAATTACAAGCTGGGGCAGCCCAGGTGCTGGCCAGGCAGAAGCAAGCCCACTGGAAAGCATTTTAGCAATGGGCCCAGCTGGTAGGAATGAGAAAGCCTTGGGTCTTGGAAAGAGCATCCTTCCAACAGCACAAAACCATTACCTTTCCAAACTCAGGCAAATGATGGAAGATAACAGGAAGTGGCAATGGGTTTTTATGCCAAGTCAGGATCTTTTTTGAATGGGTAAACATTTCATTAGAGATGCAGTATCTTTCCTAAGCCTCAACAAGAAGTATTAACTCATCTACTGGTACCTTCTCTTGTTATTCAGAGTCCAAATTTCAGCTGAAGGGCAGCAAAATTCTCACATGCAGGGTACTATTCTTAGTTTAGTCTTTTCCCATCTCCTAATCTTCCCTGGGCCCATAGCAAACAAACAGCCTAGCTGTCTATGCCAACCTATCTGAATACAGACAGACCCTCAGGAACAGAAAAATAAGGCACAGTCTGTACTTCACACCAAAGTGAGAACTATTGAGCTCAGCCCAGGAGCTGAACCAACACTAATAGCAACCCAATCAATGCCAGTGAAAAGAGGGACAATGCTCTTCATGATCCTATAAATTCTACTAGTAAAATCTCAACAGCCAGTCTTTGAAATAACTGTGGTTCTTGATAGGTTCTCTACAAGGGTATCTGGTTGCTGGCAGTCAATACAAAAAAGGATGAGAACTAAACTGTAAGGGTGAAGGTTATGCCTCAACTTGCATTTGAGGCACTGCTCAGAACTAAAGCCCATGCCTACTTATGTCTACCTGCCCATAACTTGTTGTCTATAAGGCAAGGTAGTAGTGGCAGAAAAGTTGGGTTTTTGTTTATTTAATTGAATGTTTTAATCATTATCATCACACAGTCTTATTTTAAATCCTGGAGTAGGGCCTATAGTGAGAAAGACACCACAATGCAACCATCCACTCACTCTTTCACTCCCCAAATTTATTCAAATTTCTACCAATTAGGCAACGCCCTAAAATGTAAGTCAAGAATTTAGAGAAGGACAGTCTGAGTAGCTTGGCTCATGAGCTAAGCATGCTCTTCTGCAGTGAACAGATTACCAGGTCAGAACTGCCAATACTAAGACTTAAGAACACTCCAGAGGACAGGGAGAACAAAAATGCAAATTTTTCTATAGTCTAGGTGCCAAGGATGTAATTAGTTACCTGAAATTGGAGGTTAGTAAGTAGAAATATTACTGTTTATAGCCACAGCAGTATCTGCCTGTGGAAACAAATCCCATTCTGTAGATCTATAAGGAGGTTGCTGACTGTCGCATTCAAGTGCAGTTCAAGATCTCTAAATTCATTCTGGCCTATCAACTAGCTTTCAGAGTGAATAGTAGAGAAATACAGTATTTAACAGGCTTATACTAAATGTTGTACTTTGAATATGGCTATTTGACACCTCCCCTTTGGATCTAGAATTTATTCCTTGTAAGAAACTATCTAGTACAAGCCCCAATAGGTCAAACAAATGTCAATCTCAGACACAGAAGTTGTTTAATAAACATAGAAAAGAGCCCCCAAAGGTCCTGTATAGAGCTGAGCTTGCTGCTAGATCTAAAGGGTCATGTCTCAGTCAGCTTCATAAACTGTTACCAATGTCAAAAAGTCAACGCCTACACATAGAAGGGGAGAGGTTCAGGAAGCTGGGTTTTACTATTAGTGTCATCACCAGTGAAAACTACCTATCAGTAAGTTCTTGAAATACTGTGAAGATTGTTTTAATCATAATCTTGACCACTTAATAGAAATCACATCTTACTCTGACACTGTCCATGAAGGTGGGGTTCTTATATCTCTCAGATGCTGTAATTATGTACTTGACAATATCATAGAAACTATTAGTGGACTTGCATATTTTCTACTTTCTTCTGAACAGCACAAAGCTATTAAACATAAACCTGTTTGTCAATCTGTTGACCAAGCTAATATAAAAAGGATGATCCAAATCAACACAATCCATGAAACTCCAGTGCAACCCCAAATCTCAATATTACACAATTCAAACATATTGAGAAAAGGATGTAAACATGATTCCCATTGCACAAAACAAAGCAAATTACTCAGGCTGGTCCTGCTACCCCAGGCAAGATTTCCTACCAAGAAGGAAAAAATGATAATCTAATTCAGTTCAAATGCCTACCTGTAGGTCAGGCTTAGACCAGGCTTGGTGGCACACATCCTTGATCTCAACACTCAGAAGG